>NC_045452.1:11116348-11225443 GCF_002776525.5 Piliocolobus tephrosceles
AAAAAAAAAAAAAAAAAAAAAATCAGTGCCTAGGCCGGGCACGGTGGCTCAAGCCTGTAATCCCAGCACTTTGGGAGGCTGAGACGGGCGGATCACGAGGTCAGGAGATCAAGCCATCCTGGCTCACAAGGTGAAACCCCGTCTCTACTAAAAAATACAAAAAAACTAGCCGGGCGAGGTGGCGGGTGTCTGTAGTCCCAGCTACTCGGGAGGCTGAGGCAGGAGAATGGCGTAAACCCGGGAGGCGGAGCTTGCAGTGAGCCGAGATCCGGCCACTGCGCTCCAGCATGGGCGACAGAGCGAGACTCCGTCTCAAAAAAAAAAAATCAATGCTTTTTCTTTCCACCTGTGTTGGCAGAAGCAGATTTAGTTTGAGCTTATGTGCAGCCAAATTCCACTTTCACCACGAGGTTGCCTTTACAGCAGGGCTTCTCAGCCTGTGTACTACTGACATTTGGGGCTGACCATCCTTTGCTGTAGGCACTAGATCCCAGTAGCAGCACCTCACCCTCCATTTGCAACAATCCAAAACATCTTCAGACATTGCCGTATGTCTTTTTTTTTTTTTTTGAGAGATGGAGTCTTGCTCTGTTGCACAGGCTGGAGTGCACAGTGGCATGATCTCGGCTTACTGCAATGTTCGCCTGCCAGGTTCAAGCGATTCTCCTGCCTCAGTCTCCCGAGCAGCTGGGATTACAGTCACGTGCCACCATGCCCAGCTAATTTGTATTTTTAGTAGAGACAAGGTTTCACCATGTTGGTCAGGCTGATTTTGAGCTCCTGACCTCGTGATCTGCCTGCCTCAGCCTCCCAAAGTGCTGTGATTATAGGTGTGAGCCACCGCGCCTAGCCATACTTTTTTTTTCTTTTGAGATGGAGTTTCGCTCTTGTTGCCCAAGCTGGAATGCAATGGCATGATCTCGGCTCACTGCAACCTCCACCTCCCAGGTTCAAGCGATTCTCCTGCCTCAGCCTCCTGAGTAGCTGGGATTACAGGCGCCCGCTACCACACCCGGCTCATTTTTTGTATTTTTAGTAGAAATGGGTTTTCACCATGTTAGCCAGACTGGTCTTAAACTCCTGACCTCAGGTGATCCGTCCGCCTTGGCCTCCCAAAGTGCTGGGATTATAGGCGTGAGCCACCATGCCCGGCCTGCCACATGTCTCTTGCAGGGGGCAAAAAGCTCCTCTGGTTCGAACCACTGATTTAAAGGGAAGGAGCAGAGTTTAAGTTGTTTTTCTACACATGAAGCAGAAGCCTGAGCTGAAGTGGGTACTCAGAAAAGGTGCTCTTGTTACTCCCCATGGGTGCAGCCCAAAAGACCCTTCTGAAAAGCTGGGGAATGGGGCTTGTCATCTCTTGTCAGAGGTTCATGGAGGGCACTCAGCAGCAGGACCCCAGGAGTCCGAGACTCTGGTTTGTCCCATCTCAGTGTTCAAGGCAGATCTGGGCGGGAGAATAACACATGATCCGGCTTCAGCTAAGAGCACCGTGCCCTCCAGATGCGGTCTGAGGAGACAGCCGACCTGTTGGCTGAAAAGGCCCAGATCACTGAGGAGGAGGCAAAACTTCTGGCCCAGAAGGCCGCAGAGGCTGAGCAGGAAATGCAACGCATCAAAGCCACAGCCATTCGCACAGAGGAGGAGAAGCGCCTGATGGAGCAGAAGGTGCTGGAAGCCGAGGTGCTGGCACTGAAGATGGCTGAGGAGTCAGAGAGGAGGTGAGGGGGCACTGGGCACTGGGCACCAGACTGGCGAGGAGGCTGGTGAAGGGCCGCAGACCAGCCTTCCCTGAGGCTGAGCTCTACAGCAGCTGTCCTCAAGCTGCTTCCCCATCTTCTGGGCGGCGGGGAGGCTCCTCCTTGGCTGATGGTGACTGGTGTTTCATCTATTGTGGGGTTGGCGCTACTGGTTGGGCACAGGAACTCAGTTCTCCTGCCAGGTGGGCCCCTCTGTTGTGTCTCTTTGATGAGCCCCTGTCTCTCTGATGGCCGTGTGTGCAGGAAAACCCCCGAGCATATCCACAGACTGCTTTCAGCTAAAAAGATGTGAGGAGGCTCTTTGTGCATTAAAAAAAAAAAAAAAAAATGGTTCTTTTCTGCTTTCATTCGGTGGGTCTACAGGAGAACAGCAGCTACACACCTTTAAAGGGATACTATGCCTGCATTCCCCAGCCTTCCTTGGCACATGGGGAAGGGGGGCTAGGATGGTCTCTGTGACTGGGACGTCCCACTTATGGCCAGGTTGAAGGATGGAACTGTTGTCTGTACTTTTGAAAGACTATTATAGGCCTGCAACCTTCAGATAAACACTGACACATTCCCCACAGCTTTTGGCTCTGTTGATTTAGAGCACTTGAATTTGACTTTTAGCTACCAAGGTGCAGTCACTACAGTTTTCCTCACCACTCTTTGCATGTCGTTCTGGGAATATGGTTCCCTTTTGCCTGCCCTGCTTCAGGCCCCTTGCTGTATGCAGGTCACATTCACTGTGCGTGATGCAGGTCGGGCCAGGTCTCACATGCCGTGTCCACCCTGAGCCCCATAGGGTGAGGATCTGCACCAGGGTGCGGGTGCCCTCAGTGACGGGGCTCATCTTACTGCTGGAGAAAGTGGGCACAAGGCCCACCAGTGTTTTATCCAGGGGCTGTGAAGACGCAGTTCTTGTATATTCTGCCCTTTGTGATCCAATATAAGAACTTTGATCCTCTGGGCTCTTCCTTTGCCCAGCTCACTCTCACTCAAAAACAAAGCAGAGAAAGCTGCTGGTGCCCCCTCCAGCTCCTCCAGCTCCTGGCTGTAGAAGGTCTGGTTTCTCTTAGTTTTCGTGCTCTTCCAGTTTAGATTTACCAACTCAAACGAAAATTCTCAAGAATGTTGTCCTTGCTTTGGAATTTCTGATTTCATGTAAACGTCCCTGTCTCACTGTCCTTTTTCACCTCTTCAGGTGCCATCCTCAGGGTTAGCCCAGGTCCCTCCTCTGCAGGGGTGGTGTGGGGTCTTTTCCCACCACCTGCCCTCTTCTGTGAAGCTGACATCTCATGCTTTCCTTGCAGGGCCAAAGAGGCAGATCAGCTGAAGCAGGACCTGCAGGAAGCACGCGAGGCAGAGCGAAGAGCCAAGCAGAAGCTCCTGGAGATTGCCACCAAGCCCACGTACCCGGTGAGCCTGGGGGGCCACCAGCTGGGGCTGCCTTAGTCCTGCTAGGTGATATTCTTTCTTCCCGGCCCTTCAGTTCATCTGGTGGTGCCTTCAGGGTGACCATTCAAGCAAACGCATGGCAGGATGAGAGATGCAGAGAGCCTGCAGTTAGGGACCGGGTAGAACATCCTGGTCTGCCATTTGGCTTTGGACTAGTTAGTTGTCTCTTTGGTTGCCTGGATAACAGGCAACAGGGCCTTTTCCAGTTCTGGAATGTTTTTCTTGTTCTAAGTAATATAGTCCCAAATTATCCTCAAGCGAATTTGCTCTCTTGCCTCTTAATGCTGAGCTGAATGTAATCTTCAACTATCAGTATATACCATATATCATAATTATAGTTCTGGGAAGGGATTGGCTGTATACCTCAGAGTGAATTACTGCCATGCAAGAACGAGCAGCCACTCTCAGTTTGGGGACACAGAGGCAGACTTCCATTAAATGGGGTCACAAAATGAATAGAAACCTCTTTCCCTCCTTTCTTCTGTGCATTCAGTTTGGCATTTTATTTTATTTTTATTTTTTTGCGTATTTGTTCAGTGTCCACATAGTGCCACGCGGTTGAAAGTCTCTGTCCTGACAGGTGTTCTCAGGGTGCACAGGTGCCTAGAGGAGGAGGACACAGCCCAGCCTGGAGGAGCAGGAGAGGCTCACTATGGTGTCTACATTGATGCTTGGAGGGGGAGCAGGAAGTAGCCAGGTAGAGAAGAGAACATGGGGTATTTAGGGTGAGGGCACAGATGCACACACATGGCCCAGACTCACACACAGCACAGTCATCTACATGGCACATCCATACACACAGCACAGACACACACATGTACCCATACATATGTTCATGCATATGGCACATGCACACACATAGCATGGACACACACACGTACCCATACTTACATTCAAGCACATGATACAGGCACATATATGACCCAGATGCACACAGGGCACCAGAGCCACAAGCTGCCCAGGGTTTGAGGTGGGGAAAACGTAAGCAGTTTGCTGTTGTCGTATATCCTGGTTCTCTGTTACTGTGTAACAACCCACCCAAGCCAACTGTGTGGCGAAACAACCCTTTATTATACCTCTGGTGGCTTGTTGGGTTGACTGGGCCAGACAGAGATCCTTGCTGGGGATCTCTCTGGTGGTCACAGTCAGATGGTAGCTAGGACTGGAGTCGTCTGAGCACTCAGCTGGGCTGAACACCTGAGATGTATGTTTTGTTTTTATTTTTTATTTTGTTTATTATTATTATTTTTTTTTTTGAGAGAGAGAGAGAGAGAGTTTTATTTACTCTGTCACCCAGGCTGGAATGCAGTGGCAGAATCTCGGCTCACTGCAACCTCCGCCTGGTAGGCTCAAGCGATCCTCCTGCCCCAGTCTCCTGAGTAGCTGGGACCACAGGCATGCGCCACCTCACCCAGTTAATTTTATTTTTATTTTTTGGTAGGGACAGGGTTTTGCCATGTTGCCCCAGCTGGTCTCAAACTCCAGAGCTTAAGTGATCTGCCTGCCTCAGCTTCCCAAAGTGCTGGGATTATAGGCATGAGCCACTGTGCCCAGCCTCTATGTGTTGTTTTTAAAATATACACTGGAGCAAAGCTTATACACTGCTGTAACTGCTCTCTCCTCTTAGCAGTCAATCCTAGAGGAGATCATCCATATCAGCTTTTTAATCATGTTTTGTGTGTGGATGAATTGTAATTCATTTAACCAGTCCCTCACGGATGAGTATTTAGTCTGTTTTCTTTTGCAATTTTGAACAAAATGGCACTGAATATCCCTGAACACAAATCTTGACACACACACGTGGATATATTGGTTGAATAAATTCTAATAATAGAACCGTGGGGTCAAATTTTCAATTTTGATACTCTTCAAAGAAGTTGTACCAGTTCATGCTGTCACTAATGGTGCAGCAACTAGTACTGGTTTTTGCTGGAAATTTTTATGAAATATAACATACATGTAGAGAAGTGTCCAGATTACAACTGTACAGCTTGAAGAATTTTCACAAACTGAACATACCTATGTACCCAGCACCCAGATCAGAAAACAGGACATCCCTGGCACCCCAGGAGCCGTCTCTCAGCACCCTTGCAGACAGTCTGCCTCAGGCCTTGAAAATGTCTCAAATGAATGTTCCAAGCCTCTGCTGTTTCCCAGACAGTGTCCTAGACTCAGTACGGGATCCAAGGATGAAAAAGAGGCAGATTGTTTGCAGGAAACTTGCAAATAGTAGAAAGAAGATACAGCCAAAAAGAAATCTTCTACAGGGTGGAATTGCAGAAGAACCATTAGAGAATTGTAAACACAGCATTAAGGGACAGTAAAGAAAAGGGTTGCCGGCTGGCTGGGAGGGGCTAAAAAGGCTTTGGTGAGAGATCATGGTGTTTGAGAAGGGCCTTGAAAGAGCGATGGAGCATAAGGAGGAGAAATGGGATAGGGTACAGAGATGGGAAGGCAGTAGTCCAGGGGATAATAAACAATACTGTCTATGACTTAGTAGGGCACATAGTAGGAGAAGCCAGGGAGCTAGATTGGGGCCCTCTTTAGATGACCCTTTGTTCTGGGATGAAAGTCAGAAACAAAAAACAAACAAACAAAAAATACACTACCCCTGCTTCAAGACCTACTCCGGTTCTATTGTCCAATCCCAAGCCCCTTGGTGGGCAGGTGGAGCCCTTTGTGGTGGTGCCCATCTCCCGCCCCACCTCTCCACACTGTATGGCAGACTCCTGGCACCCTTGCCGGGCAGTGCCCCACCCATTGCCATACCTCCCACCTGGCAAACCTTCTCGTGGCACTGTCTTGGATCCCAGCAAAAGCAGCATCTCTTCTAGCCTCTGTTCGCTCCCTGGCTACAGTGTTTACCTTTTTTAACAGTGATGATCTGTGAACACATCTATTTCCTGAACAAAACTTTCAGCTGCTCAAAGCCAAGGATGCTGTCTTGTTTTCTGCATCTCCAGCCCCTCTCACAGGGCCCAGGAGTTTCCTAAATGAAAAAGCGAGTGGGAGTTTGTGTTTGATTCAGCTGAGCGTGAAGAACGGTTAGAGATTTGAGGGGTGAGGGATGATTTTCGTGGATTTGTAGTCTTTGGTATTGTTCACCTGGCAGTGGCAAATGTGGAGGGACTGAAGTGGAGGGGCGCATAGTGGCATTGGGAGGTAGGACCCGAGTTGTGCCTATCGCCACTGTGGCTGCTGGAGGATCGGTTGTCAACACAGTAGTGCCCCTCTGTTCTTGTATGACCCAAGCTCCTAATCCAAAATTTCTCATTAATAGCCCATGAACCCAATTCCAGCACCGTTGCCTCCTGACATACCAAGCTTCAACCTCATTGGTGACAGCCTGTCTTTCGACTTCAAGGATACTGACATGAAGCGACTTTCCATGGAGATAGAGAAAGAAAAGTATGTAGTCCCCTGTGCCCTGCTGTGGGCAGCCATGAACCAGAGTGAGTGATTGGGGCCTTGGGAAGCTGGGGCAGAGGGGAGGGGTTGCTGAAACAGCCTGTCATTAGGTCCTACAAAGGTTTGCTCTGCTCTTACCCGCTGGAGGAAGAATTTCCTTAATTGGAAATTAAGGGACAACAGATCAGCATTCATTCTGAATGAATAAAAATAAAAATTTTTATCCAGGATAAAAATAACACTTGACTAGTGACCTGGAATTTATGATGGCTCTAAACCTCACCTAAAGTGTAGGACTGGGTTGTTAGCATCTCTGAGTCAGTTCAACTGCTGTTATGCTACTGGACTGTAGTCGCCTCCTAGTTGAGTTTTCCAGTGACTGGGATCTGTGGTGGTTCCCATGTCTAGAACAAAGAAAGATTAGAGAAGAGACTCAGGCTCGAGGATAAGGAAAGCTGACAGCTGGTGGGGCCACTTTGCTGCAGTGGATGGCGCTGGGCAGGGCCCCAGCATGGCCTGATCATGGCAGCTTTTGCTGAGCTGTCCTCCGTCTTCCCTTTATCGTGGGTAGAAGTGGATCAGAGATGGAAAGGAAAGGATTCCCACTGCAGAGGAAGTCTAAGCGAGGGTCCCTAGTTCCCAGAGCTAGTGGTAAGTTGGTTAACTGCCACTGCTTGCCAGAGGACAACCACAGCAGCTACCATGCATCGAGTGCCTGTGTGTCAGGGTTTTTGGCTTTTGTCTCAGTTAATTCCTACTAACTAACAAACATCAAACTGACATCAAAGGTAGGTTTTCATGTTCCCATTTTATAAGGGAGAATTCAGATTTAGAGAGTTTAGTGAACTCCCACAGCATCACACAGCTGATGCAGAGGAGTCCCTGGGTTGAAACCCCACACCTATCTGACTCTGCAACTCATGTGCTTTTACCAAGGGTAGTATCCTCAGGAAAACCCTTTGGGGAAAGTGTCTCCATGGAGTCCTGTATGGGCAACCACAATCCGGGCTGTTTTTCTTTGGGCTTTCACACTGAGGGTATAGCTAAGTAGCCAGTGAACCAGAGCCTCTAGCTGTCATATCTGCTGTCCATGTTCCTTTCACTATTATCCAGACATATATATTTATGTGGTTGGAATCGGGGATCAGGGTGAAGCTATTCTGCTATTTTATAGTTTGTATTTTGTTACTATCTTAGTTTGTTTTGGCTACTGTAACAAAATATCAGAGGCTAGGTAGCTTATAAACAACAGAAATTTATTTCTTGGCCAGGCACAGTGGCTCATGCCTATAATTCCAGCACTTTGGGAGTCCAAGGCGGGCAGATCGCTTGAGCTAGGAGTTCAAGACCAGCCTGGGCAACATGGCGAAACCCCATTTCTACTAAAAATACAAAAATTAGCTGGGTGTGGTGGCGCATGCCTGTGGTCCCAGCTACTCAGGAGGCTGAGGCAGTAGGATTGCTTGAGCCTGGAAGGCAGAGGTTGCAGTGAGCCCAGATCATACCACTGCACTCCAGCCCAGGCAACAGAGAGACACCCTGTCTCAAAAAAAAAAAAAAGAAAGAAAGAAAGAAAGAAAGAAATTGATTTCTCACAGTTTGGGAGGCTGGAAAGGCCAAGATCAAGGCGCAGGTAGAGGTGGAGTCTGGTGAGGGCATTCTTCCTGGTTCATAGTTAGCCCTTGTCGCTGTGTGCCCACCCAGTGGAAGGGAAGAAGGGTCTCTCTGGAGTCTCTTTTATAAGGGCACTAATCCCATTCATGAGGCTCTACCCTCATGACTTCCCAAAGGCCCCATCTCCTGACGCCGGTTTTTTTTTTTTTTTCAAGACGGAGTCTCGCTCTGTTGCCCAAGCTGGAGTGCAGTGGTGCGATCTCAGCTTACTGTAACCTCTGTCTCCTGGGTTCAAGCGATTCTCCTGCCTCAGCCTCCTGAGTAGCTGGGATTACCGGCGCATGTTACCACACTCAGCTAACTTTTGTATTTTTAGTAGAGACAGGGTTTCACCATGTTGGTCAGGCTGGTCTCAAACTTCTGACCTCATGGTCCGCCCACCTTGGCCTCCCAAAGTGCTGGGATTGCAGGCATGAGCCACCACGCCCAGCTGGCAATTAGGTTTCGACATATGAATTTTGAAGACACGAACATTCAGACCATAGCACTTCTTACCCTTGTGCATATTGGCAGAGTCTCTGTACTAACCATAGCAATCCCTATGGAATGTTTTTGGTATTTGTATTGCATGGTTTTTCTGGCCATGCCTTGTAGTTGGACGCTTTGTGGGTGGTTTCCAGACTTTCACCGTGATAGATGCTGTCACTCAGTGTGTCTGTTCTCAGGTGAGGGTAGGGATCTTTTCTTCCTTGCGTTGGGTGAGCTTCTGAGTGAGCTTCTGTCATCTTTAGATGAAGTCTCAGAACAAGTGGGACTGTGGATGTGGCCTATCAAAAGAGATCACATGAAGCTGGGTGCTGTGGCTTATGCCTGTAATCCCAGCACTTTGAGGCCAGGGGTTCAAAGCCAGCCTGGGGAGTATAGCAAGATCCTATCAAAAAAAAAGAGTTTACTTGAATTACTGCTCCAAGAAGGGTTGAGACAAGGAGATTGTTCTGGGTTCCCGGGAAGCTTGTTTCATGTATGGTTTTTTTTTTTTTTTTTTGGTGCAGAACGAAAAGCTGTCTGTGACAGCTGGTATTTGTAGAGTCCCCTATGAGAATTTACCAAGGACTTTTCTACTCTTTCTTTTTCTTTCCTTTTCTTTTTCTTTTTCTTCTTTTTTTTTTTTTAATAGAGGCAGGATCTCGCTATGTTTCCCAAGCTGATCTCCAACTCCTGGGCTCAAGCAATCCTCCTGCCTCAGCCACCCAAAGTACTGGGATTACAGGTGGAGCCACCATGCCTGGCCTCCACTTTTTTTAAATTTAATCCTGACCACGGCCCTGTGATCATTATCCCAATTTTAATGATGAGGAAACATTCATAGCACTGAAGTGACCAGCCCAAGCTCCACGGCCTGTGAGTGGCCAAGTAAAGATGTGAACCCCAGGCCTCAAACCCTAGATCCTGTGCCAAGCAGCTTGTGGGCCACAGAGCACCTGAGCCGTGTCTCACTGTCGCCCAAGCCCTGATGCATGATACCCTCTTGCCGGCAGAGTGGAATACATGGAAAAGAGCAAGCATCTGCAGGAGCAGCTCAATGAACTCAAGACAGAAATCGAGGCCTTGAAACTGAAAGAGAGGGAGACGGCTCTGGATATTCTGCACAATGAGAACTCCGACAGGGGTGGCAGCAGCAAGCACAATACCATTAAAAAGGTACCCAGGGTCTCTTTCTTGTATTTTGCTGATCAGGACCATCATTAATGAAATATGAGGTTGGCATCTGGTTTTCTCAGTAGCCAAGTCACTAGACTGTTAGCATCTTTTGTATGTACTTAGTTGAGGAAATTTTTAAACTTATGCCAGAAAGGGAATGTAATCTGCCAGTGACTATGAACCCATTGGCTGGATGGCAGTTGAGCTTGTGTTAAAAGCTCTGACGTGGCCGGGCGCGGTGGCTCAAGCCTGTAATCCCAGCACTTTGGGAGGCCGAGACGGGCGGATCACGAGGTCAGGAGATCGAGACCATCCTGACTAACACGGCGAAACCCCGTCTCTACAAAAAATACAAAAAAACTAGCCGGGCGAGGTGGTGGGCGCCTGTAGTCTCAGCTACTCGGGAGGCTGAGGCAGGAGAATGGCGTAAACCCGGGAGGCGGAGCTTGCAGTGAGCTGAGATCCGGCCACTGCACTCCAGTCCCGGCGACAGAGCAAGACTCCGCCTCAAAAAAAAAAAAAAGAAAAAGAAAAAAAAAGCTCTGACGTAATGAACCCCTGTTACACGGTGGGTTTTGATTCATCATTTAGCAGTAAAGCATAACGCCGTTTTAAGCCAAGGGGTGTTATGCCCAGGGAGCTGCCTTACTTTATGAGAAAGCAGAATGAAATGGAGGCTTTTGAGAATGGACTTTCCCTCTAGTCTTGTTGTGTCTTTAAGTGGCAAGGACTATAAAACCAAACTGAATTTTAAACTTTTTTCATACTTAAAAGGAAGTGTCTAGGAGAGAACCTTGTTTTGAAAGAGAAGACTTTATTATGTTGCAAATGGTTTCATATCTTTCTCTATTGGTATTTTGAGCTTTCAGCATTGTTGAGTTTCAGAAGCTAAATTTCATACTAATTATCAGCCCAAGAGTATACCTCTTTCATTTGGGCCAAGCAGAAGGGTCCTCTCTTGCCAAATAATGCTCTGCTCTTAACTGATAGCCCAGGATCAGGTTAACACCTATAAAATAGGTGTTATTAAGATAAAACTGTCCATTGAGTTTAGGTGATACTGATGCAGTTAATTTTTTACTCTTTACCTCAGTCTTTAAAATGGGCTTCCAGTTTTACAGACTGTCTCTGTTTTTAGTGGTTAAGCTGTATCTGAAAACTGCAGGGGATCTGTTTCTACCTGCCATCGTTACTGGGTACAGCAGGCAGCCCTGACTTCTACCTCTTGACTCCAGTCAGAACTGGCACTGGGTAGAGAATTCCTTTTAATAGTGCAACCTAGAAGGAAAGGCATTTCCACATTCCACATTCTTCTTTTCTCTGGCTTCTGTAATTTACCAGGCTTCCCTTCCAAAACAAAATTATTAAATAGTAAAGAGAAGTTCAAGGGAGGCCTCAGCCATTAAGGAAAGAGGTAAAACAATGACTGAGCCAGTCAGCCCTTAAATGAACTGCCTTAGACACCCCATCTCACCCCAGCCTTGTCATCTGGGTCCCCGGAACAGTCTCACCATTTCCACTGCGGCTGCAATGAGCAGGGCTTTCAGCCACAGAAACCTGCAGTGTGAAAGCTGGAGAGACCCCGTTCCAAGCCATTAAAACAAACAAGATCACTCATCACGATTTCAGGCCTATCCAAGCATTTTGCAGATGGCACTTATGGCATTGTTGATATCACAGGGTATGTTTTTGTTTTTCTTCATTTTATTTTGCTGGTTTAGCCTCAAGCCCAAGGCAGAAGACCTATCTGCATTTGAGCCCTCAAAGTAGGTTGTTCCCAGGTACTCTCTCTGTGGTGATGGCACTGCCCTCTGTGATACTAACCCGTGCATGAGCTTGCCTGTCTCTGTCCTCGGGCCACACTGAGCCCTTACGAGGGCAGGTGGTGCCTGGGTACTGGCCGCAGCATGCTTTGAGTCTAAAAGCAGGCACCTGCCCTGTGGAGCCAGACCAGCCTCCAGGGCCCCAGAAGACTGCCTCGTTCTGAAGAGCATGTCATGGGGCTGTAAGACCGGCCGTTCTTCCCATCTCGTGTCATTGTTGGGCTGGGGAAGGTTATGGCTTCTTGTCCAGTCAGGTGTGTCTAAAAGTCCTTTGTCTTGGTGGCATACTCCTAGCATGGAAATGGGGTCAATCTGGGCACTTTTGAGACTGGTGTCTGTAACTCGAGATCAAGACCTTTTATGCGGTGACAGCCTCTCAAGACCCATGGTCACTCCTGGCAGCTTCTGGTCGTGGGGCGAAGGGGTTGCCTGTGCTGGCTCATTTTCCTTTAGAGCTTTCCCTTTCTGTACACAGCCCTTTTCCTTTCAAATAAAGCAAACCCAGAGCACAGGGGTCTGATGTGTGAGTCCACGGGGAGTGGACTGTCTGTTCATCCGTGCTCAGCCGCCTCTGCTTCAGCTTTCACTCCACAGGCTGAGCAGAGATGTGGTCAGAGTGAACTCACATTGGAACAGGACAGTCATGGCACTCTGGAGAGGAGTGGTCACTGGTTGCTGAGTGAATTAACTGAATGTTTGCTGCTTTTCTCCTGCAACAGTTTGTTATTCTTCCAGCATGCCTAGGCAGTAGAGAGAATGTATTTTGCCCAATAATAAAATGACATCCTGCCTCTACTTCTCACCTAATCCCCAGTAGTACCCATGCCAACAAGCCCCACACCACACCACCCGACAGCAGTGTAGGATGTGTCCTTTGGAGTCTTCCCCGCAGTTTCTGCTCATAGAGTAGAATAAGCTAATTGGAACCTTTCTACCAAAAAGAGGTCTGGCATAAGATAGATCCTACTTGTGGTCGTTATCCCATCAAGAGAGGTCAGCTGTTAAAGTCCCTGGTAGATCTTATTAAAAGGTACACATGAGCCGTCAGTGGTTCTAAGAATCCATGACATGAACCCTGTTTTGTATGTGACACTTTCATTTAGTGGGCTCCTGTTTCTTCAGCTTTCATACCTATGTTGGCATTGATAACCTGATACAGAACAGTCCGTGCTCTGAGCAGGGCAGTTATGGCCAGCGTTGTCATGGGCAGGCCAGCGCACAGCACTGGTGGACCCACCTCTTGGTTTACTGAACTTTTTGTAACCACGAGGGCAAGCAGAAAACCCCGCTGCATTGGAGTCACCCAGTGCTGCCAGGTGTTCCCTCCATGGGAAGGTGCTGCTCAGCCCGAATGTCATTTCCTCTTTCTTCCTTCTATAATGATGCAGAGTGCTGAAATTCTTCAGGGTCCTGATTTTGCCTGTCATTTCACACTGAGCTTTTACTGCAGACAAAAGAAGTTTCATTTTTAGTTAAATTTGCACTGCTCCTAGGACATACATGGATGCATTTATTTATTCATTCATTTTAATGTCTTGATGTGAACTTGTTTTTAAAGCAGGCTGCCAGGCAGTTAATCAAACACTTGGGTTAATCAAGGGTTAATAAAAGCATGGACTTGATGTTTAATATGACAAGCGTTCTCTCAGCATCACTAGATTAAATAGTGCTGCACCACTAAATTTTGCTGCACATGAAGTTCAGTGCACGTTCCATTTTCTAGACTTTGGCAGTCCCTGTGGTCAATGACCGGGACTGATGAGCAGCCACATGCCTGCACTAGGGTGGCTTTGGGGTGGTGCATGCTGCAGTCTGGCTGGCACAAGCCTAGCTGAAGAGAAGTGCTGCTTTAGGCTTGGATGTGGGGATACCTAGATGTCAAGGGCAGAACTCCATCTAGAATGCCTGGGGATGAGATGCAAAAGCTGATAGTGAATGGAACAGTTTCCAGTGTCCAAAAGCTCACTAATCTGGGATCATACCAGCCTGCACTGATGTTAGTTTTATTTTGTTTTGAGACACGATTTCCCTCTGTCACCCAGGCTGGTACGTTCTTGGCTCACTGCAACCTCCACCTCCCAGGCTCAAGTGATCCTCCTGCCTCAGCCTCCCAAGTAGCTGAGACTACTAATTTTTGTATTTTTTGTAGAGATGGGGTTTCACCATGTTGCCCAGTCTGGTCTTGAACTCCTGAGCTCAACCGATCTGCCCAACTCTGCCTCCCAGAGTGCTGGGATTATAAAAGTGAGCCACCGTGCCTGGCCTCTTTTGTTTTTAATAAGGTTTTTTGTTTGTTTTGTTTTCTTGAGACAGGATCTCACTCTGTCACCCACATTGGTGACAGCCTCAACCTCCTGGGCTCAAGCGATCCTCCCACCTCAGCCTCCCAAGTAGCTGGGACTACAGGCATTTGCCATTACGCTTGACTGATTTTTTAATTTTTATTTTTGTAAAGATGGGTTTTGCCATGTTGTCCAGGCTGGCCTCGAACTCCTAAGCTCAAGTGGATCTTCCCGCCACAGCCTCCCAAAATGCTGGGATTACACACATGAGCCATCTTGCCCGGCCATTGTATTTGTCCTCACTTTCGGTACTCTTCTGCCTCACTGAGAGGTCTCAGAGTCTGCTGTGTGATTTCAGCAGTGCCCATGGGGGCTGTGTAACATTGAAGCTAATTCAAGGAGTTTGCCCTTAGGTTATGAGGGGTTACCACATTCCCTCAGGAATGCTGAGCGGCCATCCGGTCAGATTAACCATGGTTCCTACTTCTCTGCCACTTCCTTTTTCTATAATTCTTTTTTTTTTTTTTTTTTTTTTGAGACGGAGTCTCGCTCTGTCACCTGGGCTGGAGTGCAGTGGCCGGATCTCAGCTCACTGCAAGCTCTGCCTCCCGGGTTTACGCCATTCTCCTGCCTCAGCCTCCAGAGTAGCTGGGACTACAGGCGCCCGCCACCTCGCCTGGCTAGTTTTTTTGTATTTTTTAGTAGAGACGGGGTTTCACCGTGTTAGCCAGGATGGTCTCGAACTCCTGACCTCGTGATCTGCCCGTCTCGGCCTCCCAAAGTGCTGGGATTACAGGCTTGAGCCACCACGCCCGGCCTTTTTTCTATAATTCTTATGCTCGCTCTTTTTTTTTTAAATTATACTTTAAGTTCTAGGGTACATGTGCACAACGTGCAGGTTTGTTACATATGTATACATGCAGCCATAAAAAAGGATGAATTCTTACTCTCTCGAGGCACAGTGTCCTCACCTTCAAAAGGTGAATAAAAATAGTCTTTGCCCCCAGGACTGTTGAGATAATGTGCACGAAACACTCAGTGCACAGTCAGAGCTCAGTAAGGGGTTAAAACTCTGCAAAGGGAAAATCTGCTTGTGATCCTGCAGCAAAGGGCGAAGGACAGCATGTGGGCCACACCGCCAAATCTAGGTACACAGCTTGTGCTGGGCATATTCATTCATTGCATTAATTGCTATGTGGCTGGAAGTAAAAACTTTTAAAAAGCCATAATTGGCTGGGCACAGTGGCTCACACCTATAATCCCAGCACTTTGGGAGGCCGAGGCAGGTGAATCACCTGAGGTTGGGAGTTCGAGACCAGCCTGACTAACATGGAGAAACCCCATCTCTACCCAAAATACAAAATTTGCCGGGTGTGGTGGCGCATGCCTGTAAACCCAGCTACTTGGGAGGCGGAGGCAGGAGAATCGCTTGAACCTGGGAGGTGGAGGTTGCGGTGAGCCAAGATCATGCCATTGCACTCCAGCCTGGGCAACAAGAGCAAGACTCTGTCTCAAAAATAAATAAATAAATAAATAAATAGCCATAATTAACTTCACTAGTTCCTTGTAATATTTGACTTGCGTTTGCAAGGATATATTTTTCTCCTCTTGCTAATCTTAACTTCCTATATTTCCATTTTTCCCAATTGATGATCAGTACAACTAGTTTGGCATTTGCATCTGAGTCAGAGCAGTGCTAGCGATCAAAAGCCACCCTGGGGAACCTGGAATTGTTTCATTCTCAGCGGGAGTGACACGTGTCCTGGCATCTGAGCCTTCCAAGTGAGGGGAACGAGTCTGGCAGTCAGGCTGGGGTTGGGGGACACAGGGTGCCTTGAGCCTGACTTTTGTGCCTTCAGAGCCACAGTGCTGATGATGGGAGTGGTGGCTTGGTGTGGCGTAACTGTACCACCACACCTTGAAGGTAAAATGCAGTCTTGGAATATATACATTCAGGGTCTTTCTTTCATCCCTTCTCAAAAGAGGGGTTTCAGTCTCCCGATCCTGAGCTGGTCTGAGTGCCAGCAAACAAAGTCATCACTTTTGTGCCTGTGGTCTCCCAGGGAGCACAGGATTTCCAAGGAAATTGATGGATGAGAAATCATGGGGGTGGTGGAGCTTAGAAAGCTTATTTCGTTAGTAAATGGTTTGAACCGTCAAGGTCCAGTTGTGGTTTCCACTGATGGAGGAACAGGAAGAAGAGGAGCCTTGACATTTATCTCAAGCACCAGCAGCTTCTCTTGGATCAGGAAGACATAAAAGTCCAATGTCATCTTCAATTTGTGTGGGCTCCCCTTGGAGTTGCAGAGCCGGTGAAGTGAAGTAGAACAGTTAAAAAAACACCCGGGGAAGTGATAAATCACAGAGAGAGATTGCATATGCGGGAAAGGCGTCTCCCATAATTAAAACAAGTGGCTAGAGCCTCCCTGGCGACCTCTGGTCTGTACTGCCAGCCCTGAAGATGGCTGCTAAATTACTTAAGTTTAATAGGTAGTTAATATAGCCAACCCTCCTTATGACCCCAGTGGGCCAAATGGCTCTGCTTGCTCTAGGAACTGGGCGTAGTATGAGCATCCTTGGCCTTGACATAAAAGATAGCATACTGGCTCGCCAGCCCTGAACCTTCCCTTTCTTGTTGCTGGAGCAAGGCAGGGGTGAGAGGGGGAAGGAAAGAAAAAGGAGTGGGGAGTGGGGTGGGTAGCAAGCATTAACAGGGAGCAGTAGCAGCACCACATGTGGGCGTAGCACACTGGGAAGAAATTGCAGTGGCCATCCGAATTCTTCCTCTCCACTTCCCGGCTCTGTGGAAGCCCAGGGAAGGCTTTAGGAACTGTGGGCTGTGCTTAGTGCTCCTCCCAGCTGGGACATCTTGAGCTCATCTCTGAAGGCCACTCCTACCACTCTCACACACTGAGTTCCTGGTTTCTCATAACTGTTGAGAGCTTAGTTTTCTTGCTTGTTTCTGGTAGGGTAGCTCTAGATAGAAGAACGTATCAGCCTCTTTTCCAAAAGTCTACAAGCCAATCCTCTTTTTGGTTAAGAGACTTACCTGGTCAAGCAGTTACTCTTTGGGAGGTGTTGAAGAGCCTACAAACCTGCCTTGCCTGCCTAGGTATTTTACGACCATTTGGAAGTGCCTGAGGATATTACCAGGCCTTACTTGATGCAGTAAAACATCCCATTTGGCCCCTGGGCACTGAAGATATGTTTCAGTGCAGCTCTCCTCCGGCACCGGATTTGTTGCTGCAACAGTGGTAGGGAAGAGCCGGATGCAAACTCATTCTTTGAGCCCGAGGTTCTGTTCTCATGATCCTTGCCGTGATTTCTCTTTTGATGTTGGCAATTTAAAAATGACATCAGTCTATCTGGACCTTTTTCCTAAGGCTCTTGCTCAGATCACTCAGTAGATAGCCGCCACCTGCCCAGTAAGGTGAATCAGGCCCATTAGGCCATTTGTCAGGGGAAGGAACGGAGGAGCAGTGGAGGGCCACGCCGGCGCCACAGGGCAGCCTGCAAAGCAGGCAGGCAGGTTTCCAGGCAGCTTCTGCTGCTTTGGGTCCCTCAGGGATTAATACACAAAAAGGGCCCCTTGGGTATTCAGTGGCAGATTTCTCTTGAGAGCAGATAAAGTCGCTAATACCACATTGGATTTGTTCATTGGGGTGGACTTGGCCTTTCATTCCACCTCTGTGTAGGATAAGTGTATGGATAGTGCTCCCACTGTGCACATCACCAGATGGCATTTGGGTGCAAACTGTCCCTAGCAAGACTGCAGAAAAGCTTGATCTGGGACGTGGTGGCTCATGCCTGTAATCCCAGCACTTTGGGAGGCCGAGGCGGGTGGATCACAAGGTCAAGAGATCAAGACCATCCTGGCCAACATGGTGAAACCCCGTTTCTACTAAAAATACAAAAATTAGCTGGGCATGGTGGCACGCGCCTGTAGTCCCAGCTACTCAGGAGGCTGAGAGAGGAGAATTGCTTGAACCCGGGAGGCAGAGGTTGCAGTGAGCCGAGATCATGCCACTGCAGTCCAGCCTGGCAATAGAGTGAGACTCCATCTCAAAAAAAGGAAAAAGAAAAAGAAAATCTTGATCTGTCCACTTAATACAGCCATCCCCCTTCACTGGCCCTTCCTCTTGGCTCATTTGGAAGGGGGAAGGTTTCCCACACCCCAAACCAAAGGTTCTTTTGGAATTTGCTGCTACTGGATTCAGCCGTCACCTTTCTGCTCCGACTCTGCTTTCTCCCTGTGGATCCGCGTGCCAGAGGATCTGCACGTCCTTTTGTGTCTACACCCTCCCCCGCTCCTTCGTTTTCAATATGTAGTAGTGGAGAGGAAGTATAACATGATTTTAGGGCTCACATTTCAATTGCACTGCATTTTTATGGGACAAGCAGAGACCCAGCACCTGGAGTTATTAGGTTAGTATCTAAAATGGGTTCGGCGCTGTGCGTCTTATTGTTTAAAATGAATGAGATGGTCCCCTCCTGCCTTCTTTTCTCCTCCCTTGGGATGAGTGGATTGAGGCAAGGCCCCCAGAGATGAGCTGAAGGAATCCTGGTGCTCTGATTAGTTTTGTTCCCCAGCTTAATTGTACAGCTTCCTTTCTCTCACCACTGATAGCCGAAGTGGCTCTGTGTCTCCCCCCACCTTCCCTTGCTTTAGGAACAAGATGATCACAATGCAGCCTTGTGAATCAA
Organism: Piliocolobus tephrosceles; assembly: GCF_002776525.5. Taxonomy (NCBI): domain Eukaryota; kingdom Metazoa; phylum Chordata; class Mammalia; order Primates; family Cercopithecidae; genus Piliocolobus; species Piliocolobus tephrosceles. The sequence continues at coordinate 11,135,081 of NC_045452.1, forward strand.
TTTTCTCTGTGTGCTGATGAAAGTGTAATTCATTCTTAATCAAGCAGGCTTGCTGCTGCAGGCTCCGTGCTGGAATACATTTAGTTACCCTCCCATCACTTTGGGAAACGATCCCCCAAAAGGACTTTTAGAGGAGAGCTGGAAGGAGAGTTGGCCGTGCGCCTCATACTGTGGTTTTCCAGCAGGGGGCACTCTCAGGAATGATGCTGGCGGAGGCTTTGTAGCTGGAAGCCTTCGGCTACTGGCAGGGCAGCAGGGGAATGTTTGTCCCAGGTGCCTTCCAGGCTTGCTTTCTCCAGACCCTGGGGCCATTTCTCAGGAGTACCTTAATGGGCCACCCCAAATCCTCAGGTAGCAGTGAGGAGGAACAGTTGAAGATGCAGATTGCGTGCCTGGGTTAGAGAGTGCCGGCCGGGTACCAGGTTCTTTTAGCCAGCCTCCTCTGTCTTTTTAAGTAGACAGATGTGTCTCCTGAATCTGAACTTGTTTAGAGCGGGTGAATGTGCCTGTTTTTGTCACACCACACACAATCTGGGGAGCGTAAGGAGGCCCAGCTCTGCCAGAGTGGAACTCTCCTAAGTTCTCCCCTGCCCTCTCACAGCCTGCTGGCTGTCACAGACAGCTGGCAGTTTTATGGACAAGTGGGCAGGGGGAAAGGGACTCTGCCGGGGCTGAGGGGCTGAGTCTCGATGTTGGGCAGGAAGGAAAAGCCAGGCACCAACAAGTGGATCAGAGGGGGGATGTGAAGATGAACAGTCAGATAGCAATAAAGCCTCAGAGATCCGCCCCAGAGAAAGAAAAGGAAGTTGGTCTCCTCAGAATGGAATTGGATTAGTGACAGACTTGAGCAGCCGGTTCAGTCTAGAGAGAACTTAATTCCTCCTGTGTTATTCACATGGCTGATTCTAATCAGATGTGAAGAGACAGCTGGAGGAGAGCAGCGGGTCAGCCCATGCCTGGTGCGGAGGCTTCATGTTCTTGTAGGCATCTTCAGGGAACTGGCAGGAGTGCTTTGGGTTGGAGATTCTGAGCAGGGCCCTTGGGTTTATAACCTGCCCGGGGAGCAGGGCCCTGCTGCAGAACTCCCAGGTTGGACCTCGTCTAGATTCAGTGAGAGTTCTGAAGGACAGTGCATGGCAGATGTCACTGGTCACATTCACCAGAGCTTGGCCCACTTGTCTTCAGAAGGATTCAAAGGCAGTTGACCGGACTTGGCAGGTCCCAGACTGGTGCAGCCACTGTCTTGGAGACCCTAGTTGTACACCCTGAGGTGCTTCTGCTTCGTTACTTGCTGAAATTTGGAGACCTCTTCTCTCTGGATAACCTTCAAAATACTCATTGTGCATGTGAGGAATTCCCCGCCCTCCTGGGGGCACTCCACTCCCCAGGCAGGCAAGGATGGGTGAGGGGAGGGCTGTTGCTGGACTACCAAAGGGAGCATGGGCATTTTTGTTTGGAATTCAGGGTGGGGATGGGACTCATCAGAGTGGCTTCAGTGCTCAACTCACAGTGCAACATAGGGCAAGGTGAAGGCCTTTGTGGGAGGCCTCTTCTGGCTCTAGCAAGCAGGTGTTGCTGGGCAGCGTAGAGGGACCCAGGCCGGTTGCTGAGCAGGAAGATGTACCTAACACTGGTGGGCCCGCACACCTTAGGGTATGAGAGCATCGCAGCGGAACCAGGAAACTTGTCAGCTGGTTTTCATGTGTTTAAAAAGAAGACTCGGAGGCAGAGTTTATTTTACGAAGGGCTAGCTTTTGCCATTTCTTCTGAGCTTTTGCCTTTTCCTTTATGAATACTTCCTGCCTGTGGGTGTACTGTAAATGTGACAGCCAGTGAGCTTTCTAGAAGCAGCAGATGGTGAAAGATCCACAGGTGAGGAGCCTGCCCACTGGAGGGGCGAGACAGTGCCCAGGCAGGGCGTGCAGGTGGCAGAGCTGTTTGCGTGCCCCGCAGGGAGGCTTCCCAAGCTCTCTGTAGAAAAACTCCTGCCCGAGGGCAAATGGCTCCCCCGAGCTTCTACCTGCAAGAAAGAAACCCAAGGCCGGGCACGGTGGCTCAAGCCTGTAATCCCGGCACTTTGGGAGGCCGAGATGGGCGGATCACGAGGTCAGGAGATCGAGACCATCCTGGCTAACACGGTGAAACCCCGTCTCTACTAAAAAATGCAAAAAAACTAGCCGGGCGAGGTGGCGGGCGCCTGTAGTCCCAGCTACTCGGGAGGCTGAGGCAGGAGAATGGCGTGAACCCGGGAGGCGGAGCTTGCAGTGAGCCGAGATCCGGCCACTGCACTCCAGCCCGGGCGACAGAGCGAGACTCCGTCTCAAAAAAAAAAAAGAAAGAAACCCAAGGGCTCTCCTCGTCTCACTGCCTGCCTTCCTTACCTGCTTGGAGGAGGGCATCCTGGTGTCTGAGATAAAGGATACTGCCAAGGTGGAAGCAGAGCCATGGGGGTGGCTGGGAGGGCCACTCTAGCAGGAGGGAGGAGCACTGTGCAGTAAATTCTGACTCCAGGGTTCCTGTGGGGACTGAAACCCATAGTAACCGCACAGTGAAGGTAAAGGGTGGGGTGGCAGCAGCCAGGTCTGTCTGAGGAGCAAGCAGCAGTGGCCAAAGGCTCCCAGGGCCCTCGGGCAGCAGCCCTTGCTGACCGGTGCAGCCAGGTCGTCGCTGCCTCCAGCTGGTGGGTCTGCCTTTCCCTCTGACCGCCTCAGTGCCTTCTGGAAGACTGCAGCTCTCTGTCCTGCCCAGTGGCTGTGGTGCCTTCCTACTTCTGTGTGGGCAGACTGATTTCCCTCTCTACCTTTACTTGTGGCTGAGGCAAAGCTCCTGCTCTTGCAAGATAAGAGGTGGGGCTGAGGTGCTGCAGTGCAGCTGGGGTGGGGGTCAGGAAGCAGCCCGCCCACCCAAGAGCACGCTGCATCCTAATAAGCACATGCTTGAGTCACTGGAATCTGGTGCTGCTGGCACTGCCAGAACCCTCCCCTGGCACCTTAAGGGGACAGCCAGCATGCTCCTCGGGTGGAGGATCCAGAAATTCTTGGAGCCAACATTGCACAAATGGGCAGGAGCCTCTCAAGTTCCCCACAACCTGGGCTCCCTGCCCGGGGAAGTGGCCAGGCTTCATGGGGCATCACTTGGTCGGCCTGGTAGGCGTGGAGGCCAGTGCCATACATGACCTTGCTGTTGCCTGCACCCCTTCTTAACGAGCATCCTGCTCCCCGCTGGAAGGAGAGGAGCCAGGGCTGGGGAGGGGAGAAGCGTGATGCTGCTATTAGCAATAACAGCTGTCGAATTCCCACCATGCTCCAGGCGCAGTGCTGAGCGCGTCACACACGGTTCCCAATTCCTCTGCCTGTCACCCCACGAGGAAGGGGCTGCCATCATGCCCGCTTCACAGTGAGGAACTGAGGCCAGAGGGGAGCAAATGACCTGCCCAGGGCCACACAGCTGGTCAGTGGCCCAGCTGGGCCTTGCACCAGGCAGCTGACTGTGCCTGTGTCTGACTCAAAGTGGCTGTTCTTTTCCGAAACCTGAGCGGAGACACTGGGCTCACATGCTTTCATTTAAACTCTCTCCCATTTTTGCCCCAGTAGTTATCTGGCAGCTAAAGCTCTTCCTCCTTTCTTCCCCAGTGACCATTCTGATTCCCATTATCACAGGGCACATAACTCCTGGCCCTTCTCCTCCTGATTACATTTAGGGAAGCCCATCCTGACGCAGCTCCCTTCTAGAGGGAGTTCCATTTAGGCAAAAAAGGGCTCTCCATTCCCATCAGAACCAGGCTTTCCAAAGGACTCTGAAATTGGTTCCGCTGAAGAAAGCAGCTGAGCTGCCTCCCCACATTCCGCTTGTTAGTCAGGAACTTCAAGGCCAAAAGATTTGGCAGGATTTAAAGAGTCGCTCTCAAGCTGTCTCATTCTGAGCACACTAATGCTGTCTGTCTTCTGATGGTGAAGTGGTCGGTTTGGAATCTCCCTCCCTTGCCCTTTATGGAGCCACCGATAGTACTGAGGACTCTTCACATGCAGACTCGAGGGGTCGAGAGAATGGGCCAGACCATCTTGCCTGGCCCATGGCAACCTCCAGAGAAAGGAGGCTCAGAGAGGTCAAGGGTGTCTGCAGTGAGCTGGTGATGGCAGAGAGTGAGCTCTCAGACCTTCTCAGCCCCATGTGGAGCTCTTGCCCCTCCTGCGCACCTCAGTTTAGTTTTCATCATAGCCCATGTCCTGGTCGCTTAACAAACATTGTTTGAACTCCTGATCGGCACACAGCACTAAACCAGATATTTGGGGGATATGAAGATGAATGGTACGGACTCCCTGCCCTCCACCCCCGCACTCCTGTGGGAAGTCCCGGAGCTGGAAATGGAACACAGTCACATCCAAGGCATTGATTTCAGGAGTCAGCAGAGAGCGGAGAATAGGGAGAGTGCTGGCTCCAGATGCTTCTGTCCAGGGAGATGCTGGGAAGTCGCCCAGAGTCAGGGGCTTAGGAGGTTGCAAACTTCACCATGCCAAGAGCTCAGTCCCTGATCCACCCCATCCCCTTCCACATCTCCCTGACTGTCCTTTACATTTGCTGGGCAGAGTGCTGCCCATGTGCACCATCCCTCCCTGCCTACACCAGCCACACTGAGAAAGGCGTTGCCTCCAGCTCATGGAGAGAAACCCCTTCTCAGCTGCCAGGTCATGCGTAAGTTTGCTTCGGGACCACCTGGGAAACCAGGAGTAGAAGGGGTAAACTCTTCCTCATCTGCCACAGGCCTGCCTTGCCCGAGGCCACGTCACCTTACCGCAGCCATGTTGCCAGGGCATGAGGACTAAGATGCTCACCCTGCCAAGCCCCGAGGGGATGAGCAGCGTCAGCTGGCACCGCCGCAGACAGCACACCACAGAGGTGGCTCAGGGACCTTGGTAGATGGGAATGTGAGAATCTACTAAAATAGCCAGGGATCTCCAGTCCTCTGTCAAGAGGCAATGCCGACGGCTTTTTCCTGATGGTGTGCCTCTGCCCACCAGCCTTCCCTTTGCATGTCCTTATTTGTCACCTCCTAATTTGAATTATTGGGCAAATCTGGCCGCTTATTTAGGACTGACCACCAACTTCTTGAGCATCTATTTGAACAGGCTTCCCTTTCGCTCCCAACCACCTTTGAGGTGAGTCCAAGTGGCAGGACAGGACCCTGTGTGACAGAGCAGAGGTCTCGTGCCCTCTCAACTTCTTCTCTGCTTTCTTACAGCTCACCTTGCAGAGCGCCAAGTCCCGAGTGGCCTTCTTTGAAGAGCTCTAGCAGGTGACCCAGCCACCCCAGGACCTGCCACTTCTCCTGCTCCTGGGACTGCGGGATGGACCAGATACCAAGAGAGCCATCCATAGGGAGCTGGCTGGGGGTTTCCGTGGGAGCTCCAGAACTTTCCCCAGCTGAGTGAAGAGCCCAGCCCCTCTTATGTGCAATTGCCTTGAACTACGACCCTGTAGAGATTTCTCTCATGGGATTCTAGTTCTCTGACCTGAGTCTTTGTTTTAAGAAGTATTTGTCTTCCTTCGTCTAATGTGGGATTCCTGACTCCCTTCGTCCAAGGCACCCTGGTGTATGTGTGTCTTGCACTCCAGAGCTGACCTCCACTGCCCAGCCTGGGAAGTCATTGTAGGGAGTGAGATACTGAAGCCCTGAGAGGCCAGTGCCAGCATCCCCACCCTGCCCAGGGTTCCGGAACATTCATTCCCCCACGGATGAGGAACTGTCATGCAGCGAAGCAGCCCAGCCCAGCGGATCCCAGGCCCAGCACGCCTGCCGGCTTCTCATCTTCAGGGAGCCCGCCCAGAGCTCGTGATGAGCAAGGGCTGGGTCCCCGCCAGGCACCCTGAGGCGGCGCTCTGGCTGGCAGCTGGTGGGGAATAGGCAGGGCAGCTGTGGCTGGGGAGAGACTTTAGGCAGAAGCTGTGATGCAGGCTGACTGCCAGCCGAGGGGCTGGGTAGTGCCGTGCGGGAGCTGATGGTACAGGGCACTCTCCGTTCCCCTCCGGCCACACTAGACCAGGGCCGAGAGGCAGGCAGGAGCCGCTCATGTCTTCCCCATTGCCCAAAGCCCATAGACGCCCCTGCCTGCGTGGGGCTGGGGCACTCCCTGGTCGTACTATAGTCAGCACCTGTAACCCGGCTATGACCAGGGATCCGTAAGCCCTGTGGCTCCACAGGTGCTGCTTCTCACTGACCCAGACTCTGAGCTCCACCGGCCCAGTCTGCATGGCCCATCTGCTTCACCTTCCCTCCTGGCCACGTGCCAGTGGCCACAGGCCACGTCCCAACCCACTGTTGTACCCAGGCCTCGCTTTGTTGTTGCCCTTATCCCTCTTCGGACCCTGAATTTTCTATTTCCTGGGGGCCAGCAAGGGCCATTTGTGCCCCTCCCAGCACAGGCCCGATGCAGGTGTCCACCCACAGGTGGCACTCACCTAGGCTGTCACAGGACCCACCTCCATGCCAGGCAGCAGAGGGCCACAGAACCACCCCCACGGCTCACTCCCTGGGCTGGGGCCACCTTCTGGCCCTTTCTTTCTTTCTTTTTTTCTGAGATGGAGTTCTCGCTCTGTCACCCAGGTTGGAGTGTGGTGGCTCCATCTCGGCTCACTGCAACCTCCACCTCCTGAGTTCAAGCAATTCTCCTGCCTCAGCCTCCCAAATAGCTGGGATTACAGGCATGCACCACCACACTTGGCTAACGTTTTGTATTGTTAGTAGAGTTACGGGGTTTTGCCATGTTAGCTAGGCTGGTCTCAAAACTCAAACCTGGGCTTACAGGCGTGAGCCACCACACCCAGCCCTTTCTTGCCCTTTCATTTCTCCATGACTGATGTTGCTGTGTCCACCCAGGGCCCTTGAGATCCTTCCAGTTTGGCTGTTATGCAAAGCAGGTGATTTGTCTTAATCAGATAAAAGATGCTTAGTAACTGGAGGCTATGGGGGCATCGAGATTTTTGGAGAGCAGAGGTGGTCTCTGGTAATTCCGTCTGGTTTTGAGAAACTGAGCGGCTCACAGAGATCCTGTCTTCTTCCCACTATCAGGCTGACCTAACGGGGTTGGGCTGCTCAGCACCTGCTTGGGCCACCTTGCTCCAAGGAAACCAGCCCTGGGTGTCTCACAGCCACTTAGGGTCTGCAGGGTGGGACTGCAGACCTAGAGCGCAAGTGTGGATGCTGTGGCCCTGTGGCTTCTCCTAGTCTGGCCCAGCTAGGAGCAGAAGCTTCAGGCGTGTGTAAAGTGAGGTCTGGCTCTGTCTCCTCAGTTTTTTGGTTTTTTTTTTCCGTTTCTGCTTTTTTTGAGATAGAGTCTCTCTCTGTCGCTCAGGCTGGAGTGCAGTGGCGCACTCTCAGCTCACTGCAACCTCTGTCTCCCAGGTACAAGAGATTCTCCTGCCTCAGCCTCACGAGTAGCTGGGATTACAGGTGTGTGCCACCACGCCTGTCTAATTTTTGTATTTTTAGTAGAGACGGGGTTTCGCCATGTTAGCCAGACTGGTCTGGAATTCCTGACCTCAGGTGATCTGCCCGCTCCGGCTTCCCAAAGTTCTGAGATTATAGGCATGAGCCACCATGCCCGGCCTCTTCTCAGTCTTGAAGCCCATCCCTGGATTTCCACCGGGAGTTACTTTCCTCCTGACCTGTAAATTTGTTCTTTAACAATGGCTGCAGGCGGGAGCATATGGTGGTTTATAAAAACACTGTTGGGCTTTGTTTCCTTCTTTAACTGCTGTGTGTACTGAAGTCTGGGAAGCGCCAAGCCATGCGGCCTCAAGGGAGCTGGCTGGTGTTTGAGCTGTGGCAGAAGCACCTGGGGCTCCAGGGAGCAGGCTGGGGACTGTAGGACCTTGCTCAGCCAGGAGCATTTCCCCCTCCTGGAGGCAGGAATCTGAGGTGCCTCCCCACAGATGGAGAAGGTGGAGAGGAGGATGGGCCTCAGGAGCGTCCCAGGCCCCAGCAGCAGGAGAAAGAATGAAAGAGATGCCTTGTTTTCAGAGACTGGTTCCTGTGGCCAGGATGACTGCATCCTTTTTTTTTTTTTTTTGAGACAGAGTTTTTGCTCTTGTTGCCCTGGCTGGCGTGCAAAGGCATGATCTCAGCTCACCGCAACCTCCACCTCCCGGGTTCAAGTGATTCTCCTGCCTCAGCCTCCTGAGTAGCTGGGATTACAGGTACACACCTCCACGTCTGGCTAATTTTGTATTTTTCGTAGAGACGGGATTTCTCCATGTTGGTCAGGCTGGTCTCAAACTCCCAACCTCAGGTGATCCGCCTGCCTCGGCCTCCCAAAGTGCTAGGATTACAGGCATGAGCCACCGCACTCGGCCAGACTGCGTCCTTTTTAAGCGAACATTTTAGGGCCTGGGAGCTTGTCGAGTAAGGAAGTCTCAAGCCCACAGAGCAGCGTCCTGGCCACGGTGATTTCATTATGAGCCCTTCTGCTGGCTCTCAGGCAGAAGCCCCACGGCACCGGGATCATTCATGAGGTCACTGCCCAGCTCCTGATGTCCATGAGGCTGCCCTGTTGGCTGGTAGCCGTGTACAGCTGTGCAGCACAGACGGCTTCGTTCATCCTGATCGAGGCCCCACCTCAGCCACAGCAGTCCCCCCGACCTGTGTTGTCCACCCTGTTATTCATGTACCTGCCAGGCCCTGCTAGACAGCACCCCGTGGCATTACATAACACCACATGAGTGGCTGTGTCTTGTAATTTTAGGGACAGATTTCTCTCTTTCCCTCTCTTTTTTTTTTCAAGAGCCCAGAGACTGACAACCAGCTGCAGTGTCTAAGTGTTCCTCACTGACAGGGTGGGGCCTCGCCGCCCCTGGAGGGAGCAGCCTTGGCAGCGAGACAGCCTGGCCCAGTGACCCTGGGCCCAAGCCAGCCCCTCCAGGGCTTTCAGGGAAGCGCCATCCATTTTCAAAGATGTCAGACGTCACTTCTTCCTGTAGGGCCCGAGTCCTGCCTCCCGTCAGGGCCAGACCATGGAAGGCTATTTTCTATTCTGGGGAACTATTGTAATTTAAATGATTGTTTTAATAAAAATTCTAAGCTGGAAAATACTTGCCTTGGGCTTCCTCAGTTTGCCTGTTGCTCAGGCCATTGAGGCATCAAGAATGCGGCTGGATGGTGGGGCCGTCTTGTGGTTTTGTGGAGAAACGAGCCCTCTGCTGTCCCTGACTGCTCGGGCCTTCACCTCTGGCCCCTTGTCTTTGGTGGCAAAAGAATCACCTCCTTCCACAACACCCCTAATGACACCTTCGCTGGAGAACTCCCTCCCTCTTCCTGGGGGCACTTGGGTGGCGGCAAGGGCCCTGCATGGCGTCCCAGCACCTCCATTTCCTCTCTCTGGTCCCTGCCCATCTGTGATTTCAGACCAGAAAACTAGGGAGCTGGACTGGGTGATCCTTGCAGACATTTCTGCTTTCAGCATTCCAGGCTCTGGGGGTGCATGCAGAGCCCCTGGGGCCCAGGCACTGTCTGCAGAGTAAATGAGGCGCAGCCACTGTCAGGGCTATGTGACATTTGCACTTGAAGTTGGAAAGCACCACTGCAGAGCTTATGGTTTTGGTTTTGCTTCTGTTTTCTTAAGCAACAAAAGTCCTTTATTAAGACCAAAACTTCTATAGGATAACTGTGCCGAAGCACTGCAGCCCCAGTCGGAGATTCAGACAGCACAGTGTGGCTGCCAGGACTTCTAAGGGACCCACTCGACACACTTGTCAGGACATACTTCAGGTTTCCATTGCATAAGCCAGTGAGGAAAACAGCCTATCGGAATACACGAGATCTTCCCAAAACGTTGCAGTTATGCATAACTGCTTTTTTTTTTTAGAAGGATGAAGTGGATAAACTAAAGAATATGAAAAGGTTCGAGACCAGCCTGGCCAACATTTTTTTTTTTTGAGACAGAGTCTCACTGCATCACCCAGGCTGGAGTGTAGTGGCCTGATCTCAAGTCACTACAACCTCTGCCTCCCTAGTTCAAGTGACTCTCCTGCCTCAGCCTCCCAAGTAGCTGGGATTACAGGCGCCTGCCACCACGCCCAGCTAATTTTTTTGTATTTTTAGTAGAGACGGAGTTTTACCATGTTGGCCAGGCTGGTCTCGAACTCCTGACCTCAAGCAATCTGGCCGCCTCGGTCTCCCAAAGTGCTGGGATTACAGGCATGAGCCACCATGCCCGGCAAGAATATGAAAAGTTTTAACAATTTGTTGTTAGCTTTGAATATATAGAATTGATCAACCTGGGCCACACAGAGAGACCCCCATGTCTACACAAAATTTAAAAATTAGCCAGGTGTGGTAGCTACACCGGTAGGCCCAGCTTTTTGGGAGGCTGAGGTAGGAGGATCACTTGAACCTGGGAGCGTGAGGCTGTAGTGAGCCAAGATCATGCCACTGCGCTCCAGCCTGGGTAATGTAGTGAGACTGTCTCCAAAAAAAAAAAAAAAAAAAGGAAGGGTAACTAATTAGACTTTTTGTTTTTTTTTTTTCTTGGGATGGAGTCCCACTCTGTTGCCCAGGCTGGAGTGCAGTGGTACGATCTCTGCTCACTGCAGGCTCCGCTTCCCGGCTTCACGCCATTCTCCTGCTTCAGCCTCCCGAGTAGCTAGGACTACAGGCACCCGCCACCACGCCCGGCTAATTTTTTTGTATTTTTAGTAGAAACGGGGTTTCACCGTATTAGCCAGGATGGTCTCGATCTCCTGACCTTGTGATCCGCCCGCCTCGGCCTCCCAAAGTGCTGGGATTACAGGCTTGAGCCACCGCGCCCAGCCTAGACTTTATTAGATGAATAATATAAACTCATTTCTCAAATGTAGATTGTTATTTTTAGTAATTGGAAGCAGTTTGATTTCCTATGTAGTCTAAGCCAAAGAAAGCACTTTGAAAATATTGGTCATTTAAAGCCATCCAGGCAATATTTTTACCTAACCTTTACATTAAAGACAACCCGACTCACCCCCCACCAAAATAGTAAATGTGACCTCACTGAGATCAGAGGTCCCCATTAAGTAGTTGGAATTACTAACACCAGAGTTCCAATGACTGATTCTAATGGTATTTTGGTATCGAGATCAGTTGAATTCTTTGCTGTTTTTTTCTAGTCTGTGGTGACCCTGCTGTAAATGCAAAGCGGGGGGCCAGACCTCAGTGCTTCACTGTGGCATTTGCCGCCAGTCCCATTGGAGCCCCAAGTGGCTCATTCTGGCCTCCCTGCTAGCACTTCATTCTTTGCCTTTGGTCTTCGCCTGAGAGGGGAGTACCTGGCAGCTGTGCCCCAGGGCTGCCTACCCCAGAAGCCTTTATGTGGCAGAGAGGATAAGGAGCCACCCACATATAATGAAGAGTTGGCAGCAAAACTCGGGGGGGAAAGGTATTGGCGAGAAGACTGCTGTGACTGTATCTAATCCAATTTCTTAGCCGTCTGGGGAAGAGAAAGTCGGGCACCCGCATGTTCTCCGTCTCCCTTTCAGACAGCCCAGGCAGCCTCATCTCTGGCAGAGGCCAAGGGCTCCTCTCCCCCTCCCCGGCCGGGCCGTGCGGGGCTCCCTGGCAGCCTGTCATTACTGCATTACGGCAGGATCCTGCAGCCACAGCCCAGCTCCGGTAGGGAGACCACAGCTCGCTTCCAGAGAGGTGGCTCTGGACCTCTGCGCCGTGGCAGGAGCACCTGGGGAAAATTACAGGGGCCGTTAATCTGCCCAGCAAGGACTCGAGCTGACTCGGAGAGGAACCCCCGCCATGTCCTCTCCTGGTTTCCACTTGATGGTCATTTCTCACCAAGGTGGTGGCCCCAGAATAGCACCTGGCATCTTGCCTCTGAGCTGAAATCAAGACTTCTCCTGAAGGGCTCCGCAGTCAGAGCAGCCAGAGGCACCTCGCCTCTCCCATAAGCCACACTCGCCCAGGGCAGAGGTGGAGGGCACCTGGCTCTTCCTTCCCCACAAGGGCCAGACCTTCCACCCCCTGTGAAGACAGCTGACAGGCCTCTGGGTACCCGGGGAATGTTGTCAGGATAAGGTGAAGAACAGGAACAAAATGTGCTCAAGTTTCTAAGAAAAGGGGTGTGGATCTGTCGCAGTGTTACCATTACTTACAAGTAATAGACACAGCCGGCCTGAAGAAAGGTGAAATATCTACCACTAGCTGCAGGGGGAGCTGGACACAGCTGAGAGGCTAAGAGCCCCTCCCTGCCTCAGAACAGACAAACCTGGGTTCCTGCTCCGCCACTGACCAGCCATGTGAGCCTAGGTAAATTGCCCAGCCTATTGGGCACTGCAGTTTCTTCATCTGTAAAATGGGAATTTTATGGGGCTTTGTGGGGATTACGAATGCCCAGAAAGCTCTAAGCACCTTGCCTAGATGGGCGTCACCACTCCATACTCAGTATACAGTGGCTTTTTCTCTGAATACTTCTTTTGGGGGCAGAGGGCAGGAGGGAGGAGAGAAAAGAGCCTTAGTGCCTCAGGGGATGTCACAGCTCAGAGGGATCAGGCCCACTCACGGCTCCCCTGTGGCCTCCATCCCCTCCACCTGCACCCCGAGCTTAATGAGCCTGCAGCTGCCCTGTTTGTCCGAGCCCATGTTTGCCCAGTGCCAGCTGCAAAGCCCGGGAAATGATAGATAACTCCGGGCTGGAGCTGCCTGCGAGGGATGCTCTTATTTTGTCCCATTAATACTCCTGCTCAGGTCAATAATTGACTGGAGGCTCAGGGTGGGAGAGAACCAGGTGGGCCACAGTGTGCACACGAGCTCTTCCCTGGGCCTGTGAGTACCTGGGCTGTGAAAAGCCGACTGCAGATGCCAGGGAGGCACGGCAGTGACCTGATTTTCTCTTATCAGGCATAGGGAAGAAGTCCCGTGGAGCCTTGCCCATTTCTAATATAAATAATGCCATTCCCCGTCTGCCTGCTCAGGGAGGAAGGGGCAGCCTTTGATTGAAGGAATTAAGTCGGTAAACAAAGCAAAGAAGGCTGCTGAGGTGCCCCAGGTAGGCACCTGCTGTGCCATTTACCTTGAGAGAGAGAGAGGAGTTAAATTTGGACAAATTTGGACGAGTGGAGCGGACCAACAGGGACAGCCCAGCCTCAGGCCGGCCCTCCCTGGATCTCCCTGAAGTCTCCCTTTATCCCCAGCTGAGCCAGGCAGCGCCTCCCCAGGACCCCCGGCACACCGCTGCTGTGGTGAGCTGCTGCATGGTGTCTCCACCCTCCCCAGCAGGGGCCCTGCTCGGGCCCTGGGGATTTTCAGCAGAGGATAATTCCCAGGGAATATATCTGAGAAAGTCAAGTGCTCTGGGATGAACAGCTTAGCCTGGAGCTGAAGAGGAGCTCCACTCTGGGAGGACGGGGCCCTGTCTGTCCCAGCAGAGGGCAGCTCAAGGGTCCAGTCTGCGCTTCAGGCCAGCTGGCTGTGGGCTCTGATCCCCTGCAGCTCTCCGCCTGTGGCTGTGTGGCCTTGAGTAAGTGCCTTCCACTGTCTGGGCTTCCATGCCTTAGCTATAGAAGGTCAGGTTTGGACCAGCAGAACTTGAGGCCCCCTTAGGTTCCAACTCCACAGACTGGTCCCCCGAGGTCCCCCAAGGCCCTGTCAAGCCAGCTTCACCTTCCAAGGAGCCAAAACAGGAGTGACTGGCCCAGGATCCTGCAGGAGTGGCTACGGCTACAGCCACGGCCGGGAGCCGGAGCGGAACCAGGTGCCCTGCAGGGACCCCAGCCTGGGACCTGTGTTAGAGCTCCCACCACACCCCTCCTTTTCTTGGCCCCACGATCCTCTGGCACAAATTCGGGAGGGGCCACCGTGCTGCCAGTCTCCCAGCTCAAGTGAAAGGCAGCAGGCGCCAGCGCGGGGGTTGGCATGGCCACTCTGGGCTTTCCCCCTGAGCAACCAGGCCCAGCGCCTGTCAGCCCGGGTGGTGGAGGGAGGTGGCAGGAGCCGCAGCGTCAGCCGGGCCTGCTGTGACAGTTGCTCGGCCCCGAAACCCATGGGACCTCCCTTCTTTGCCCATGCCTGCATCCTTCCCCCTGCTCACCCCCCAGCCTTCCGCTTCCAGCCCTCGTTCCTGAGTTCCTGAGGCTGAATCTATTAAGTCCTTCATATTAACCAGCAAAGGGGGAAACAACCCTCTTTCATCTTAACTGGAGTGAATTTGCATTAACACCTGGGGAGTTCTGTTTGCCTTGAGAAGGCGCATTGCTATTCTGAGCCGCACATGCTGTGGGGTTAGTGCAGTCTCCTTTTATTAATACGGCTTTCCTCTCCTCCCTCCTCTTTTCCCATGGAAGGGAGAGAGCGGCTGGGGATGCCAGGGCTCCCCACATCACGTAGGAAGGGCCCCTGGAAATGCCAAGATGGGAGAGCAACTCCCAGCTGAGGCAGATTCTTCCCCTCAGAAGAATCTGGGCAGCTGGGCAGCTCCCAGCCCCAGTCCAGAGTCGCCTCCCTGCTGTGTCCAGTGCATGTGTGTGTGTAGGGTGGAGAACCCCACAAGGCAGGGCTCAGGGATACACCCCACCCTCAGGAGCTCCTCAGGGCAGGGAAGGTATGGGGAGGGGGACACCAGGGGGCCAGGAGCTGTGGATACTCAACGATGACCCCCACTGGGCTCAGGGGCCCCGCGAGATCTCTCCCCCAGCGTTACGGGGGGCGTGACTTGGTGGCTGCTGCATGTCTGCCCCAAGTGTGCTGCTCCTGACCCTCCGGTGACAGGACTGGCATTAGCCACCCTCGGTCCTGTCCAGGCTGGATGCAATTTAGGATGCTTGAGAGTGCCTGGGGAATCCTAGCTGAGTCTAGGATGGGGTGGGTTGGGCAAACCTTGGTTTTCAGGACTCAGACCTAGAGATCAAAGTTCTAGAAGGAGAAAAGTTTAAGGCAGGGGAGGGAACAGTGAAGAGTGAATGCCTCCCCAGGACCTCTCCCCTAGAGATGGGGCTGCCCCTGCCTCAAGTCTTTCAGGAGGCCCAGCTCGTACCCTGAGGCTAGACCTGGCGTGAATAAGACAGACCTGGCGTGAATAAGATGAATAACAGCCCCGTCTCCCTTCCTCCAGCTCCCCAGGAGGGACAGAGGAAAAGCAGCAGCCCCTGGAGCACCCTCCCCTCCCCTCCCACCTCCTGACCATCCCACCACCCTCCCCTCCCCTCCTGACCACCTTCCCCTCCCCTCCTGACCATATGACCACCCTCCCCTCCCCTCCCCTCCTGACCACATCACCACCCTCCCCTCCCCTCACCCCCCACTCCCGACCATCCCATGAGATGGCGAAGGGGAGAAAGGTGCAGGGCAGATGGGGGTAGGGAGCTGGAGCAGAGAAGGGGTCCCATAAGGGCCGTGGGTGAACTCGGGATGGGGGTGTCCGGGCCTCCCAGTGCTGCTCAGAGTTGAGGACTTGGCCTCTCAGCCTCACGTTCCCCTCCTGAACAACGGAGTACATTCAGAATCCACAACAGGGTTGCCGTGGGATTGAATGAGATCACAGGGACCGGTTCTGAGCCAGTGCCGGCTGCAGTGAGAGTTTATTAAACCAGGCCTGCCGCTGTGTGGTTATGGCTGCTTACTCTTAGCTTGTCCTGAGGCAGTTATCAAAGGAGACAGCTCAGGGTTGGTAGGGCGGTGGGCCAGGAGGGGTCCTCACACGGCTGCGCCTTGACTCCTGGGCCCTGGGCAGCTGGGCCCATCTCTAGACCACCCTAAACTGCCCCCCCAAAAAGAAAGGGGCAACCCTCCCAGCAACTGGCATCAGTCCATTGTATGTTGATAGTAGGAGAGGGGCTGGTGGTTGCAGATATCCCCAGGGGGTGACAGCTTCAGCCGACTGGGTACAGCCCCTCCCAGGGATTGGCGGGAGCGTCTGGAGGCTCTGGAGACCCTGAGCTGGTATCAGCATTTCATGGGCATCCCCGGCCCCTCTGGCAACCTGCCAGCTCCCACTCACTACTGGACCCATGCCAGGTGCCGCGGCTGCACTCTCCAGTGACATTTACCAGCTGGGACGTGGCCACAGAGACGTGAAATCAATGTGGCCTGCAGCTAGTCCACTTCATTAGAGCCGACTCAGCTCCACTGGGTAGGGCAGCACAGGCTAAGCGCTGCCCCCTCTCCAAGTCTCCCAGCTCCTCCTGGACCCACCTGCTTGGCTGACGGGCCCTGTTCCAACCCCAGCACTGATCCTGTGTGTGTGGGGTCGGGGCCACAATGTCTTCTGAATGCCTGCTGTGGCCAGGCCCTAGGGAAGATGAAAAGAACACCAGCAGTGACCTGAGTGGGCCTCGGCACACTTGGTCTCTCCCTAATCCTCACAGCAGTCCCCAGAGGGGGCCACGACCATTAGGCACAGCAGGGCCCAGTGAATGCCAGCGGCTCCCACTTAGGCCTCACCAGGGACCCCCATGAAAGCCCCATGCAGTTACCATTATCCCCATGTGAGACAGAGGAGGAAACAGGCTCAGGGAGGCCAACTGACTTCTCAGAGCTGGGACTTGAATCCTATCCTCCTCGTGTGCCTGGCTCATTCAGCAACTCAACCTCAGAGAAGAACCCCCCCAGCCCCGCCCCGCTCAGAGTGGGTGGGACAGGAGACCCTCCCCTCACATTGCCTGGGTGCAGCCTCTGAGGAGGCTCAGCAGTGCGAGGCCTGGGGGGGCTCGGTATGGGCTAAGGAGGGGTGGTCCCGGTCTTGGCCTTCCCCTCCTCACGGCAGGGGAGGAACCCGGGATGGGGGACTGGACTCAGTGCTCCCTGGTGAGGAGGAAAGAAGCCAAGTCTGGGGTGCAGATGCTGCCTCCTCCAGCTGGGGGCCCCAAGCAAGACACTTCACCCCTTTGTGCTCCAGTTTGCTCAGCTAGAAAACAGGGTCACCGATGTCTGCCTTGGATGAGTAAGTACGATGATGCACTTACAGTGCTTGCAAGTGCCTGGCACAGAGTGAGGACTCAGAACGCCAGGGCGCTCGAGCCACCAGAAGGGATAATGTCCCGTAACATCTGCGTTTATCTGGCAGGCCTATGCGGATGCAAAACTCAGACTGAGCCACCTGTAACCTCCAGAGTGCCCAGGGTGAGCAGGTGGCCCAAGTCTGTTTGTCTGGCCCCCATCCCCAGCACCACACCCAGCACAGCACCTGGCACATACTAGGTGCTCAGGACATATCTACTCAGTGAATGAATGAGTCTCTGTTTACCCATGTTGAACACCTCAGTGCCTGGAGAAACTCAGCCCACTCGCAGGCTGCTGTGCAATTCAGGTGGAATGATGGCTTGGAAAGGGCTGTTTTCATAATTAAAATGCAGAGAAGGAGGAAGAGGGAGGCGGTGACTTCCCAGCAAATGGGCGTGGGGGCTGGGAAGACAGTCCAGTGCCTGATGTGCCCTGGCCAGCTGGTCGGGCCAGCTGAGCTGTAATCACTGTGGGCCCGGTCATCACTCAGCCACCCGCTCCCCACGCCTCTCTGGCCAGGAGGAGCATCCGTCAAAGTCTCCTTCCCCATGACGGCCCAGACAATTAGGCAGTCCCGCCTGAATCTACCGCTTGAAGCCTCTGCCTCCTCCTCCTGCCAGCCCAAGAGGCAGGGGCCAGACGGGGTCACACCCCCAAGCCAGGCCAGCCCGCCCTGAGCCCTGTCTGCATGCCAGGCACAATGCCCACCTTGGCACATCCTTCTCTTCCTGGGCGGGGATCACTGCTGCATCCCCAGTCCTTACAGATGAGGACGTGGTCTCCCAGAGACTTACCCAGGTCACACACGTGAGTCCCACAAGAGCTATCACTCTGGGTCCCCACTTTTAACCTCTGCAGCCCTTCTCCAGGCCTCAGTTTCCCTTGTGCACCAGAGAGCAGCAGTTTTCTAAAGGTTCCACCCTGAGGAGCTGGCTGGCCCCTGGCCAGCATCCCAGGGACAGCATGATGGATGAGGATCCCGCGGGGGGCAGGTGCGACACGCACACACACCCGCCAACCGACGGTTGGGTGATGTATCTTTTCCTCCTCTCCCCCTCCCCAGGAGCTCGGCTCCATCTGGTCAGGCACAGCGCCAGGCTGATGGATGGGCCACCCACTGGGCCACCCTTGCCGCAGCCACCTCCTGCACTCTGGATACTGCACACCAGGGTCAGCAGGGCAGGTCTGCGGCTGCTCATTCAGTCATTCAACAAACACGTATTCACCAGGGCCTACTATGTGCTAGAACGAAGCAGTGAGCAAAACAGACTAGGAAACCAGCCATCACCCTCCATGTGACAAATGTGGTCACAGGGCAAACAGAGGGTGACTGTGCAAGCCAGAGGAAGCCTCTGAGCTGACTCGAAGGACCAGGGCAAGGAGTCTTCACAGGACAAAGGGAGTGGCTTCTAGAAAGGCCTGGACGTGAGAAAGGGCAAGGCATGTCTACACAGTAGTGACAAGTTCAGGATGGTGGGGTTGGGACAGGGGCAAGGGCCAGGGCAGGCTGAGATGTGGAACAAGGCCAGTTTGGACTCACCTGAGGACAGGAGGGTGCTGGGCCAGGTTGGCAGTTCCAAAAGACCCTGCTGCTGCCAGGGAAGGAGGCATACTGAGGGTCTGCTGAAATTCAGGAGCAGGCAAGGCATGGTGCTCTGCACCTGTAATCCCAGCACTTTGGGAGGCTGAGACAGGAGGATTGCTTGAGCCCAGGAGTTTGAGGCTGCAATAAGCCATGATCACTCCAACGCACTCCAGGCTGGGTGACAGAGCGAGACCCTATATCAAAAAAAAGAAAAGAAGGCAGGGTACAGTGGCTCACGCCTGTAATCCCAACAATTTGGGAGGCTGAAGCGAGCAGATTACTTGAAGTCAGGAGTTCGAGACCAGCCTGGCCAACATGGCGAAACCTTCATCTCTATTAAAAATACAAAAATGGCCAGGCGTGGTGGCTCACGCCTGTAATCCCAACACTGTGGGAGGCCGAGGTAGGCAGGTGTTCAAGACCAGCCTGACCAACATGGTGAAACCCCGTCTATTAAAAATACAAAAATTAGCTGGGCATGGTGGTGTGCGCCTGTAATCCCAGCTACTCAGGAGGCTGAGGCAGGAGAATCGCTTGAACCCAGGAGGTGAAGGTTGCAGTGAGCCGAGATCGTGCCACTGCACTCCGGCCTGGGTGACAGAACGAGACTCTGTCTCAACAAAACAAAACAAAACAAAAATTAGCTGGATGTGGTGCTGCAGCTACTTGGGAGGCTGAGACAGGAGAATCGCTTGAACTCAGGAGGCAGAGGTTGCAAGATCGTGCTATTGCACTCCAGCCTGGGCGACAGAGCGAGACTGTCTCAAAAGAAGAAAAAAAGAAAGAAAAGAAAAGAAAAATGCAGGAGCAGATCAGAGGGCCCCGGTGCAGGGGGTACTGGAAGAGCTAGCAAAGAGGAGGGATGTGAAAGCCTGGAACCAACAGCGGTCAGTGCCGGAAGCCAGGGGTGGTATCTGTCCCATTTTAAAGATGAGAAACTGAGGCTCAGAGAAACTGAGGCTCGGAGGTGGGGAAGGATTCTCCCAAAAGGTCATGCAGGGCAGAGAAACAGAGCTGGGCAGGAGGCAATGCTCCATGAGAGCTCTCAGCCTGTTGGACCTCCACGTCCAGGAGTCCTCCCCCTCAGCCTATAGAGGCTCAGCAGCCTAAGGACACCCCTACCAGCACCAGCACCTCCTCATTCAGGGAGGCAGCTGTCCCCTTCGCGCTGCCACGGACAGGAGCCAGGCAAGAAATATCACATCATTAAAATGACAAATCCCTTCACTAACTGAACCGGAAGGGCTGCCTCCCTGCCTTGGATCCCTCAGTCCCCCGTCCCTCCCCCAGGCTCATCTCCCCTCCCAGACTGGCAGGTGGGCGGGGGAGCCTGTGCGGGGTATGGCCTGGTGTGGTCGGGACCATCGCCTTACCCCTGAGATGACCTTGAGTCCCAGACCTCTGCTTCATGGCATGGCTGTGGTGTCTGGGATCCCATCAGCACTTCCCAGCAGGAGCCCGGGAGAAGTAGGGGCTCCATTCTACAGGTGTGAAAACTGAGGCTTGGAGAGGAGACCCTCCAGGTAGGACACCCCTCTGCAAAGCTCCTGGCTTGGACCTGAGCAGAGGCCCTGCCATCCCTGCCATTCCATAGCCCATGTCCTGCCCCTGCTCAGAAGAACAAGAACAAAGCATGACCCACAACTCAGGATATTTTCCCAACCCATAACCCGCTGCAGAGCCCGTCTTCAGGGTCAACCCTACCTCCCACCAGGGCAGGACTTGATTTTGTCTGAGCCCCACCTTGTCAGGAGGTCAGGGCAGGGGTCATTCTCCTGAATTGACCAGGCAGGAACCTGGCTGCCTTGGGCAGGCTGCTGCCCTCAGTTTCCCCATCTGGCAATGGGAGGCTGCCCCTGTTCCTTTTTTTTTCTTTGAGACAGAGTTTCACTCTTGTTGCCCAGGCTGGAGTGCAATAGCTCGATCTTGGCTCATCGCAACCTCCACCTCCCAGGTTCAAGGGGTTCTCCTGCCTCAGTCTCCTGTGTAGCTGGGATTACAGGCATGTGCCACCACGCCCAGCTAATTTTTGGATTTTTAGTAGATGGGTTTTCTCCATGTTGGTCAGGCTGGTCTCAAACTCCCGACCTCAGGTGATCTGCCTGCCTCAGCCTCCCAAAGTGCTGGGATTACAGGCATGAGCCACCGCGCCTGGCCAGCCCCATTCCTTCTGATTGAGGCTGAGTTTGTGCAGGGCCTGATGGGCATGGAGTGAGCACCTGTAACTTGTGCATGGTGCACAGCACATTCGATGCCTGTGATGTATGCACACTCGCCACATGTATGTCTCCACCTGTGTCTGCCCTGGCCCCGGGTCCTCAGGGTGTCAGACCCCTGTGTGTGCACATCCCCCCGGCATCCAGACGCTCAGCCACAGATGCATACATCTGCACCAACAGCCCACGTCCACCCAGACCTGTTCGTGCACACCAGTGTCACATGCCCACAGACACTGAGAGTCCGTGTGGGGTCTCTGTTCCTCTGGGGAGCAGGGCAGGTGAGCAGACGGCAGGAGATGTCACCTGGCCCCGCTGGCAGCCCTGGTTCCCAGAATGACCCCCCTTCCTGCTCCCCCATCCTTCCTCTGGGCCCAGCTAGCAAGGACACACCGTCCGTCCGCCAAGTGTCCTGGTCTCCTTGGACGCAGACAGAGCCCACGGAAGCGTCTGGCGCATCCTGACACGGCCGCAGCAGCTGCACCAGTACCCCCAGCCCCCTTCCCTGTGCCCAGGGCTGTCCTGCCTGCCCTTCCCCACCTGCTGGGCAGCTGAAGCAGCTGCTACACGCCACCCACGGTGTCTCCATGGTGGGGAGGGGGCTTCTTGCAGCAGCTACCACGAGGGGCCTCTGCAGCCCTCCTGCCTGACCTTGGATAGGTCCTTCCTCTCTCGAGGCCTCAGTTTTCCCATCTGGAAAATCGGAGGGAGGCTGAACTGGCTTTCCAAGGTCCTGTCCACATCTGACTGTGGGATTCTCCCAAAGGCCAGGACAGGAAGTGGGGGCCAGGGCTATGGTGGGGAGATACAGGAGGAGGAAGCAGGGATTTGGGGACAGGCCTGCAGCGCTGGGTTCAGGGCTCTGCTTCTAGTGCATTCTCTCAGTTCTCCCCCCTCCCCCTGTCTCCCAATGGGACTTCGTCACCATTTTGCAGATGAGGAAACTGAGGCCTGGAGAGATACTATGCAGGGCAAGAACCCCCCCCTCCAGTTCCCTGCACTCCCTACACCGAGGACTGGAGCGTGGGAGCCATGCCCAAAACATCCCGCACTCGCTGTCCTGCCCTCAGCCAGGGAGGTGGCATTCCGGGAATGGCTGTCTCCAGAGCCAGGCCTCTCCCCACCCCCTGCTCGAGGCTCCTGGCTCTGAGCCCGCCCCGGCACTGCCCGTCCATCTGCTGTTGCTTCCTGGCAGGGCGAGTGGGCCATACATCACCTGGCCATGCCGAGGAGGCTGGGCCAGGCAGCTGGGCAGGGTGTTTCTGGGCTCGGGTGCGACCCCCTCTGTGGGATGGCAGGCACTGACACCTGCCTGGGAACAGGGGTCTTCTTGGGGCCCCAAACCTCACTCCCACCCCGCAGATGGCAGGAGCCTGAAGGAGGCAGCTGGAGGCCACAGGGTGACCTGGCCGAACGGCAGTGGAGGTCAGATTGACAGCCAGGAAGGTCCGGGGTGGCGCGGCTCTGTGGCATTTGGCAGGAGGACAGAGATTTTTATCTCCCCAACCCCCCCACCTCGCCATGCAATGTGCTGATGTAGGTCGCTGGGGCGCTGTCTCCTGACTGAGCTGCTGCCAGGGGGTTGGGGGGGGACAGGTGGGAGCCGGGGCAGCTGGAAGAAAAGGGGTCACAGCGAGGGGCGTCTCAGCCCCAAACCCACTCCTGTCCCCAAACCCACACACCTGCCTCCGACCTCGCCCTGCCTCCCACCTGGCCCTGCCTCCCAGGGCTGCTCCTGCAGGCAGCCTGTAGCTCTCCATCCTCCCACAACTAGTACAAGCACCCAGTGTGTGGCCCAACATGAGGGACGAAGCAGTGAGCAAAACCCAGCCCCAGGCAAGGAAGGAGTCTGCGGTGTCACCAGGAGAAGGGCGAAGTTTGTCTTTTATTTATTTATTTTTGAAGCTAGGGTCTCCAGAGAAGACCCAGGGAGAAGGTGAATTTTGAGTAAAGACCTTGACTGGGCGTGGTGGCTCCCACTCGGTAATCCTAGCACTTAGCAAGGTCGAGGCAGGAGGATCGCTTGAGCCAGGAGTTGGAGACCAGCCTGGGCAACATAGTGAGACTCTGTCTCTAAAAAAAAATTTTTTTAAATTAGCCGGGTGTGGTGGCACACGCCTGTAGTCCCAGCTACTTGGGAGGCTGAGGCCCAGGAGGTGGAGACTGCAGCGAGCTATGACTGAGTCACTGCACTCTGGCCTCCGTGACAGAGCGAGACCCTGTCTCTAAAAAAGAGAAAAAAAGAAAAAAGAGAAGAAGAAAGAGAGAGAGAGAGAGAAAGAAAGAAGAAAGAAGAAGGAAGGAAGGAAGGAAGGAAGGAAGGAAGGAAGGAAGGAAGGAAGGAAGGAAGGAAGGGAGGGAAGATAGGAGAAAGGAAAGAAAGGAGGAAGGGAGGGAAGGGAGAAGAAAGAAAAAGAATAGGAAAGAAAGAAAGAAAAAGAAAGAAAGAAGGAAGGAAGGAAAAGAAAGAGAGAAAGAAAAAGAAAGGAAGAAGAAAGAGAGAGAAAGAAAAAGAAAGATAGAAAGAAAGAAAAGAAAGAAAGAAAGAAAGAAAGAAAGAAAGAAAGAAAGAAAGAAAGAAAGAAAGAAAGACCTGAAAAAGTGAATGTGTTTGGGAGGAGAGCATTCCTGGCAGAACACACAGCAAGTGCAAGGGCCCTGGGGTGGGACTGTGCCTGCCAGGTGAGGCCAGCAGAGTAGGGGAGCTGGGGGAGGAAATGAGAGTAGAAAGGGGAGGAGGGAGACACTGTGGGTCCTGGGGCAACTTTGCTGACTTCAGCTCTTCCTTGGAATAGGGTGGGAGCCACTGGAGGACTGGGAAGAGGCCGTGCAGTTTGGAGGGGTGATCGGTGGTAGCTTAGGGGCCCAAAGGGTGATGCCGGAGGGTCAGTGGGAGGGGCCTAGAGGACCAGGGTCCGAGCACGTGACAGAGGCCCTCTGCCGTCTGTCTGTCCTCCTGCTCTCCCTTCTGCTCCCTTTTTTTGCCTCCTCTCACTCATTCATCCAGCAGGTATTTGCCGAGTGCAAGCACAGGTCTAGCCTTTTATGAACTCAATCTAAGGGACGCTTCGCCCTCCCCACCCGCTAGCAAGGCACCTCCAATGTCCGCCCTGCAGCCTGGGGTGGAGGCCAGGCCACCTCAGCCCCTCTCCACACTCTAGATGGTCAGCCCAAGTGCCGCCTCCTGTGGGTGTAGAATGAACACCCGTGTACTGGTGTACAGGGCTGTCACACACACGTCTAGGACCAGCCTGGAGCACACAGGATGTCCTCTTCCCTCCTGGGCCTCAGTTTCCTCATCTGAGAAATGATTGGAGGATAGGACCTAAGAGCCTGTCCTGTTCTAAAATGAAGACACACTGTGGTTACCCAGTGCCCTGGGGGTCACCAGTGCCAGGGGACAGTGCTATGGTTCTGCCTGTGCAGGCTTGGGCACCAATGCAGGCTTGGGCACCAGTGCAGGCTGTGGCCATGGGCCAGGCTGCACAGAGCCCTGTGAGCCCCAGAAAGCCCAGGGGATAGGTGTGTGAGGACATGGAGAGGGACTAGGCTGGGGGAGCCCCTCCACCCTGGCCTGTGGGGACCTGGGCAGTGAGCTTTGGAGGCCCTGTGTGAAACGCTCTCATGGCCCTCTTCCTCCTGACCTGATGGGACCCTGAGTCTAGGAGGAGTGGTGTGTAGACCCTTGGCCAGGCCCCCCTCACCCAGCTGCCTCAGGAGTAGCAGGAGAGCAGGAGGTCTTAGCAATGACCCAGTTGTAGTCCAGGAAGGGGCCCCGCCCCTGTTCCCTGCCCTTGGCCCTGCATAGCCCCCCAGCTCACCCGGACCCCTGCAGCTCCTCTAATTACACAGCCATAAAGCACAAATCTCTAACGATCCAATTAGTAACGCTGTTACTGCTCTGTCCAGGACTAAAATTACCAATTAAACTGCTGTCGATTTTATCATCACTTAGACTCGACACAAATGGGGCACTGCAGGCCTCAAGGCCCATCCTCGGACCCTCGGGTGGGGGGCCAGCCAGGGCTGTGGGCCTAGCTTAGTCCCTCCATCCACCAGGGCCCTCAGACCCCAGCCCAGTCCAGTCCCCAACATCAGGGACTCCACAGGATTAGAGCCCAGTTCCCTGTAGATCTGCTGGTGGCAGTGCCGGGGCTCCCTGAGCCCAGCCTCTCCCTGGCAGTGCCTCCAGTCTGGGCCTCCCTCATGTTCCCTGGGGACAAAACACATCTATTCTATGTTCCAGACTCTCAGTGTTGGGCTCCTCTCAGCAGCTGAGCCCTGAGACAAGGGACGGGGGTGCTCATCTGAAGGCCTGGCCTCCACGTCCCCTGCTTTCCTTCCTCTGCTCCTCTAGCTGCTGCAGGCTCAGGGTGCCAACCTCACAGGGTGTCCCCCAGTGTGGAGAGAGGTTCTACTCCGATGCGGTGTCACAGGTTAGTATTGTCCTTCTCCCAGTTGATGAGCAGGTGCCCCTGTAGGGACCCCCAGTGTTTTATCTCAAAATGGGAAATATATTGGAGCAAAAAGGTCTAGCCCAGGGACTCGATGCATACTAGCCTTTGACTTCAGAGGGGTGAGCTCCCTGTCTCTAGAGGTGTGCAAACAGGCTGCACCCAGGCCACATGGTGGCAGGCAAAGACAGCAGGTCATGCACAGGGAAGGGGCAGGGTTGGACTGGATAACTGAAGCCAGATCAATCATTTGGTCCTCTTGGGAAAGAATTCGAGAGGTTCAGTCTCCTGCTCTCCATTCCTGCTCTAGAAGTACTTCCACAAAGAGAGAGGGACAGGGGCAGGGCAGGGCAGCAGGAAGGGTCCAGTCAGCCAAAGATGGGGAGGCAGCCACAGCGTGAACACTCAGCCCAAGGCAGGTGTCCTAAGGCTCCTGGTCCATGACATTGCCAGCTGACGCCAGAATATTTGTGCTGTCCCAGGCCCTGGGCTCAGCGTCTCTCATCCCTTACTCATCCTGAGAAACAGGTACCCTTATTCCCAGGTGAGGCACCAAAACTCAGAGCTCCAATGACTTGCCCAGGGGTTGATGAACCCCTTAATGAAGCCATGCCTGTGCCCCCTAGCAGGACAAGGTGTGCCCGGCGAGGCCACGAGCTGATCTGGCAGCACCTGTATATTTTAATGAACCCATTGTCCAGAAGAGGAAATCAAAGTGGAGAGAGTGTAACATAGCACCAAGTTCAAGGTCATCCTGGGACCGTTGATCACAGCCCTACTGGAGCTGCCGGTCCTGCTAGGAGAGGAGGAGGAGGGGAATTACCTGTGGTGGGAAGTGGGTATTCAGGGAGGGCAGAATCTATGGCCTCTGCTCCTTGCTGAGGAACAATGTTCCAAGAACCTGCTGGGGACAGTGTCTGGAGGTGAATAAAATATTAATTTACCCGCAAACTCCTGAAGTCTCCCTATTTCAACACCTGCACAGCTCCTGGTTGAAGTGGAAGCTTATGCACAAACCCTTTATGTGACACAGAGAGATGCAGAGAGGAGGGGGACAGGGCCCTGGGGGACTGCAGGGTCCCAGCCTAGTTCTGCTCCAGGACCTGGCAAGGAGAGGTGACTTTCTTCCACCTATCACCTTAGGCTAATGCCTGGCCTCTTCTCAGGGAGCAGCCGCCCCAGGCAAGTTGGTCTCATCAGAAGCGACCAACTTGCCTGGATCTGGCAATCCAGATCCAGGGATCTGGGAGCCCAGAGCAATTAGGAGCTGCCTCTTGCCTCGTCTCCCGCCAGCTGCCACAGCTGTCACTCAGGAAGTGGGCTGGGAGCAAGGGCTAGGCCTGCAGTACCCATGGTCCCCCTCCCATCTGTGAAGGTTCTGATCCCTGGGGCAGCCTCCCAGCCAGCAGCCTGGACAGGCACTGGGCATAGATGGAGGACCAGAGGACACGAGGGACAGGATCTCTGTGATTTCCTAAGCGGGACATCCCCAGGTTCCTCTCACCCCTATCCAGACTCAGTTTCCCTCTGGAGCATTGGTTCTAACCCTGGCTGTACCCTGGAAGCATGTACAGGAGCTTTAGAAGAATACTCCTGCAAAGTTCTGCTCCCAGCCGAGACCAACGGAAGCAGAACTTTTCGGGGGGATGCAGGGCCATGGACTTGAATGTGTGGCAGGGCGAGCCAGGATTTTGCAGTTATTGACATCATCCCTGCCCTGAGTCTGGGAGCTTCTTTCCTCTGGGGAACATGTCTCCCCTCCCTTCCAGCTGAACCCAGTGCAGCCAGGGGAGACTGTCCTGGCATGACCTTGAACCTGATCCTTATACCCTTTCCACTTTGATTTCCTTGTCTGGACAATGGGTTCATTGATAGCCTTGGCCAGCTCTCCTAGGTCCCTGCATAGCTTCACCATCCGCAGCTGGGCCCTTAGCCTGAGAGGGAGGCTCGGAAGGTCCAGTCTCGGACAGCAGCACCAGGCACTGTCACCTCAGCAGATCCCTGCAGCAAGCTGTGTGGTGGCAGCAACTCCATTGTACAGGGACGCAAACTGAGGCCAGGGTAGGGGCTACAGTCAAGGCACAGAGCTGGCAGCAGGGGTCAGGCTTCATCCCAGTCACAGTGGACTCCGAGTCCAGTGCTCTTTTCCCATCACCAAGTTCCTTCCCCCAAATAGCAACAAATTCAAGGGCCTGTCCCCTTCACTCTGTTTCCCTCACATGGACTCTTCCCTGTTGTCCTTTCCACTTCTGTCACCTTCAGGAGCTGGGCATGTGAGTGTTCAGAAGGAAGTGGCCAGAGAAGAGCAGGGATCTCAGCAGTTGGGGCCTCTGGGTTCTGGCCTGCACCCCCTCTCAGCCCGGTCTGCATCTTCGAGTCTATAAATTCCATTATTCATTAGCCGACTTCGGGAGTTTGCCCGGACAATGAATATTTTGTTCACCTCCAGACACTGTCCCCAGTGGGTTCTTGGAACTATATTGTTCCTCAGCCAAGGAGCAGAGGCCATAGCCTCTGGCCTCCCGGGACACCCCCTCCCTACCACCACTACCTCCCCTCCTCCAGTACCTTCTCCCCCAGCAGGAGCCCTGGCTTGGGTAAGGCTGCAGTTATTGGTCCCAGCATGACCTTGAACTTGATGCTTACACTCTCTTCACTTTGATTTCCTCGTCTGGACAGTGGGTTCATTGATAGCCTTGACCGGCACTCGTGGGTCCCTTCACAGCTGCACACTGGGCCCTGGGCTTCGCCAGGAGCTCTCCCTGGTGCTGAATGTGGCAAGAGGATGCTGGCCTCAGACAAGAAGTCTCTGGCCAGGAGGGCAGGGATTATGCTGCTCTTGAAAGGAGTGGGCTCCAGTCTCAGGGGTGAAGAGTCTGGCCTCTGGACATGGTAGTTCCCACCTCTCTCCCCTTGTCTCCTCCCCACTCGGGGAGCCCCATCCCCGGAATCACAGGTTTCAGCGCGTCACCTCTCCCAGTGTCTCCAGCCCCCTGAGCCAATGATTAGTCAGCAAGGCCTGTGGAGAACCCCTCTTTGGAGGACCTGAGGCCCAGGCATCTCCCGGTGGGCACCCAAGGAGTGCAGTGTGATGGCAGCAGCACCTTCCCCAGATGGGGGAGCGACAGACATAATTCACACCCTGTGATCATGCCATCTGCTCCCCCATGACGCACAGAGGAGAGGACGGGGCTGCAATGCTGAAGGGCGGGGGCTGAGCGGGCAGTCATTCATTCATTAATTCTTTCATTCATTCATTTGACAGATGTTCATCCAGCCCCAGCCACCTTAGCCCATCCCAGTCCTGTGCCAAGCATGGGTCTGGGGAACCCAGACCTAGACCTGCCCTTCAGAGCTAAGAGAGGTCCTCTCACACTTCTGAGCTTTTGCCCACCCTCCTCCTGAATTCCCTTGACTTGGGAAAAAAAAAAGCCGGCTGGGCGCGGTGGCTCAAGCCTGTAATCCCAGCACTTTGGGAGGCTGAGACGGGCGGATCACGAGGTCAGGACATCGAGACCATCCTGGCGAACATGGTGAAACCCCGTCTCTACTAACAAAATACAAAAAATCAGCCGGGCGAGGTGGTGGGAGCTTGTAGTCCCAGCTACTCGGGAGGCTGAGGCAGGAGAATGGCGTAAACCCGGGAGGCGGAGCTTGCAGGGAGCTGAAATCCGGCCACTGCACTCCAGCCTGGGCGGCAGAGCAAGACTTTATCTCGAAAGAAAAAAGAAAAAAGAAAGAAAAAAAAAAGCCACCATGGGCCACGCTTGTAATCCCAGCACTTTAGGAGGCCAAGGTGGGTGGATCACTTGAGATCAAGAGTTTGAGACCAGCCTGGCCAACATGTTCTCTATGAAAAATACAAAAATTAGCTGGGCGTGATGGCATGTGCCTATAGTCCCAGCTACTCGGGAGGCTGAGGCATGAGAATTGTTTGAACCTGGGAGACAGAGGTTGCAGTGACCAGAGATCATGCCACAGCAATCCAGCCTGGGCAACAGAGCAAGACTCCGCTTCAAAAAAAAATACCCACCTGGACAGCAAGGCCAGGAGCTTCCCCTTCACAGGGCAAGTATCAACACACTCTGCAGCAGCCTCCCAGGAAGTCACTGGGAGCTGGGTTTCCTGCCAACTTCTCAGCAGGCTCTAGCCCACCCTCCCTTGAACCAGGGGTTCCGATTTAGAACTGACGGACCTGGGCCGGCACAGCCTGGACATTTAATAAACGTGGAACGACTGAGCTGCTGCTGTGGCTCACTCTCTCAGTCAATTCTCAAAGCTGTAATTATTATTAATTCCTATTCCTTGGGGGTGATGGTCATGCCAATAGGAAACTCCCAAGAGTTTCAGGGAGGTGTTACCTTTCCTACATTATGTCACTTCATCCTCACCACTGCCTGGGGTGCCGCACTGCCACCTTAACTTCACAGGCGGGGAAACTGAGGCCATGGCAAGTTAAGGGACATGACCGTAGTCCCACAGTGAGGAGATGGTGCATACAGAAGCCCCAATCTGCCTGGCTGTTGGTGCTGGGTTCTTTCTTCCTCAAGTCTCTGCTCCATCAAAAACACCGGGGAAGCTCAAGGCATTCAGCTGTAGCAGCGGAAGTTCAGAAGATGGGACAGGTGGGCGAGCAGAGCTTTGGAGTGGGGTGGGAGCTTTTCTGGGGCTGCTCTCACCTCCAGCCCCTCGTCCCAGCAGGCATCCAGCTAGCCTGGAGAGGCCTGGGGAGACGGACAGACAGTTGGGGTCCTTCCTGGCTCCTCTGCAGTTTACAGATGTTTCTAGGAGCTCCCTCCAGAGCGGGGCCCAGGAAGTGCTGGGCCCAGGCTGGGCCAAC
The DNA here is from genome assembly GCF_002776525.5 of Piliocolobus tephrosceles. Classification (NCBI taxonomy): domain Eukaryota; kingdom Metazoa; phylum Chordata; class Mammalia; order Primates; family Cercopithecidae; genus Piliocolobus; species Piliocolobus tephrosceles. The sequence goes on from NC_045452.1 coordinate 11,165,142, forward strand.
CCCAGTTGGCTGGGGCTAGCATCTCTCACTGAGCCCCTTCTCCCCAGACCCTGAGACAAGGCTGTGATTAATCAGTAACAAAAACAGCAACAAGCAGAAAAGTGTAATTAGCTTGGGAAGGGCAGGGCAGGGCTGGGTAGAGCTATGCAATCAGCATTCCTGCTGGGACCTTTAGCTGATTGGGCCAAAGGGGGCAGGAAGGTGGTCCCAATAGGGGGATTCAGGGGAGCACCCAGACATGGGGCCACAGCCAGGCCAGAAGGTCACCTCCTCCCATGCACATCTGTGCACCACATGCCCACACCACTCCCAGCCCCATGGCCTGCACGCCTCCCCGGACCTGCCGGCGTACAACCTTTGCACACACAGGTGGCCACACGCTCCCGACATTTGTCCATTTGCATATGGAGTCACAGACACCTGTGCACGTGCCCAGTGGCACACACGCCCTCATGGATAGCAGACATACGCACACGCAGGCTGCTCCCTCAAACACCTGCCCCCACCCCAGCTCTGGGGTGCCCACGTGCCCTGGGGCCTGGGGAAGCCCTGCACATACATTAGGTCTGACCTGCAGCCATGTGAACTGGCAGGCCCTCACACCAGACCCCACAGGCACCGGGCCATGTCTCTGTCCCGAACTGCCCTGGGGGCCATGAGACACATTGGCTTCTCTTCTGCAAGCTGAAAGGTAGGGGCTTGGGAAGGGTCCAGGACTGGGGCCCCATTGTGGGGAGCAAAATCAGCGGCAGAGTGTCAGTCATAGGCAGGGCTGGAAGCCTACCCCAGAGGAGTACCCAGCTCTTACCTGCTGTCTCTGCCCTGTGACCTTGGTCAACGTCCTTCTCAGCCTCAGTTTCCCCACCTTAGAGCCTCCTAGCACGCAAACGGTGATTCTTCTTGAGGACCCAGGTGCTTGGGGCCGGTCTCACCTCTTTGGGTCTCCTGTTCTTAGTTCTTAGTTCCCGGAGGCTCTCCGCTCCTGGTGCGTGGATGGGGGGAGGTGAGCCAAGGGGCACGAAGGAGGACCCCCGCAACCCAACCCCTCCCTGATCCTAGTGGCTGCAGACTTAGGGTGAGGGGAGCCAGTGATCAGAGGGGAGCCCTAGTGGGAAAGGGGAATCGGGGCCGAAGGGGAGAGGGAGCCCCCGGCAGGTTTGGGGCGGCCGTTCAGGGGCCGGCGGCGGGAAGGGGCGGGCTGGGGGTGGGGAGCGCGGAGGGGGCGGGCGGCTGGCGGGGGAGGCGGGGAGCGCAGCCAGCGCGGCACAGAGCGAGCGAGCGAGCGAGCCAAGCGGAGAAGCGCCTAGAGCCTGAGCGCCGGGCCGGTGGCGGCCGCGCCGGCGAGCGGACGAGCGGGCGGCGAGCAGCGCGGAGCGCGCGGGGCACGGAGGAGCGGGCGCGGCGGGCACCGCGGACGGCAGCCGGAGCTCTCGGAAAGGCCGGAGCGGCGCCGCCCACGCCGCCCCTGCGGGGCCCCGGCTGGGAGCCCGACAAGGGAGCGGGCGGCATGGCCTGGCGGCCGGGGGCGCGGGGGCGCTAGGCCCCCGGAGGGGCGCCCCCCGCCTCGCCGCTGCCGCCGCCGCCCTCCGCAGCCGCGCGCCCCGCCCGCTCCAGCCGCCCCCGGGGCCGCCACCGGCCCATGAGCCCCGGCCTCAAAGTTTGCGGCGGGCGGGCGGGCGCGGAGCCTCCAAGATGCCGTTCCACCCGGTGACGGCGGCGTTGATGTACCGGGGCATCTACACCGTGCCCAACCTGCTGTCGGAGCAGCGCCCGGTGGACATCCCGGAGGACGAGCTGGAGGGTGAGTGTCCGCCGGGACCCCCGCCCCGCCGGCCCTCCTACCTGTGCGCCCAGGTGAAGCGCCGGCCAGGGGCGCGGGGGCGGGGGGCGGTCCGCAGGTGTCGGCTGCCAGGTGGGCGCCCCAGCGAGCAGCTGCGCGCGGCGGCAGGACCGGTCGGCACTCCGAGGCGCCGCTGTGGGGGTCGCCCAGGCGGAGGGCGGCCCAGACCCTACCCGCGTGGCCCCCCGCGCTGCGGAAACTTGCCGGGCCCCGCAGCGGGGTCACGGGGCCGCGCAGTCCGCGGTGACGGTGCGGCAACGCGGCAGACTCGGGCTGGGGTCCGCGCTGAGCCCCCAGCGCCGGCCCGGCCGGAGCACCCGCATCCTGATCCCCTCCGCGGCGCCCGCCCGCGGCTCTCTGCTCCCATTGACATTCCGCTCGTGTCGCTTTAAGAATTCAATCTGCTCGGGCAGCAGAAGAAGGGGAGAGGGCGACTGCCCTGCTCTTGCCCGCTGCGGGGCCGTCCCCGTCCCCACCTGAGGCCGTAGCCGCTTCCCTGCAGCCCTGCGGGGACCCCTAGCCCGGCGCGCCGGGAAGGCGGCCCGGGAGGCGGTGGCGACAACAAGTGGCCGGATTGGGCGGCTCAGTCGCGATAGCCAAGCCTGGAAGGGAAAGCTAGAGAGGCCAGGACCCAAACCTGCCCCCACCCCGTTCTCCTTGCCTCTCAGACACGCAGGAGGATGGCAGGCCGCTGGCTGGGCGAGGTCAGAGTAGAGGGCAGGGGCAGGGGTCCGGGACAGTGTGTCCTGAGGAGCAGTGAGACCCCTGGGGCCTGCCCAGCTCCTTCCCTGCTGGGCTGGGGGAGGTGCTCAGGTTTCCCCTCCCCCCAGACCTCCTGGAGCCCCCATATGGAGTGGAGTGGGGGATCTGGGCTGATGGGGGTCATGGCCTCCTGGGATCTGCTTGTCTGCTGTTGCCAAGGGGCTGAGCTCACCCAGAGGATGGGCCTCTTGGGGTACCTTGGATCCAGGGGTCTCTGAGATCTGGAGGCTCATTAGGGCCTGGGAGGGTGCTGCCCAGACCAGCACAGTCAGGGAGGATGGTGGGAACCCAGGAGAAGCCATGGAGGGAGGTCCTCCTTCAACCCAGGCCCAGGTGAGGGCAGATCTTAGAGGAGTCAGACTGAGTCAGGGGAAGATCCAGAGAGAGAAGGCAGCCTCTGCCACGCTCACTGCACCACAGGCATGAGCCACAGGCTCCTCACCAGCTGCCCCCGCAAGCCCTCAGATGCTGGGAGAGCTGTGGAGACAGGGTCTGGGGTCTGATGCGGACAGGACAGATGGATGATTGGGGCCCCCCGACATGACCTCACCATTCATCCCTAAAACCCAGGGCCAGAGCCTCCTTCAGAGCCTGGGGAAAGGAGGGGTATGATGGGGGGCAAAAGATCAGGAGATGGAGCATAGGCCTTCTCCTCCCCATCTTTGTCCCCTCCAGCCCTGGGCCACCTCAAATCTCCTGCCGGTTTTTCCCTCCAGAGGTCCTCGTGCATTCATTCCTCCTGGCCATCCAGGCAGGAGTCACCATGTCTCCCAGACCCCAGGTAGCTTCTACTTCACTCCCTCCCCTTGCTCCCAGCACCCCCACCAGGACCCTGGCATCCCGACTCTAGGCTTTGCTGGGTTCCTCCTCTCCTGATCTCCCAGTCCTGGAGTGCACTCCCTGAGGAAGGGGAGAGGCTGAGAGGCTGGCTGCGGGGGCGAGGGGCCGCAGGGTGGGCAGCGCCAGGGCAAGGCCGCAGGCTCCCCAACCAACGACATGGTGTGCTGGCAGGAGCCCAGCAGCGTTAGTCACCAGCCACAACAAGTGCCCTCCCTGCTTCACTCCTGTCCCCTTCTCCTGGGCCCTGGGGAGCTGAGGGGCCCTGACTCAGGGGGCATCTGAAGGGCAGGGCCCTCCCTGGGATGAGCAGGTGGGGTCATGGAGTAGACAGATGCCTGGGTGGTCCCAGCTCATCTCTGGGCCAGTGGGCAGCTACAGAGGAAGGCAAGAAGTTTTCCATGACCAGCCCCCTTCTTGGCTGCAGGTGCCCTAAAAGCCCTCTGCCGGCCCCAGGTCCCGTTCAGCAGTCCTTGGATGCCAGGGCTGGCCGTTCCTGGCACGGATCCCCCTGTGCCCTCTCCAGGGCCTCATGAGTGCTCCTGCCCCAGGGCAGTCTGGGCGAGACCCAGGCCCTTTGCTGGGAGGACGCCATCAGCGGAGGAGCCACATGTGCCAGGAAGAGGGAGCTGGGCAGCCCGGGATGAAATGCTGCAGACAGTACGTGCCTGCCGCAGAAATCCAGGGGGCGGTCAGTCTGAGCGGAAAGGAGGACCAGGCAGGGAGGTGGGAAGCACAGAGTTAAGACGAGGGCTTCCCAGCCAGGCGGCGCTGGGTTTGAGTCTCTGCACCTTCAGCTCATGGAGTGACCTTGGGCAATCGCTCACCTCTCTGAGCCTTGGTTTCCCCACCTATAAAGGGGGGCTGGTGACGGAGCACGCAGTGAAAGTACCTAGCACAGGGGCTCAGCGACCCAGATGCAACATGAGGGGAGGCCCTGCAGGGGTAAGAGGCTGCAGCGTGCAGGGCCCAGGCCCGTGAGGGTGTGCAGGAGGCTGGGCCAGAAGGGCAGGCTGGCAGGGAGGTCTGGGTGGAAAAGGCCCTGAAGGTCTGGAAAAGGTGCCTGGGGACCTGTGGCCCCGGGGAGGCACGGAAGGCAGTTGGCAGGGTAGGAACGTGGTTGTGCAGAGCTGGCCTGAGGCCCACCCAGGCCCTATGAGGGAGAGGCACAGGCTCTCCTAGATCACCTCTGTGTGCCCACCATGGCTGGGACACACACCTTTTCCAACATACACACACAGCAGAGTCCTCCAGGAACGCTGAGGCTGGTCCCAGCATCATCAGCGGACTGAGTACCTGAGGGTGGGAATGGGGTGGCTGCAAGTCCTAGCGCTTTCTGGCCGAAGAGAGGAGGAAGGAGTCAGACCTCCAGGCAGACAGTCCCCAGGGCAGGGCTCTGGGGCTGACACTTGGCCTGCCCAGTCAGTGAGTGGAGCCTTCATTGACAGTGGCCGAACAGGGGCCTTTAGGGCAGGGGAGGCTGGGGAGTCCCCTTTCCTACCTCTCTGCCCTGCAAGCCCAGCAGCCGCCTCTGCACAGCCAAAAGCTCAGGGAGGCCAGAGTGGTGGGGCACGGGGCCAGTGCCGCGGAGAGTAGCAGCCGCTGCGGAGGATGGACGCTACCCCCTTCAGTGACCTCCAACCAGTACCCGTCCTCTGGACTCTGGCTCCCTGATGGAGTGTGGACGTCCCTTGGAGTCTGCTGGGGACTTGGGCTGTGATGAGCTCCACAGGTTGGGAAGGAGATTGGGGGGTGTCAGGCTGGAGGTGGCAGGTAGGGGACAGGTCAGCCTGGAAAGCTGGTTGCCCTGCCAGCCTATTCCCGGACCAGCATCCCCATGCCAAGATGGAGCCCGGCAGGCTTCCCTCGGCCCCACGGGACGGGAAGGGAGCAAGGCTTTCGGGGAAATGCACCCAGCTGTGGGGTGCTGATGGCACAACGGTGGCAGGAAATTGCAACGCCCGCCCCACTCAGGGAGCCCCCAGCAGAGTCTGTACTTCGGTGATGGTGCCAGAGTTGCTCCCCATTTCACAGATGAGACACCCGAGGCTTAGAGAGGGATGTGACTTGCCCAGGCCACTGGGCAGCTAAGCAGGAGAGCTAGAATCCAAGCCCACGCCTCTGGTCCTGGCAACTGCCAACAGGAAGGGCGGCCTGGCGTCCCAAGCTCACTCAGTCCTCCCTCTTCTTCCGGCTCTGCTATCTGGGACGTTCTGGTTTATAGCATCCATCTCTGAGCCAGGACCAGCCAGACACATGCTTGATTTTCTTGCTTAATCATCCCAGCAGCCCCATTGTACAGGTGAGCAAATACCTGCCCAAGGTCACCCCGCCAGGATGTAGGAGGGCTGGGACTTGACCCTCTGTCTCTGCCACTTCAGGCTGCCTCCCTGTCCGGGAAGGTGGTGCCTGAACCTGGCCTTTGTGGGTGGGTGGGAGTTGGTTGGGGCTGGGGCTGGGCTGGGGCAGGGTTCCCAGCATAGGCAAAGGCACCGAGGTGAAACTTTGTGGTGTGTTGGATGCACCAAGGAGGGGTGTCGAAGGGATTCATGCATGGGGAGGTGGCAGTGTGTGGATTTACCTAGTGGCCTGGAAGGTTAGCCTTGCCTGAGAAACAGCTACTGGGCCCGCAGAGCCGTCTCTGAGCTCATCGCCTGCCTGTGCATCCCAATATTCACCTGCCCTTCCCTCGCTCTCCTCGGCTGAGTGCATTTTCTCAGGATCTCCAGCAAAGTGACCCAGGGGCTCCAGCAAAGCAGCCCTGGGCTCTGGGAGCTCCCAGAGTGTACGAGGGATGGCATGGAGCTCAGCTCACAGCAGGCAGGGGAGGGGCGGCTCACACTGCAGCCCCTACTGTGAGTCCAGGACTTTGTCATCCCACCCTGACATCTCCCAAGCTGGACCCCGCAGAGGAGGAAACGGAGGAGGAGGAGGACACAGAGAACAGCAGTGCCGGACCCTGGTCCTCCTTCCCCACACCAGCGTCTGGCCCCCACCCGTCTTCAGCTTGATGCCCCTCTTGCACGGGTGGTCCGCAGGCAGGTGGGGATGGCGTCCTTTGGGTCTGGAGAAGGGATCAAGCAGCCTCCTCAGCCTCCCCATCTGCTTCTTGGCTGCTTGGGGAGTGGAAATAAACGCGTCCCCTAACCAGGACTGTCCGTGGGCTCTGAGTAGCGGCCTACAGCGAGCAGTATGTGAACTTCCGCTCAGAAGAGCCGGAAAACTCTGTGTGCTCCAGATGGGTGGGCTCCTCACATCAGTCATTCATTCATTTCATCATTCATTCAGCAAATGTTTATGCTTGAAGAGGCAGGCCCCGTTCCAGGACAGGGACACAGCCATGAGCAAGACCAGCCCCTCCCTGCTGTCATGGCCCTCGCAGTGCACAATCCAGCGTGGCCCATGCAAGGATGGGACAAGAGCAGGGCCTGTGGGGTCCCAGAGGAGGGCCAGAGCTGGCCAGTGGGGGACAGGGAGGGCACCAGGGAGATGGTGCCGTTCAAGCTGAGAACTGGGGTTGTGTCGGGGTTTGCCACGGCAAGAAGAGCACTTCAGGCAAAATGGGCCGCGTATTCAAAGGACTGGAGATGGAGCAGTCCTGGTGCCCACAGGACCGAGAGGGCCCCTAGCCTGGATGGAGGTCAGGACACCTGGGATGGGCAGAACATGCGGCCGGGCCAGGAGGCCAACAGCAGTGTCTGGAAACCTAAGCGTGTGTGTGCAGATGCCTGCAGCTCTACCTGGAGGCTCTAGGGACTGGAATCCCCTCAGCAGCCTCCGTGGCTGTCAGGCCTCAGCTCACACATCTCCCGTGACGGGGAGCACACCACCTCTTTGGTGACCCAGGAAAACTCGAGGTGGGAATTGGCCTGGAGTTCCCAGAGTCCAGGGTTTGCAGAACCCTGTGGCCGTGGCACAGACCTCCCGCCCAGCTGCTTCCCTGGCCCCGGGGCCACTGGATAGGAGACAAGATTCCCAGGTCCTGGCGGGGGTGAGTGAAGGGCAAGTCCAGAGTCAGAAAGTCTGGGGGCCCAGGCAACCCTGGTGCACACACGTGAGCCTGTCTGACCCTCAGGGCTTGGGTATGGACACCGGTGGGATGAGCCTGATAAGGGTGGGGCCTCCGTCCAAGCCACCTTGCAGTGTGGCCTGGGACATGTGGCCATCCTCTCTGGGCCACGGCCCCTAGTCTGTGGTGAGACCAACAGGCTGGGCTAGGCTCCCCTGTCCCCCCAAGACTAGGGAATGACTCCAAAGTGCAAGGTCCTGTGAGCAGTTTCAGGGTTCATGGACTCTTAAGGCAAGGCCTGGGCCAGCCCAAGCAGCAGCAGCTCCGAGCCCACGCTGACTCTGGGCCGGCCACCCGGCCTCTCTCAGCCTGTTTCTGGTCTGCAGCACGGGCACCTCGCCTATGTCTGTACTTTCAAACACAGATCCACACCCTCTCTCGCATGAGAAGCTTGATTCTGCCTGCTGAAAGCTAAAAGCCCACCCAGGGGAACAGCCTAGGCAAAGGCCAGGTGGCTGGCAAGCAAACAAGGGGACCCCCAGGGAGCTGGAGAGAGCGCTTTGAGCCCCCCCCCCGACCCCCAAAGGCTGATGCCCTTTAGGGCCCTGCTGGGGCTGTGATGATTAAGGGACAGCAGCCCTTAAAAACAGAGAAACAGAAGAGACAGAAGTACAGCTAAGGTGACAGGTGAGGACCCCCTCAACTGTGTGCCAGGGAGTCCCACCATCATTCTGCCCATTTCACTGTGGGTAAAACCGAGTCTGGCCCAAGGTCACAGGTTGGGTTCCTGTTCCCCGGGCTCCCAGCACAGTGCATTGCTCACCACCTGAGTCACCGAGGTCGCCAGGCCTCAGTCTTCTACTCCGTACAGTGTGGAGGGCGACCCCCACCCAGTCTGATCTGGCCTGGACCTGGGGGGACCTGCATCCCCCTCTGTCTTCCCTGAACCAAACAGGTCTGTGCCGCCCGCCTGTCAGCCCATTAGTCTGGAGCGTGCTGCCTCACGTGGCTGCCATTAGCGAGTGTTGGCCGGTGTTAAGGATCTGAGCCTGGGGGAGGAGGCGCAGCGGGATGGGGATGGCGGGGGAGGGGGGATGGAAGGAGCGGGGCCGGGGAGATCCAGCGTCCTCCCCTGCACGTGGTCCCCACCACATGGGGTCGTTGTGAGCACACCAGCAGAGGCCGTGAGAACCTGGCACAATCGGACCCCGACAAGTCACTGCTGGGGGGCCCTGAGCCCTGCTTTGCTGCCCTGCTCAGCCTGCTCAGAAGTCCCAGAATAGGGCACCCTTGTGTACCCTCGGGCCGTGCTCTCACCAGATCTGCAGGCTCTGGGTTGGGCTCTCAAAGCCATGCTCAGGCTGCGGGGTCGGTGATCCTGGGGGTCTGGAAAGGGGGTCTGTTGGGGACTGGAGTGAAGTCCCAGCCTGCTACATTCTCTCCTCAGAGATCCGAGAGGCCTTCAAGGTGTTTGACCGTGATGGCAATGGCTTCATCTCCAAGCAGGAGCTGGGCACAGCCATGCGCTCACTGGGTTATATGCCCAACGAGGTGGAGCTGGAGGTCATCATCCAGCGGCTGGACATGGATGGTGAGCACCCCCCTGCCTCGGTTTCCCCACCTGGCACCTGGGCCCTGGAGGTGGGGCAGGGGCTGGGGCTGGGGCCTGAGCTGCTGAGGCTGCATCCAAATTGGGTCTCTCGCTCCCCTGACTCCCACCCTCAAAGTCCGTGGCAGGTTGCAGCCCGGTCTGGCCCCATTTCTCAGCCTGGAGAATTGAGGCCAGAGAGCTAGTGACAGTCCCAGCCACATGCAGGGCTCAGAGACGGCTCCTCTCACTCTGTGTTGACAAGTTTTAAAGTACAGAGAAGTAAAAGGGTGCAATAAATACTCCAGTTCCCACCACCTGAGATAAAATCGCTACATGAGTTGTGTTTGCCACCTGGCATTTTATTAAGGAAAAGTTCATGAGAAGGAATGGTGATGCCAAGACCCCTCTTTATCCTGCCTGGGCCCTTCTCCTCTTCTCCATCCAGAGGCCAGGTAACAGCCTGGGCAGGTTGCCCCACTCTGAGCTTCAGTTCCTGTCTATATGGTAGAGGACGGCTCACCCCAGGATGGCTGCAGGGTGCTGGGAGCAATGGAGGGTTCTGGGTGAAATAGGAGGGTCACGCCCACCTGCTGTCTACCTCCACCTCCCCTTGTAAGGCCTCATCACACTGGGTGGCTTCAGCATCAGCCCAGAGCCTGGCACTTGGTAGATACCCCTGACACTGACTCAAGGCTCAGAGAAGGTGGGCACCTGCCTAAGGCCACCCGGTAGGTCCAAGGTATATCAAGACTCCATCCCAGGTCCTCTGGGCCCTGGGCTGCGGGCCTGGGCCTGGGCCCGACCCACTGATTGATTGGCCCTGTGCCTCCTACAGGTGACGGTCAAGTGGACTTTGAGGAGTTTGTGACCCTCCTGGGACCCAAACTCTCCACGTCAGGGATCCCAGAGAAGTTCCATGGCACCGACTTTGACACTGTCTTCTGGAAGGTATGCCCTGGCTAGTTGGGACCCAGGTCTGTGCACACTGTGGAGTGCTGTTCTGGGGCCGGTGAATGGCTGGGCCTGCACTGTAAAGGGGGGATGACCACTTCAGGCTTGTGTCCACTGGACATTTCACCTCTCAGAGGGCCATGGGCTCCCTGGGGAGGCTGCTGTTGGTCAAGGACTCTCTGGGGGAATGGAGCTAGTGTTTTCCAGCCCCCCAGAATCTGGAGGCCTGTCACTGGGCCTGTGTGGCCGCGGGGTGCTGGGTGGGGGCGGTGGTGGCTGTCAGAGCACCGTGTTTTCCCCCCCGCAAGTGCGACATGCAGAAGCTGACGGTGGACGAGCTGAAGCGGCTGCTCTATGACACCTTCTGTGAGCACCTGTCCATGAAGGACATAGAGAACATCATCATGACGGAGGAGGAGAGCCACCTGGGCACAGCCGAGGAGTGCCCCGTGGACGTGGAGAGTGAGTGACTGGCCCTGGAACCCCGCGGGTGGGCTCAATGGCTTGACCAGGGGGATGCACGGGGGGGGGGGGGGCCTGCGGGGGGGGGCTGGGGGCCGCCTTGCCTGTCCCAAGCCTCTGTCCCATTGGGGCACCCCATGGGATGAGCCCGTGTACCGAAGGGCAGGCAGCTCCTGACTCCATCGCTTCCATGTCCCCTTCTGTCTCCCCGGTGCTCCCGGTGGGCGGCCACAGCCTGCTCCAACCAGCAGATCCGCCAGACGTGCGTGCGCAAGAGTCTCATCTGCGCCTTCGCCATCGCCTTCATCATCAGTGTCATGCTCATTGCGGCCAACCAGGTGCTGCGCAGTGGCATGAAGTAGACGCCACCTGGATGCCCCATCCACCGCATGCGGTGCCCGCGGCCCGCCCCACACCACCGCCACCTGCAGACCCCTCCCTTGGCCGGCTCCCTGGGCCATCATCTGCGTGTACTTCAGGGCCTGGGTATCTGGTGAGCCCTCCCCACCCACCCGCAGGCCTCACCTGGAGCTGTGGTCTGGCTGTGGAGGGCCGGGTGGTGGCTGTGTCCTGTCCCCACCCTGTCCAGTAAGGAGCACTCACTCTTCCTACCATCCAGGGGCTCCTGGGAAATTAAGGAGGGATTTGCACAAGAACCCCCAGGACCCAGTCGCTGCTGTGGTCCCTTGGGCAGGAGTGGGCACCCTGTGCCTGGAGACAGCAGCCTATCTGGGGCCACACAGCCAACCCAGCCCTGGTCCCTGAGGCTTGCCCAGGGCACTGGGTCGGGGGGCAGGGGACAGAAAGCCTCCTCCTTGGGGAGGGTGGGAAGCCAGGGTGTCCTGGGCCCTGCTGCCTGGCATGGCCTGAGAAGGCCCCTGGTCTTCTCCTGGGTCCCTTCCTCTGACCCTTGTTGGACCCCAACCCAGACCCCCTTTTTTCCATGTACCTGCTGGGCCAGCCCATTTCATAGGTGAGGAACCCGAGGCTCAGGGGCCTGAGACTTGGCCTCAGTTCTTCCTTCCACAGGGATTTTCAGGAAAGGCAGAAGCTGAGGTGGCCCTGCAGACCCCCACCTTCTGGCCCTCCCACCAGAGGCCCGGCCACCAAGGCCACATTGTCCACCACCCCAGCCCAGAGCCTAGAACTGTAGTCCAGCTGAGGAACGAGGCAGAGCTGGGGCCTGTAGGCTCTGAGCAGCCTCTGGCCAGGGGGCTCGTCCAAGGCTGAACCTCAGGAGGGCCCCTGTACTACCTCCTGGGCCAAGAAACTGGCATAGCCCCGCACAGTCAGTGCCAAGAGGCTGCGCCAGGCCACTCTCTCAGCCCAGGGCCTGCCCTCCTGTGTCCTCTCATTTCTCTACACCCTCAAGGCTGGAGACCCCGCTCCCATGCCCCAGCTGTGCCATCCAAAACACGTGGGCAGCAGCTCAGCATGGGCAGACATGGGGGCTGTGGATTCTTTGAGGGCGGGGATGGCAGATGGAGCCCTTGGGCTCCTTGGGCCTAGAGCCACTTCTTACTGGGCAACGGGCACAGCCACCCTGGCACACCCTCTGCCTGGCTGTGCTGAACCTCTGCTGGTCCCAAGGGAGGAGGGAGTGAGCTGGGTCACCTGGGGAAAATCTCATCTCATTCCCGCCCTGCCCGATCTCTGCCAGGGGCTAGAGAACAGAGCTCAGAGCACCCAGCGTGGGGAAACACAGCCAGACCATTGTGGTGACAGACTTTCTTTATAAACATCTGGAAGTTTTCTCCCCCATCTTGATAAGGAGGAGGAGGCAGGTGGAGGAGAGTGAGGCAGGAGCTGCCCGGTGCAGACCCAGGGCTACACTTGCTGTGGCCGTGTCCTGAGCCTCAGTGAGGCCAGGCACATGGTCTCAGAGCCTCCATGGGGCGTCACAGGAACAGGGCTTGGCTTCCTGCTTGTGACTGATGAGAAAAGTGACCACGTGGGGGTCGGTCGGGGGCAAGGGGCTCAGCCCCACTGGACTCTGGGCTGCAGGGGCCACCCCCCAGGTGGGGGTGCCCGCAGGGATGGAGGCAGCTCTTGGACTGGTGGCCAGCCCACGGGGTACTGGAAGACAGTGGTTCTGATGGGTTCAGCCCTAGAGAGAGAGAGAAGGGGGGAGAATTAGAGTAGGGTACAGCCCAGGCTTATGCCACTCCCCGCCCACCTGCCTCACCACCCTGGCTGTGGGGAGGGTCAGCTGCCTGCACGACTTTTCTGGAAGGCAGAGCCTTGAAAACAGGCAGACCCTCTGAGCCAGCGACCTCACCTCCAGGAACTGAGCCCAAGGAAACAGCGGGGTTGTGGGCAGACACTGAGCTACGAGAACAGCCATGAGACAATGGGAATAACCTTCGTGTCCACCTGTGGGGGACTGATTCAATACATATGCACGTCCACAGCAGAGAATGCCATGCGGCCTGTGTAAGAATTCAGGCAGACTTATATGCACTGATGAGGAAAGACATACTGTGTGATAGGGAGAAAAAGCAGCTTATAAAATAATGTATATAGCATGATACTATTTTTGTTTAAAAATATATAAAATATATAAATGCATAAAAAAATCCTGGAAGACACAGCAAAATGTTAACAGTGGTTCTATCTGAGTGGTGCCATTATGGGTGACTTTTTTACTCCTTTATACTTCTCAGAAGTTTTACAAGCACTCAAGCCTTTGAAATCAGAAAAAAAATTGTCTAATTTTTTTTAAAAAGCCTCATTTCTCATGCTACTCACTGTCCTCCTCCTCAACATCCACCCCGAGCCACCTCCCCTGGAACTCAGGGTCCATGTAAGCACTTGCCCTAGGAGAGGCATCCTCCATGCCCAGCCTGGGGCACCCTGCCAAGGCCCAGTGAGGGTCGCCCCCATTCTTCCACCTGTCCCACACTCGGATTCTTCTGGCCTTGGGCCCCACCCAGGTTGCATCTCCAGGGCCACAGGGCCCTTCTCAGGTTTCAGAGTACTTTGAACCTTTGAGCACTCTGAACTCCCAACACCCCAGCTGCCTATAAACAACCTTTCTGGAAGGCAGAGCCTAGAAAACATGCAGACCCTTTGAGCCAGCAACCTCACCTCTGGGAACTGAGCCCAAGGAAATAGCGAGGTTGTGGGCAGACACTGAGTTACAGCAACAGCTGTAAGACAATGGGAATAGCCTTCATGTCCAGCTGTGGGGGACTAAGTACATGGGCACATCCACAGTAGAGTGCCATGCAGCCGCCACCAAAATTCAGGCAGGAACTCATCTGTCTTCCACATAGGACTGGAGTTCTCAGAGGATGTATACCAGGGGATAGGGGTAGGGTGCATTTGTACCCAAATGCGCAGGGCCAGGCCTGGTGCCAGGAGGCCACCGAGTGACTGTGGAACAACAAACAGCAATGCTGAAAGATCTTACTGACCAGGTGCTATTCTGGGCCACACACCATGACCAACAGAAACCTTAAGAATCCTCAGGCGGCCGGGCGCGGTGGCTCAAGCCTGTAATCCCAGCACTTTGGGAGGCTGAGACGGGCGGATCACGAGGTCAGGAGATCGAGACCATCCTGGCTAACATGGTGAAACCCCGTCTCTACTAAAAAATACAAAAAACTAGCCAGGCGAGGTGGCGGGCGCCTGTAGTCCCAGCTACTCGGGAGGCTGAGGCAGGAGAATGGCGTAAACCCGGGAGGGGGAGGTTGCAGTGAGCTGAGATCCAGCCACTGCACTCCAGCCCGGGCGACAGAGCAAGATTCCGTCTCAAAAAAAAAAAAAATAGAATCCTCAGGCAAACCCCATTTTATAGATAAGGAAACTGTGGTGCAAGGAGTCAGTCACGTGACCAAGTGACACCCTCGGGATGAGGCCTGAGGGCCTGGAATGCCAGCCCCACATCGGTTGCAGACACGGCCCTCCCACTTCAGCTCCCTCTGCTCCGGCACACCCCCACACCCCAACATCCAGCCTTTAGGCAAGGTGAGGCCCTGGCAGCTCCTGGCAGGTTCAGGGGCCCAGTGGCCAGCCCTCTGCAGACAGAGAAGGGCTTGGGCCTGCTGAGAGGGGTTTGGAGAGGCCTCTGACCTCCGAGGGGGAGGTGGGGAGCCGGGGTCAGGAGCTCTGGGAGTTTCCCCTGCTGCACCCACCCAGCCTGCCCCTCTCTGGGCCAGACTTGCCATGCAGAGTCAAGGACTCTGGGGAGCTCTGGGTGCAGCCTCCAGGACCCCCAGGTGTGAGAGGACAGGGACATCCCCTGCTTCATGGCTCACTGCCTGCTAGAAAGCGCAGAAGGCAGCTCCTGACATGATTTATGGCACTGGGGAGATTTCATAAACTCCACCAGCCGCAGAGAAGGCGGGGAGGCTCCGCAGTTGCTGGAAGGGAGTGCCCCAGCTGCCACCCAAGCCTGGACTCCCTGCAGGGCCACAGGGACAGTGGGGATCCCCCAGGGAGGCTGTGATCCTGGGGAGCCCCTTCCCCTGAGCCTCAGGCCCTTCCTCTGGAAAATGGGGCAGATTCCCGGGAAGCTGGGATCTCCTGGGTCCAAGTCTCAGCCCCATGCCCCTGCCTGCCCTGAGGCCCCGCCAACAGACAGGCATACCCGGCGCCTGCTCACACACACTGGCACATTGCCAGGGCTCCAGACACGTGAGCCAAAGCCTTGGGGACATTGAGGTGCGTGTCTGGCACAACTCTGCTCGTATCTTCTCTAGTGACCTGTTTGTCCTGTGCGTGAGGACAGGAGCCACTCTCTTGCATTTCCCCAGCCTCGGTCCTAATCAGAGGAGATAGAGTCGAGGGAGGAGGATGGGCCAGGATGGCAGCGCCCGCCCAGAGAGGGGTGCAAAGGAGAGATTAAGAGGGATAGAGTCGCAATCTGAAGAGCCAACAGTGGCCAGCAGGGCCAGGCCTGGCTCGCCGGGGGATTAGTCTGTGTGTCTGAGGCCGCCGCTGCTCTTGACAGCTCCCTCAGGGTCAGCCTGCGGAGGGGAAGAAGGGCAATGCCACCAGGCTGGGGCTTCGTGGACCCTCCGCTTCCCCACATTTACAAGGAGGGCTGGCCTGGCTCACCGGGGAGGCTCGGCTCAGCCAGCGGGGGTTGGAGCCTGCAGGTCTCGGTTCCCCCAGGTGGGGTGGGCAGCCCTCTGTGCCCTGTACCCTGGGGGAGGAAGCAGATACCCTGAGAGGAAAAGGGGGTTCCCCCAGGCTTCCAGCCCAGGCCCCGCAAGAGGCTCGCAGCATTAACACCCGGGGAAAGCCCAGATAGCAGCCTAAATGCTCATTCATGTAGTCAACCTGTCCTGGGCCCCCCAAGTCTGCCCAGGCCATGCGGGAGAAGCGGGGGCTGGGAGGGGTGAAGTCTCAGCTAGAGCTTCCAGGACAAGTCTGACTCTGCCAGGCAGAGAGGTGGGAGGCAGTTTCAGGCAAGAAAACAGCGTGCACAAGATGCCCCGAAATCACAAATGATGCCACATCTAAGAAGCTGCCGAGTGTCCAGTGGGACCAACAGTCAGACCAGAGGCAAGAGGTGAGAATGCGATCCCACTGGCTGCGGAGGGCTGTGGAGGCAGACGTGGAGGAAGTGGGGCCAGGCTGCATCAGGGCTGCTGTGTGGAGGATACCCTGTGGGAGCAGAGGGAAGATGGAGACCAGGGAGGGGCCGCTATAGCCCCCAGGAGAGCCAGGGCGGAGGAAGAACACTGTTCCTGCAGCACTGCCTCCAGGCTGGAAAGGGAGCCAGGAAGACAGTGAGGTAGCCTTGTGGGGGGCTGGGACTGGAATCCACCCCCTCCCATCAAGCAGGGTAGGGGGCGTGGATGCAGGGGAGGGGCTCAAAGCCCGGGGCCCAGGGAAAGGCTGCTAGGCTTCAGGAGACCAGCCTGCCCGGAGACGGTTATGGACGTCCAAGGCAGCAATAGCAAAAGCAGGAATAAACGGTCACCTCCCTTCCCACAGCCCCTTTTTCTCAAGGCTGGACAGGCCTGCTCTGCCTAGAGAATAATTCATTTTGGCCCCAAGCCCTCAGGAGGCTGGAGGAAGTCAGGTGGCAGATCCCCTGGAAGGGGCCAGGCTGGGTGGCCAGAGGGAGAATGGCCCAGAGCACAGGGCTCACACCCCCGAGAGCCGAGGTGGGCCCCAGTTGCAGACCCCATTCCCAAAACAGTCACTGCCATCCGGGCAGCCTGCTGCTGCCACTGCCACCACCCACAGCTGCACGGAGCCCTGGGCCAGCCCTGAACTTCGTGTCAAAGGCAGCCTGGGGTCTGGACACAGAGCGGGGACATAGCTCTGTCTCTCAAATGAGGGCTAAGGGCAGCCAGGCACATGTGATCAGGATGGCCCCGTCTCTGGGAAAGGTTAAGATTCCTCAGCTGCAAAATGGGGGTGCCAATCTCCCCAAATGCCCCAAACACTGGGAACTCCGTAAGCACCAAACTCAATTCTCACATGGTCACCACTTCAACCTGTGACTGGAGCCAGTCATTCAGCCTCAGTTTCCCCATCTTGTCCCCTAGTCCCCCGAGTCTCAAATTCATAGTGCCTTGTGTCAGCACAGGGATGCATCTGTCTGGAACCCAGGCAAGGACTCTCGGACACCCCATCTCTACCCCACCCATTGGCGTTCACTCCAGTTCAGCCACAGGCACTCTATGAAACCTTGTCACAGCCCCAAGTGACAGCCGGGCTTCTGTGACTCGCTCCCAGCGGAGGACACCATGGAGCCAGAGCAGGGAGGCGAGGGGCTGGTGTAACCCGGTTAGTGGGTGGCAGAGTGAGGATGGGACCCATAGGGGCCCCTGTCCAAGGAGCGGCACAGGGGCCAGAGCTTTCTGGGCAACCCCCAACCAGCCCAAACCTCTCGTACACGGGCTGAAGGAGTCTGGGGTGTAGGATGTGGATCCCTGGATAGCAGCCAGTCCCAAGGGAGGTACTCATATGCCCAAAGACAGGATAGAACCCCTTTAGATGGGACCCTTCAGATAGGACCAGGAGGAGAGAATGTCACACTCCAACGTTTGAGTCATGTGTGTATCATATATACTTTCAAGGTGGGGAGACAAAAACTGAACACAGATTTAAAATAAAGGTAAAGACAAAGTTAGTTTTAAAACACCTTTACTGGCCGGGTGCAGTGGCTCATGCCTATAATCCCAGCACTTTGAGAGGCTGAGGCAGGTGGATCACCTGAAGTCAGGAGTTCGAGACCAGCCTGGCCAACACAGTGAAACTACGTCTCTACTAAAAATACAAAAATTAGCTGGGCATGGTGGTATGCACCTGTATTCCCAGTTACTTGGGAGGCGGCGGCGTGAGAAATGTTTGAACCCAGGAGGCGGAGATTGCAGCGAGCCGAGATTGTGCCACTGCACTCCAGCCTGGGCCACAGAGCAAGACTTCATCTCAAAAAAAAAAAAAAGAAAAAATAAAAAAAAAAAGAAAGAAAAAAAACACCCTCACAGTCTCTTTCACTGGGGCACAGAGAAGGTAAGAAGTTTGGCCTTCACCTTCTGGCAGAGCCCTGAGGGAAGGCCTCACCCCACAGACTGGCCAGGCCCCCTCAGCCCAGACCAGGCCAGGCCACCGTCCTGCAAAGCCACACCACAGAGGTTGTCAGGTCTGAAGTCCTGTTGCAAGATGGGGAAAGCAAGGTGGCCAGGATGGGAAAATGTGTCAAAGTCGCACGCGGCTCCTGGGCGCAGCTTTATCCCCTTTTCCTCCCCTCCCCGCTTCAGTCCCTGGAGGAAGAGCCCAGGAGCTCAGGCTTTGGTTTTGGCCACAATGCCCCTGCCTGACCTGTGTCCCGTTCTGCTGATGTGAATATCACCTGAGTCCTTTCCCTCAAAGAGGACCAGGGACAGCACGAAGCACACACCCCAAGGACCCTCACCCAGCAGCTCCCCTTTAACTTGTGAGTGTCCCGAGGGCTGGAGCCATCACCAGACCCCCTTCCTTAGAAAGGCAGTGGGATCAGGACCTTGTCATCACACCCTGTACAATCCCGGCTCTACATTTTCCCAGCTGTGTGCCCTCGGGCAAGTCATACCCCTCTCGTGAGCCTGTTTTCCCTTCTGCAAGGCCCTAGTGGGTAGCAGTGCATGGTGACCACAGCCCAGGCCTCTCCCTCTGGCAATGGACTTGGTGACGTGCAGCCAAATCAGCTCACCTGCCTGCCTCCCCTCCAGCCAGCACAGACTCCAACAGGAGCCCAGCCTCGGGAGAGGCTCCTTCAAACACCCTTCAGTCTCTGGCCAGGGCCTGGGGCCCCAAGAGCCCCCAACGTGGCCCCTCGGAGAGCTCTGTGGAGGCATCTTTATTTGCCCCCTGGGCCTGGGCAGTTCATGGAGATTCCTGAGCCTCAGGAAGGGGTAGGCAGGCTGGGGTCTTGCCCCCGAGGGCACTGAGGGAGGGAATCCTGGGGACCTGTACCTGCTGCTTGGGGCTGAGCTCAGCCGCTTGGCTCTCTTCTCCAGCCAGTCCTCCAGATGGCCCTCGGGGAGCTCGGGAGCATCTAGCAGCCACTCCCTGGCTCGCCTCTCCTCTGTGGGGACAGGGAGACAAAGGCAAGTGAGGGGTACACGCCTGCCTGCCAGAACCCTACCCTCCCACAAAGCAGAAGCAACTGGTAGGCCCTGAGCAAGCCCTGGGAAGTTGCAGCAACCTTCCAGGAAGATGCACCTGGACCACTTCTCCAGGCCATCTGCACACGAGGGCCCAGCATTCGGCCTCGCTCTAACTAGAGGAGTGAATTTCCCAAAGGCGAGATGTCAGCTTCCATGGAAGCTGAACTTGCCCCTTCCTGGAATCACCAGGCTGTGAGACTCCAGAGGGCAGGGAAGGTGTGTTCCTAAACTCCTTGTTCCCAGACTGTCGTAAGAGGTCTGCTTGGTGCCACGTGGAGACTGGGTATGCTGCCTGATTGAGGGAGGGATGGGGTGTATCTGCCAGTGACTGCTGGGCTGGCCACAGGGTCCAGGTGGGGCTGAGGTGCACCTTCAGGCTCCTGGACAGGAAGCCACGCAGGCTCGCTATCAGGGTACACAGGCCTGCCTTCTCCACTCATGCTGAGGCTGTTCCTGACACCTGGCCCAAACCAGGGGCTCAGGGCTCCCCATCACCCTGGGCAGCCCTTGGCTGCCAATGACGGGGAGATGGGGAGGCACAGGCCAGCTTCCCCGGTCTCAGAGCCCACATGCCCTAGCACCCCACTCTTAGCCCAGGGCATCCCGAGACGTACCCTCCACCTGGATGCTCAGCTCCTGCAGGTCTCGCTCTGACATGTGGGAAAATCTGCAGTTGGAGCCAAAGTCGCACTGGCCTGCAGCAGGAAAACAGAGTTACTCGCTGCTTGGGAGGGGCTCCCCATGGGGGCTGAGGGGTGCCCTGGTGAGGGGCCCCAGAATCTTAAGGGCAGGACAGGACTTCAGGGCCTAAACAGTAGCAACCCTGATCCTGGACAGAAAATGGAATCTCTTTGGCCCTGCCCACTCAGCAGCCAGAGCAACCTCTCACCCATCATGCCACATGCTCACGACCCTTCTCCAGCTGCCCCTGGTGCTGGGGATCACTGCCAACTGAAGCGTGTCATGAGTGGGCCTCGCAAGCCTCTGCAGCCTCTCTGCCACCAGCCCTCCCAGCCCTGCCTCAATGAACTACATATGGGTTCCTGAAAGGGCCATGCTTCCTTTATCCCCTCCAAGCCGCAGCACGTGCTATGCCCAGCCTAGTATTCTGCCTGCCTACCTGGCTCACGGGAGCAGTTGGACTGCTCCTTAGAAAGGCTTCAGTGGCAGCTTTGCCAAGGAGGCACCAAAATCTGGGGTGGCTTCCCCTCTCTCAACCAAGGAGACCAAAATGTATGTCGAGATACTGGGAGGCTGGAGGTGTCTCAAGCCAGGGTAACCTAGCAGTGACATATTCACATCAAGGCAAAGTCTGTGGGGAAGCCCCTGATCTGCAGGCTTGGTGCCCATCCTAGGGGAGCTTGGACATTTACCCAGTTTCCCTAGTTCAGCTGAAGCACCTCTCCCCAGTGCTAAGCTCCCTTACAAACCATATGAATCATCATAGTTTTCCTCTTTGCCATGGCTACCAGGAAGCTCAGAGTCAAACCCTTAGAGAATACATAGGACCTCAAGGGCACGCATGGAGGAGACTATTCTCTTGGTTTTCTTATTTTTCCTACCCTTATTTTTATCTGTTTTTGGTTCATTCACTTACTGAGGTTTTTATCTCTTGCTCTCTCTCTTTTTCTTTTTTTAAAGAGACAGGGTCCTCACTCTGTTGCCCAGGCGGGAGTGTAGTGGTGCAATCACATCTCACTGCAGCCTTGAACTCCTGGGCTCAAGAGATTCTCCTGCCTCAACCTCCCTAGTAGCTGGGACTATCAACGTGTGCTACCATGCCCAGCTAATTAAAACAAAATTTTTTTTTGGTAGAGATGGGGTCTTGCTATGTTCCCCAGGCTGGTCTCAAACTTCTGGCCTCAAGCATTCCTCCTACCTCAGCCTCCCAAGTACTAGGATTACAAGCGTGAGCCACCATGCTTGGCCCTTTATCTCTCTGACCTATATGCATCTCTAGTAGCTGAGTATTGAGCAGTCAGATCTACACCTAGCATCCTTGGTTCTGATCCTGAACTTCCTCAGATCATCAACCCTGTTACTCTCTGAGGTTCTGCCTGCTGGGAAGGAGGCCAGGCTCCCAGGCTAACTTAATTAACAAGTCTATTCCACCCATAAGTGTCTCTTGGATTTACTTGTAATCTCCCATGGCTTGCTTGTTCTAGATGAGATGATACAATCACATTCTAGATCTGAAGAGCTGAGGACCAGTCTCTAGGAGGTCCTAAGACATAACACCTGGGAAGGCCCTGACTGGCCAGTCAGCTGGAGCCACCGCTGCAAAGTGGGCTTGGGATGGTGGCCCAGGTCAGGGAAGACACTCTGCAGAGGTCCAAGTGGGCCAGGTTGGACATCGCAGGTCCTCGCAGGGACCTGAGCTGTGCAGAGCATTTTACCTGTCAGTAGAAACTTCCTGCAGGGCCGCTTGTTCTGCTCATCCAGCAAGATGGCAGCTGCATCTGCGAGAGAAGAGAGGGACGGGATTCAGACGGTTCAGGCTCTACCAAGGGAGGCGGGAGGTGGAAGCCACAGGGACATGGACTCTTTATCCAGACATAGCTGTGCAGAAAGGATAGTTTCCTATCCACGGAGGAGTGGAAGCAGGAGATGACCACAGGTGGGAGTCCTGCCTGGGCAGATGGATCCAAGCTGCAGGTGACCTCAACCCCTCCCACCCCAAGTAGGACTGGCCAAAGGCAAGGACCAGGTTTCTTTTTTTTTTTTTTTTTTTTGAGACGGAGTCTGGCTCTGTCACCCAGGCTGGAGTGCAGTGGCCGGATCTCAGCTCACTGCAAGCTCCTCCTCTCGGGTTTACGCCATTCTCCTCCCTCAGCCTCTGGAGTAGCTGGGACTACAGGCGCCCACCACCTCGCCCGGCTAGTTTTTTTTTTTTTTTTGTATTTTTTAGTAGAGACGGGGTTTCACCGTGTTAGCCAGGATGGTCTCGATCTCCTGACCTCGTGATCCGCCCGTCTCGGCCTCCCGAAGTGCTGGGATTACAGGCTTGAGCCACCGCGCCCGGCCAAGGACCAGGTTTCATGCCAGAGGTTCTCAACTTGGCACAAGGGAGTCACCTGGGAAGTCTGGGGACTTCGGGATTTTTGTTTTTTAGAGACAGGGTCTCACCCAGGCTGGAGTGCAGTGGTGCAATCATGGCTTACTGCAGCCACTACCTCCTGGGCTCAAGTGATCCTTCTCCGATCTCGGCCGCCCAAGTAGGTAGGACTACAGCTGTGCGCCACCATGCCTGGCTAATATTTTCTATCTTTTAGTAGAGCTGGTGTCTCATTATGTTGCCCCGGTTGGTCTTGAACTCCTGGGCTCACATGATCCTCCCATTTTGGCCTCCAAAAGTGCTGGGAATACAGGTGTGAGCCACTGGACCCAGCCTGGAGGTATCATACTTTTAAAAAATCCTGGCCCTATGGAACTTCTCATTATTATCTTTGCAACTTCCTGTGAATCCATCATTATTTGAAAATAAAATGCTAAAAAAATTTACATAAATCCTAGTGCCCAGGAAGCCCATCGGCTAATCCCAGGATTCAGGCATTGCTCCACAGGCAAGACTGCAATCCCTGGCTTCTGTCTTCCCTCCTTCCGCCAGCTGTAGGGTGCTCAGGGCCAGACCAGTCACTGCCCTGGACAGGACTTCCGGCAGTCATTCTGTAGCATCGGCAATTACTCTGATCCTAACCTTAACCCTAGTTTCCTCTGATTTTTCCTATTTTTCTTTTCTTTTTTTGAGACAAGGTCTCACTCTGTCACCCAGGCTGGAATGCAGTGGCACAATCTCAGCTCCCTGCAGCCTCGACCTTCCTGGACTCAGGTGATCCTTCCCTCCCAGCCTCCCGAGTAGCTGGGACTACAGGCGACCGCCACCACGCCCGGCTAATTTTTTTATTTTTTGTAGAGATGGGGTTTTGCCACGTTACCCAGGCTGGTCTCAAACTCCTGGGCTCAAGTGATCCTCCCCACTTGGCCTCCCAAAGTGCTGGGATTACAGGCATGAGCCACCGTGCCCAGCCTATCTTTACTTTCATCATATAGTTATGGTTTTAAATTTGCTTCTTGATAGGCAAGCTATTAATCAGTCAAAATCTGTAAGAAAGTAGGGTACCTGAGGGTGGTATCCTGACTCAGGAGCCCTTATATCCACCCCAGGGGAGGGGAGCGGCCAGGCCTGGGCTGGACATTCACCCACCACCTTTTCTAGAGGCCAAGGAAACACCACGGGCTTCAGAGTCCGGGAAACCTGAGCTCTAATCCTAACAACATAAGACCACATGCAAGCTGTATAATCTCCAAGTCTCAGTTTCCCCATATGTCAAATGGGAGGACAGTTCCCACCTGGCAGGGCTGCTATGAAAATGTCATCAGATAATGAATGGAGAGTGCTTTGCAGAGGAGGCCCATGGTTCCCAACCCTGGTGGCACATGAGAATCACTAGGAAAATGACCAGGTCTGCCTCTGGGGCCAGCAGTGGCCTCAGCACCATGTTCTCCAGGTATGCGGCCAAGACTGGATGAGTACACAGCAAATGGTAGCAATTCTTCACTTTTTCCTCACAAACCCTCTGAACAGCGCAAATATCCCCATTTTGCAGAGGGGAAAACGGAGGTTCAGACAGGGGAAGTGATTCGCCAAGGGCAGGTGGTGGCTGTGAGCGTGTGGTTTGCTGGGATAGGGAGTTGGTTATCAGAGAACTCATGCCAGGGGGACCAGCAGGGTGGGGAGGGTCCATCTGTCAGTGCTGGGCTTGTCAGACTCAGTGCACCCAGCTGGTGCTGCAGACACCACTGCCCGCCCTTCCCTGAGGGGGTAGGCTAGTGGAGGGCATGTGGACATTGCCCTGGAACCCCCTGAGGCTGTGACGGCTGAGGCTGGCAGCAGGGCTGAGCCTGAGTCCTGGACAAGGGTCTCTGCCAGGTGGCTTGGCGTGGGAGTATTCCAGGCTGCCTGCATCTGCTCAGTAGTTCCCGACCCCAGCCACACATCAGAATCACCAGGCAGTTTTTAAAGTACATGGACACCCAGCCCCAGCCCTCCCAGGTTCTGCTTTAATTCATTGAAAGGGAGGGCATCAGAATCATTTAAATCTCCTCAGTGACTCTGAAGTGTACTCAGGGTTGAGAATCCCTGGCCCAGGCCCTGCACGAGGAAGCCCGTGCTCTGGCAACGGGTATTCAAGGCCCCTCATGATCTGACCCTATGGGTCCTTCTTGCTTCATCTCCCAGAATTAACAGCTGCCCCTGGTGCCCCATGTTTCTTTGCTCATTCACTTAGACATTCATCTGCCAAACATTCACTGAGCATGTCCTGTGTGCCAGGCACCAGGCCAGGCTGAGGATTTAAGTGGAGAACAAGTCGGAGCTGGTCCTTCCTTCTGGTCCAACAGTCACACTAATCCCCATGGATGTAAGCGGGGTAAACATCTAGTGTGTAGCCAAATGACCTGACCCGTTCTAGGGGTCGGGGAGGATGTCCCTGAGGATTTGCTGCCTGACTTGAGTTCTGAGGTGGGGGCGCCTAGCTTGGGGCAGGGAGGACAGCAGGAAGGGCATGTCTGCAGAGGGGACAGCTTATGCCCAGCAGATGCAGTGGCCAGGGTGGCTGCAGCTGGGAGGGAGAGGCTGGCAGGACAGGGGCTTTGCCCAGAACACACCATCGTAATTGGGCACAAGCTTGCTAAGGAGAGGGGCCCTATTTTATCCACCTTTGAATCTTCAGAGCCTGCCTGGGAGCCGAGGATACGCTGAATGAATGAGCCGTGAGATGAAGGCCAGAGGGAATCCTTTTGAGGACCCACAGGCACCGTGCCTACTTAAGCCCTTAAGTGCCATGCGGTCATCAGGAGGTTACTGAGCCCCGGTCATAGCCCTGGGAGGTGGGGACTGTTGTAGCTGTTTTACACATGACAAAATGAGAGCCACAGTGTGATGAGTGACACCTGGGGACTGGTGCCCTGCACCTGACCACGGCAGATGGATCACCAGCCTCTCTGAGGGCTAAGGGATGTGCCCCAGGCCGCGAAGCTGGGAGCAGAGCTGAAGTCAAGTTCAGTCACACAGCATATCTTCAAGTCCCTGTGGTTGCTCAGGGTGAGCAGAAGCCCTGGGGCAGCCTCCTGAGGAAGTGGAAAGACGTCATGTGCCAGCTCTGCCCCTAGTAGCTGGGGACCCAAGGCGAGGGAACCCACTGCTCTGGATTTTATTTCATTTATTACTATTTTTTTTTGAGACAGGGTCCCACTCTGTTGCCGAGGCTGGAGTGCAGTGGTGCGATCTCAGCTTGCTGCAGCCTCTACCTCTTGGGGTCAAGTGATCCTCCTACCTCAGCCTCCTGAGCAACTGGGACCACAGGAATGGGCCACCACGCCTGGCTAATTTTTTTATTTTTGTTTTTATTTTTTATTATTTGGAGATGGAGTCTTGCTCTCTTGCCCAGGCTGGAGTACAGTGGTGTGATTGCAGTTCACTGCAAGTTCCACCTCCCAGGTTCAAGCAATTCTCCTGCCTTAGCCTCCCAAGTAGCTGGGATTACAGGAACCCACCACCACACCCGGCTAATGTTTATATTTTTAGCAGAGACAGGGTTTCATCAGGTTGGCCAGGCCAACCTGACCTCAGGTGATCCACCCGCCTCAGCCTCCCAAAGTGCTGGGATTACAGGTGTGAGCCACGGAATCTGGCCAAATTTTTTTATTTTAATAGAGATGGGGTTTCACCATGTTGCCCAGGCTAGTCTTGAACTTCTGGACTCAAGCGATCCTCCCATCTCAGCCTCCCAAAATGCTGGGATTACAGGTGTGAACCACTGCACCCGGCCTGCTCTGGATTTTGAAGTCATCACCTGTAACTGGGGATGCCTGGACTGGCCTGGCCTGCCCAGCCTCTTACAGAGCTGTTCTAAGGACTGAATGTGTTGGGGATGTGAGGACGCTGAGAACGCAGGAGCCCTGGGGGACTCCTGTCGCCTGCTGCTTCATCTTTTCTGTAAGTGACACAGGGACCTCTGCCAATCAGCCCTGGACCCCAGAATCCAGCTGTTTACAGCTGAGAATCTGGGACTAGGTGATCTTGGCCCAGCTCCTTCCAGATCACAGCCCACAATGGATTTGCACAACAGAGAGAGCGTTAGCGTAACACTAGGGTTAGAGGCCTCCTAGGTACCTAGGAGACCCCACTGCCCATGAATTTTCCTGTGGCCTTCCAACCACAGCCACGCCTGGCCTGCTGAGCGGCCTGGCCACCCCCTCACTTGAACCTCTGAGACTCAGCTCCCTCATGTGAAATGCGGAAGTCTGGGAAGCCTTTAGCAACACCATGTCTAGTCCCCAGACCTGCCTCTGGGGAGGGGATGGGGTTGGGGAATCAGTGGTTTTAACCTAAAGGTCTCCAGATGATCCTAACCTGCAGCCAGAGTTAAGAATCACTGCCCTAGAGAGTTACCCAGAAAACAAATGACGAACTATGAAAAGCACCCGGCCTGTAGCAGGCACTCGATCCATGCTCATTCCCTGTTTGTGAACTCTCAGTTTCAGGCCGCTTTTTTTTGAGACAGGGTCTCACAATGTTGCCCAGGCTGCTCTTGACCTCCTGGGCTCAAACAATCCTCGCACCTCAGTGTCCCAAAGTGCTAGGATTACAGGTGAAAGCCACCACACCTAGCCCCAACCAGAAACTCTCTCTCCACTTCTCCTCCCTTCTTGGCTGCTGGATTTGGTTCCTTCTTTAGAGGCCCTATCCCAGAATCCTGCTCACCAACCTACAGGGCATTGGCCCCACTCTGGCTCATTCCAGGAGCTCTCGGCCCACCCTCGCCCCACCACTAAGTGCCCATACCTCTCAACTTGGCTCCTGCCAGTCATGCCCTGGATCCTCCCTGGCTGGTCCTCAGGGTGAATGTCTAATAACAGCCATGCAATAGCACAACTCCCCTCTCTGGGCACCTCCCGGGAAACAGGCCCCGTGCTAGGCACTTCTGACCTTAGCTCATTCACCCCAATTGTTCCTGCTCTGAGAGGCCTTTCTCAGAAGAGCCTGCCCCCCTTCTGCAACTGGGTTATTCACCCAACTGTAGCCAGTCATTCAACTGCCACTGACCGCACCCAACTGCTCCCCACGAAGCAGTCTGTGCTATCAAGGTAGGTCTGGGCACGGCAGCTAAAGCCCTTCAAAGGCTGCTCTCTGCCCTTGGAACAGGGATTCCCCCCCTCCACCCCCTGCTTACGACGGCCTCCACAGGCTTGGAAGATTCCTGTCCCAGAGCCAGCTTGAGCCCCACCATTCTCCCCTGGCCTGCTCCGCCCAGCCACACCCTCTCCCTCCTGCTCCGAGAACCCTGGTGCTGGACTCAGGGCTGCCTGCTTCTCTGCACACCCTCCACCCAGAACCATGTGGCTGGCCTTCCCCTATTTCAGCTGTTGGCTCAAACATCACCTCCTTCTAGGGCCTTCTTCCTGTCCACAGAGCGTGGCAGGTGCCTGGAGCACACAGCCTTCAGTCAGGGTTGCTGGGGAAAGAGCTCACCTACCAGCCTGCTCCTTTGAGGGTCCAGTGGCCCAGGCCTCCCTCTCTTTTGATCCTCAAAGAGCCCAGACCTAGACTGTCACTGACCCACGGGGGTCTTTGAAGATAAGAAAGATCAGAGAGCAGGGCTCCAGGAGCCCAGCCCCCAGCCAGCGGCACCCACCTCGGAACATGTCGTACCAGACCTTCTTGGCCTTGAGGTGCTGCAGCCCGTTCAGGTGCTTCTTGCGGTTGTGGAGGTTGTCCTGGAAGGAGCGGTCGCAGTAGTCACAGAAGTATCGCTTCCCCATGGCCACTCAGAGCAGGTGTTTGCTGCCTAGGAAGCCACAAAGAGCTCAGATCAGAGCATTGGAGAAAACATACCCCTCACCAGCCCCCCGAATCCTTCCTGAGGACCAGGCCTGAGCCCAGGCTTTACTCACATGCACCCCGCCCCATTAGGAGTGTCAAGCTGATGAGTATGGCCTAAGAGGCCTCATGCCAGAGGGATCTGTTAACCATTCTGATGCCCAGCCTGCAACTCAGACCAGTTAAAGCAGAACCTCAGTGGGTGAGACCTGGGCACTGTTTTTGTTTTTTTGAGAGGGTCTTGCTCTGTCATCCAGGCTGGAGTGCAGGGGTGCAAACACAGCTCACTGCAGCCCCGACCTCCTGGGTTCAAGCAATCTTCCTGTCTCAGTCTCTCAAACTGCTGGGATTACAGGCGTAAGCCACTGTGCCTGGCTGCTATTTGGTATTGTTTAAAGTCTATCAGGTAATTCTAACATGTAAGTAGGCTGAAGGACTGCCACCTTATACCCTGTGGCTGGCCTCCCTTGTCTCCTACCACACAGAGTTTTCTATGTTTGAGACAGAGTCTCACTCTGTCACCCAGGATGGAGTGCAGTGGTGCGACCACGGCTTACTGTAGCTTTAACCTTCTGGGCTCAAGTGATCCTCCCGCCTCAGCCTCCCGAGTAGCTGGGACTACAGGTGCGTGTCATCATGCCTAACTTAAAAAAACAATTTTTTTGTAGAGATGGGGTCCCGGTATGTTGCAGAGGCTGGTCTCCTGGGCTCAAGTGTCCTCCCGCCTTGGCCTCCCAAAGTGCTGGGATTACAGGTGTGAGCCACCACCCCACCCCCTACCGTACCTCTGACCTCCACATTTGCAACATATAGGCCACACCAGCCTCCCCTTTGCTCCTCACACATGCCAGGCACATGGCCACCTCCTGGCCTTTGCACCCGAGGCTCCCCAAGGAGGGGTGTGCCCTCCTGCAAACACCCGCCTCACTTCCCCTCTTGACCCCTTCCATCTTTGCTCCAATGCTACTTTATTCAAGAGGGCAGAATCTTCCACTTAACTTCCTCCACTCCCTGCTTTATTTTCCCTCATAGCATGTATCACCCTTTGATACCGTTAGGCTTTGTATCCCCACCCAAATCTCATCTTGAATTGAAATCCCAATAATCCCCACGTGTCAAGGGAGAGACCAGGTGGAGGTAACTGACATGAGGGTGGTTTCCCCCTTGCTGTTCTCATGACAGTGAAGAGTTCTCACAGGATCTGCTGCTTTTATAAGGGGCTCTTCCCGCTTTGCTCAGCATTTCTCTCTCCTGCTGCCTTATGAAGAAGGTGCCTGCCTCCCTTTTCCCTCCTGCCATGATTGTAGGTTTCCTGAGACCTTCCCAGCCATGCGGAACTGTGAGTCACTTAAACCTCTTTCCTTTGTCAATTACCCAGTCTGCGGTATTTCCTTATAGCAATGTGGGAAGGGACTAATACACCTTTCATGCAATAAGTTACTTATTATGTTTATTGTCTTTCTCCCCCAGTAAGACTATAAACCCGCGAGGGCAGGTTTGTGTTTTGTTTACTGCTGGAGCCCCAGCATCTAAAATAGTGCACACTGCAGAGTAGGCATTGAAGTACTTGTTAAATGAATCAATTTCCATTTTCCCTTTGGGAAAACTGAGGTTCAGAGAGGAGGTGTGATTCCTCCTGATAAGCAGAAGGCAAACCAGGTCTCCCAATGTCACACTGCCGGGTATCCTCTCTTCCACAGCCAGTTCAAGGCTTAGAGAAGCCAGAGGGCTCAGGCAGTAAATGCCGACAGCTTCCCAAGGAGATCACTAAATTATCAGGTGGCAGATCTGAATCCAGTCATAGAGGGAAATGAAAACATTTTGGGGTCTTAAGACCCCTCAGCCGTGGTGACCACAGCCACCACTCCTGACCCAGGAGATCTGCAGCCCAAGGTGGGTGGCAATTCAATGACTCTCGCGGCCAGCCCTTGGGTCCGCGAGTTTGGTGCTGCAAGACAGGAGGACAGACGGGTCCACTTGGGGCTGCCAAGGGGGATCTGCCAAGGCTGAGCCCAGACCAACTGCTCACCCTGTGGTCAGACCCCTCGCTTCACAGAACAGGTTCCTGAGGCCCAGGTGAGGAAGAGAAATGATCTCCCCCAGGTCACAAGGTAGCTATCGGGGCTGGCAGCCAAAGCCCCAGACTCCCAGGACCTGAGCACCACAGTGGACTGATGGGAGAACACAGCTCAGGAGGAGGAGACTGCAGAGAGATGCACAGACAGTCCCAGCAGCCAAGCCGGTTGATGGAGAAAGCCACTCTTGCAGCAGACAGGGACAGCAACCATTAAGTCAGGGGCTGTAATGGGATCAGGAATAGCCAGTCATTCAAAATGAAAACATATAAAACCTCTCTTCTCCCATTACTGCAGAGAGACCGTGTTTCAGACACACACACTTGATATATTAAATTTGGCAGCTCTAATACACCCCGTCTTGCCAATAAACTTATAGGAATTGGATTGAAATTGTAAGAGATGAACGTTTAACGGCCGAGTGCTAAACTAAGCCATTCAGAAAGCTTGAAGCTCCAAGAAGCTGCTGGCGCCGGAGAGTAATGGGGAAGGGAGGGGACGGGGAGGGCGGTTCTCTGACAGACTGGAACAGAACCGTGGCTCTGCAGCCTACTTAGCTGGACAAAACCACACAGGCATTGCTGCCTGTGTGACCTTGGGCAAGTCACTTCCCGTCTCTAGGCCTCTACTTCCGCCGTGGGAATATGAGGCAATGGCTGCTTGCTCAGGAAGTGGTACAGAGAAGTTTGCTAATGCAAATGGTGAAAAAGATGCTGATAATGTCTGGCATTAAGCAAGTGCTCAATAAATGTTACCTATTATTAGGGCTAGTGGTTTACTGAATACCTACTATGTGCTGGCCCTAAGCTGAAAGTTCTATATGCATCATCTCATTTAATCCCCAGGACAACCTGTCGGGTAGGGCCTGTTATGCATTTTTAGATGGGGGAACTGAGGTTCCAGAAATGAAGTGACTTAGCCAAGGTCACACTGCTAGGAAGAAGCCCAGTTGGGCTTGGAATCCAGGTATCAGGCCTCTAGGGTCCCCACTCCTAATCACATAATGAATGTCTCCTCCTTAATCCCAGCACTTTGGGAGGCTGAGACAGGTGGATTGCTTGAGTCCAGGAGTTCGAGACCAGCCTGAGGGAAATCGCATCTGCACAAAAAATGCAAAAAATAGCTGAGCATGGTGGAGCATGCCTGTAGTCCCAGCTACTCAGGAAGTGAGGCAGGAGGATGGCTTGAGCCCAGGAGGCAGAGGCTGCAGACAGCTGAGATTGAGCCATTGTACTTTGGCCTGGACAACAGAACAAGATCCCCAGCCAAAAAAAAAAAAAAACCGGCTCCTTCCAACAAATCATACTAATGACAATTTTCCAATTTTCCTTTATTAACCACTAACTATACCCTAGGACCATGCTAGCCCCTCAAACCCCAAGAGTTGTGGATTATAATCTCACTCATGAATGAGGAAACTGAGGCTCAGACAGGTGCCACGAGGGACCCCAGCTCACACATGTAGGAAGGGCAGAGCAGGCCTCAGGGTTCCTGCGCTCAGGTCTGCCAGGAAAGCCTGTGTTCATGCTGCAGTGCTAGCTGTCCCAAACACCAGCCCACCAGGAAACTGGACCACAGGCTCCTCCTGTGGGTCTGCCTCCCCAGCCACACTCTGACCCAAATGGTAAGCCCCTTCGGTGGGCTGTATGTGTGTGTATATGTGTGGGTGTTCGCGTTCCCCCCCCAATCCCCTCCACTCCACAGGGGGCAAACCAGCTAATGGTTCCATCCACTTCATCACCTGGTCAGCCTCAGTTCAGGGCCATGGCTGCCCACCCATGCCCTCCTCTGCCCATCCATCATCTAGCACATGGGAAGTGCTTGGCCATCCTGGACGGGTCAACAGGACCCCACATTCTAGTCCCAGCTCTGCCACGTGGCTCAGTCTGTGACTCAGCCACCTGTCGTCTCTGGGCCTCAGTTTCCCCATGTGGGAAGCGGCAGGACCAGGTGATCTCTAAAGGCCTCCCTGGTTCTAATATCCAGTGATCAGATGAGAAGATGCCCACAACAATGCTTTTTTTTAAAAATTTAAAAAATGGTCTTGCCGTGTCGCCCAGGTTGGTCTCAAACTCCTGAGCTCAAGTGATCCTCCCATCGCTGCCTCCCGTAGTGCTGGGATTACAGTCGCAAGCCACCGTGCCCGGCCGGCAATGCTTTCTATCTACCTGTCACAGACACGTGCGCAGTGTCAGGCCAGGGAGACCGGCGGTCAGCACAGTCCCTCTGAGACAGGAAAGCATTCTCACTGAGCACCGCCTGGGCGGGCCCCTCCCTGACCCTCTCGCCCTGAGAAGCAGGTCACAGCACCCCCATCTCACCTCCGAGAGCGGGATACCCAGCTTGGGGACAGCACTGAACACCAGGACCGGCTACCTCTGCACTTCCGTGCCTGGGGAGGCTGTCCGGGGACAGGGTTAAGAGCTGTCTCTGGAGTCAGATGTCAGGGCTAACATCCAGTCACCACTGCTTCCTAATTTTCTCACTTGGTGATCCTGGCATTTCTGACCTTGTTTTCTTGCTATGAAAACTGGGATAATAACAGTGTTCAGGCCGGGCGCTGTGGCTCACGCCTGTAATCCCAGCACTTTGGGGGCTGAGAAGGGTGGATCGCGAGGTCAGGAGTTAGAGACCAGCTTGGCCAACATAGTGAAACCCTGTCTCTACTAAAAATACAAAAATTAGCTGGACACGGTGGTAGGTGCCTGTAGTCCCAGCTACTCAGGAGGCTAAGGCAGGAGAATCGCTTGAACCCGGGAGGCAGGGGTTGCAGTGAGCAGAGATCACACCACTGCCCCAGCCTGAGACTTCATCTCAAAAAAAAAAAAAAAGAGCCGGGTGTGGTGGCACGGACCTGTAATCCCAGCTACTCGGGAGGCTGAGGCAGGAGAATCACTTGAATCCGGGAGGCAGACAGAGGTTGCAGTGAGCCAAGATCGCACCACTGCACTCCAGCCTGGGTGACAGAGTGAGACTCCCTCTCAAGAAAAGCAAAAAAATAAAAAAACCCAACAAAACAAAAAAGAATCAGCTGTGCAGATCCCCTACTGCCCAGGGATGGCATTGGGGTAAGGGGGCACACATTCCACCTACTTCACAGGCCTGTCCCCACAGGCATGTGACTGAGGCCACATTCCTAGACAGAGGCTGGCCTTCAACAAGATGACCTCGCTCAGGTGTAAAATTCTAGAGCTCCTGAACCAAATGCCTCCCGCTCTGATGCCTTTGCCCATGTTAGGATAGGGTTCAACTTGCAGAATCCTCTGGACACATGCAGCGCCCTGCCAGACACACAACTTGGCAAGCAGAATGCTGGCTGGAGTTCAGCTCCAGTTCACCCCTCAGCCAGGTGGCCTTGCACAAGGTGCAACCTGCACCACCGTACTTGGCAGCCAAGGCGGGGGTCAGGGACGGGGGAGGGAGGGGACAGCTGGAGTGTCTCTAAACAGCGCCCAGACACCAGCACGGGGTGCTGACTAAGCTGGCCCCCTCTGCTGTGATTCATCCCCATCCTCTGAGGGTGGCACGCACAGCAGAGTGTGAGCGAGGTCCCGTCCGGAACACAGAACCATCCGGCCTCACTCCCTGCCAGAAACACAGGTGGTGCCATCCACCCACTCCCAGGGACCAGATGCATGGCTGCAAAGGCATCTGCTGGATCCCCGGAGCATTGGCTCCGGGGCGACAGTGCTGGCTCCTCGTGGCCAAGGGGCAGCGGGCAAGGCTAGTGGGACAACCTCTGGGTCACATGGGTCACATCTGAATTCCAGCTCTGCCGCTTATAAGCTGGGTGACCCCTGGGAAGTCATTTCATCTCTGTGGATCTATCCTTAGCTATAAAATATGGATCCCACAGCTGCTGAGATTTACCGAGGCAGTAGTACATTAAGATGCCTAGTAGCCAGCTGCAATGGCTCAGGCCTGTAATCCCAACATGTTGGGAGGCCGAGGTGGGAGGATCACTGGAGCCCAGGAGCTCCAGACCAGCCTGAACAACATGGGCAGACCCCATTTCTACAGAAAGAAAAAAAAAAATTAGGCAGGCATGGTGGTGCACACCTGTAGTCCAAGCTATTTGAGAGGCTGAGGTGGGAGGATAGCTTGAGCCCAAGGAGGTCAAGGCTCCAGTGAGCTGAGATTGCACCACTACACTCCAGCCTACGTGACAAAGACCTTGTCTCAAACAAAGAAAAAAAGGTGCCTAGCATACATTTCCCGTTCAATAACGGAGGCTGTTACTGTTGTTACTATTATCATTCAGGTTGCCCATCCCCTGGCCCTCTAAGTGAACACACTCTGAATCCTGCTTTAAAACCGCAGTCAAGGCTGGGCACGGTGGCTCATGTCTGTAATCCCAGCACTTTGGGAGGTGGGTGGATCACCTGAGATCAGGAGTTTGAGATCAGCCTGACCAACATGGTGAAACCCCATTTCTACTAAAAATACAAAATTAGCCGGGCATGGTGGCACATGCCTATAATCCTAGTTACTTGGGAGGTTGAGGCAGGAGAATTGCTTGAACCCAGGAAGCAGAGGTTGCAGTGAGCCAAGATTGTGCCACTGCACTCCAGCCTGGGTGACAAAGCGAGACCTTGTCAAAAAAGACAGAAGAAAGAAAGAGAAGAAGGAAGGAAGGAAGGCAGGCAGGCAGGCAAAAACTAGTCAAGGCACTGTGGGGCGGCAGAGGGGAGAAAAGAGGCTGGGGATGGTGGGTGAGGGGTGACAGCTTCAGATCTGATTCCCGCTTGCTTGGCACTTCACTTTCATTCCCTTATTTAATCCTCCTAGAGACGCTCTGAATAGATATCAATATCAAGTGTCCATTTTGCAGACCAGAAAACAGGTTTGGGAATGCTCAGTCCTAATTTGTTCACAGGCACGGCCACAAAGACTCTAACAATAATCATAACAATGACTGTTAGTGTCGGCAACAGTAATGACACTCACATCAGTAACCAATAACAATCACGTCTCATCATCCTGAGCTGCCAGTGGGCCAGGGTGCCAGGGGCCCCCACATCCCCTCCTGTGGAGCCTTCACTGTGACACTGTGAAGCCACGTGCCCAAGGCCCCACAGCCAAGGCACACCAGAGCTGGCACGCACACTTGGGTCTGGCTGACCCCAGAGCCCACTCTCTCCCCATCCCACTATCCTGCCGTGAGGCTGTTACAGGGCAAACATTTGTGCTTCATCAATATTCTCCATTCCTTTCGTTGTGTGTGTCTCAGGTACAGACAGAGCTGGCTTTGGCACAAGGCAAGAGTAAGCCAACAGGGCCGGGATGCACACTGTAATTAGCCTGGACTTGTGCTCACCATGGGCGACCCTGAAGCTCACCTGTTATATTTTCTAATTATGGCACCTCCAGACCCCAGGTAAACAGTAAACCACAGCCAGAGGACGGTTTTATTGCACGCCCACTAGGAGCTCAGTAATGTCCCAGTGTCACATATGCCTGCCATCTGGAGTTGATGGCATCAGAACCACCCTGTGGGGGTAGCCTGCAGACTGCTGGTGCAGGACCCTGCTCCGAAGAAGTGCCAAGGAAATCCAGATGTCTTTCCTGACCGGATCCCTGTATGCTAGAGGCATCCTTGAGATCCTTGGGTGGCAGCCACACACCTTTTTCATCCCGACCTCATCCCTATGTTTGCCTCCTGCCCTCCTCTGGGGTAAGGCACATCATCTTATTCCCACAGGTCTAAGGCAGCGAGGGGCCCACCCACTGCAATTTCTAACTGGGCAGGTCTAGGACAGGGCCAGGATCTAAGAAAGCCCTGATTCAGACTCCACAGAGAAATGTGAGTCCAGGCCGGGCACGGAGGCTCGCACTTGCAATCCCAGCACTTTGGGAGGCCAAGATGGGAGGATCACTTGAGCCCAGGAGTTTAAGACCAGCCTGGGCAACATAATGAGACCCCATCTCTACAAAAATTTTTTTTTTAATTTGACCAGGCACGGTGGCTCACGCCTTTAATCCCAACACTTTGGGAGGCCGACGCAGGTGGATCACCTGAGGTCAAGAGTTCAAGGCTAACATGGTGAAACCCCATCTCTACTAAAAATACAAAAATTAGCTGGGCAGGATGGTGCATGCCTGTAATCTCAGCTAGTTGGGTGAGGTAGGAGAATCACTTGAACCTGGGAGGCGGAGGTTGCAGTGAGCCAAGATTGTGCCACTGCACTCCAGCCTGGACTATCTAAAAAAAAAAAAAAAAAATTATTTTTTAATTAAAAAGTTAGCTAGGTATGGTAACACACACCTGTAGTTCCAGCTACTTGGGAGGCTGAGGTAGAAGGATCATTTGAGCCCAGGAGTTCAAGGCTGCAGTGAGCCTCGATCACGCCAGTGCACTCCAGCCTGGACAACAGGGTGAGACCCCCATTTCAAAAAAAAAACCAAAAAACCAAAAAAAAACAAAAAACAAAAAGGACTTCACAGAAAAAAAAAAAAAAAGAAACGCTAGCCTAAGGTAGCAGATGATGGACAGAACAGAGAGGGTGAGAGCATGCTCAAGGTCACACAGAACAATCCTTTGAAGCTGTTTTTCCTTAAACACAACACTCTAATCACCAACCCAGGTCTGAATCCAACCCCTGCCACTCTCAGGTTGTGTAACTCTCAGCAAACTACTTACTTCTAAGCTTCATCTGGACGATGAGGGTAATGACTCTATTTCATAAGATTACTATGAGAATTAAATCACACGTGCTAGGTGCCTAGCACAGTGCCTGGCACGCCATTGGTGCTTCATACACGCTTGTGCATGTGGCAGCCAGCCTCCAAGCCCCCAGCAATCCTACCTTCTGACTTTCACACCTTGTGTAGTCCCCTCACAAGCCGGGTCAGGGTTGGTCTGTGTGACCAACAGAACAGAGGTGAGGGTATGCCATTGCCAAAAACAGGTTATAAAAGACACGGCAGGCAGGGCACGGTGGCTCACGCCTGTAATCCTAGCACTTTGGGAGGCCAAGGCGGGTGGATCACTTGAGGTCGAGACCAGTCTGACCAACATGGGGAAACCTTGTCTCTACTAAAATACAAAAAATTAGCCGGGTGTGGCGGCGTGCGCCTATAGTCCCAGCTACTTGGGAGGCTGAGGCAGGAGAATTGCTTGAACCTGGGAGACGGAGGTTGAAGTGAGCTGAGATCACCACTATACTCCAGCCGGGGCCACACACACACACAAAAGACACTGCCGCTTCCATCTCAGTGTCTTCTTTCTCTGATCACTTGGTCTGGCGGTAGCCAGCTGCCACACTGTGAGCAGCCCTGCAGGGTGGCCCACGTGACGACGCACTGAGACCCCCTGCTAACAGCCATGTGAATCAATTTGGAAGCAAACCCTCTGTCCCCAGTTAAGCTTTCAGATGACTGTACCCTGGCTGTTATCTTGAGTGCCACCTCCTGAGAGACTCAGCCAGAACCACTCAGCTAAGCAGTGCCCAAATTCCTGACCTTCAGAAACAGTATGAGAATAAAAGTTTGTTGCTTTAGGTTGGACGTAGTGGTTCATTCCTGTAATCCCAGCACTTTGGGAGGCCAAGACAGGAGGATTGCTTAAGTCCAGGAGTTCAAGACCAGCCTGAGCAACGTCATAAGACCCTATATCTACAAAAAGTATTTTTTTTTTTTTTTTTAAATTAGGTGGACATGGTGATGCATGCCTATAGTTTCAGTTACTTGGGTGGATGAGGTGGGAGGATTGCTTGTGCCCAGGAGATGAAGGTTGCAGTGAGCCAAGATCATGCCACTGTACTCCAGCCTGGGTGGCAGAGCAAGACCTCGTCTCAAAAAAGAAAAGAAAACTTAATAGGATTACATGCAGATTTTTTTTCATTTGATATCTATTTTTTAAAGTTTCTATATTTGGCATGTATTGTTTTAAAATTCGCAAAAAAATAAAAAATAAATTCTCTTCAAAAAAAGTGGGGGCTAGTCCGAATGCAGCGGTGTTGGTGACTAACTGATCATAACCAGATACAGATTTCTTTGTTCCTTCTCCACTCCCACTGCTTTGCTTGACTAGCCTCTAAAAAAAGAGAAAAAGAACAAGTGGGAAATTTGTAAGGCAGGGAAAAATCCTATTCCTTCTCCCTCCGGAGGCTGCCATGGAGGGTTCCAGAGACCTGGTTCACTCGGATGAACCAGCCAGGGGTGGTGAGTGGAAGAAACAGAGCAGACATTCCCCGCAGCCCCCGGATGAAAACTGACAAGGCAAACCCTGATTCCAACCAGACTTGGCCTAGCACACCCCAAGGCCTGGTGAAGGTCGGTTGAGCCTGAATCTGGGCTCCAGGGACTGCGGGCTGGAGACACAGTTTCTCAATAGATAGTTATAGGTCCCAGGAGGCCAGAGTTTCCAAATAGGAAAGGTAAAAATAGTCTGAATGAGGCTCCTGAACCAGATACTTGGACTCAAAACTGTCTCTGCCTCCCGCTTCTTCTCTCCCCAGTCTGGGCGCCAAATATCATCTGATCCTCTATCTCCACTGTCACTACTGCCCAAGACAGAACTCAGCTCCTCACCTCTGGACTCCTCACATCTGGACAGCCCACTCTGTTCACTGTATCATAAGCACCATCAGATCAACTCTTCTTAAATCATCCCTGCTCAAAATTTTCCATGGCTTCCAAATGAGAACCTTATTAAAAATGAATCTCAGCTAAATGCAGTGACTCACACCTATAATCCCAGCACTTTTGGAGGCCAAGGCGGATCAGTTGAGGTCAGGAGTTCAAGACCATCCTGGGCAACATAGTGAGACCCTGTCTCTAAAATTTTTTTTTTTTTTAATTAGCCAGTTGGGGTGTCATGTGCCTGTAGTCCTTGCTACTCGAGATGCTAAGATGGGAGGATCACTGGAGCCCAGGAGTTTGAAGTTATAGTGAGCTCTGATCATGCCACTGTACTCCAGCTTCGGCGGCAGACTGAGACCCTGTCTCGAAAAAATAAAAAATAAAAGGGGGCCGGGAGCGGTGGCTCATGTCTGTCATCCTAGCACTTTGGGAGGCTAAGGCAGGCAGATTACCGAGGTCAGGAGTTGAAGACCAGCCTAGCCAACATGGTGAAACCCTGTCTCTACTAAAAATACAAAATTAGGGCCGCGCGCGGTGGCTCAAGCCTGTAATCCTAGCACTTTGGGAGGCCGAGACGGGTGGATCACGAGGTCAGGAGATTGAGACCATCCTGGCTAACACGGTGAAACCCCGTCTCTACTAAAAAATACAAAAAACTAGCCGGGCGAGGTGGTGGGCGCCTGTAGTCCCAGCTACTCGGGAGGCTGAGGCAGGAGAATGGTATGAACCTGGGAGGCGGAGCTTACAGTGAGCCGAGATCCGGCCACTGCAGTCCAGCCTGGGCGACAGAGCAAGACTTCGTCTCAAAAAAAAAAAAAAAAAAAAAAAAAAGGCCGGGCATGGTGGCTCACGCCTGTAATCCCAGCACTTTGGGAGGCAGAGGCGGGTGGATTGCCTGAGCTCAGGAGTTCGAGACCAGCTTGGGCAACACGGTGAAACTCCAACTCTACTAAAATACAAAAAATTAGCCGGGCATGACGGCATGCACCTCTTTCTCCCTGCTACTCAAGAGGCTGAGGCAGGAGAATTTCTTGAACCCGGGAGGTGTAGGTTGCAGTGAGCCGAGATCACATCACTGCACACCAGCCTGAGCAACACAGTAAGAGTCTGTCTCAAAAAAAATAAAAATTAGCTGGACATGGTTGCAGGCGCCTGTAATCCCAGCTACTCAGGAGGCTGAGGCAGGAGAATTGCTTGAACCTGAGAAGCGGAGGTTGCAGTGAGCCGAGACTGCGCCACTGCACTCCAGCCTGAGTGACAGAGACAGACTCTTCCATCTCAAAAGAAAAAAACAATTAGTTTGGCGTGATGGTGCACACCTGTAATCCCAGTTACTTGGGAGGCTGAGGCACGAGATTGAACCTAGGAGGTGAAGGTTGCAGTGAGCCCAGATCATGCCACTGTATTCCAACCTGGGTGACAGAGCAAGACTCCGTGTCAAAAAAAAAAAAAAAAAAAAAAAAGTCTCCTGGGTCAGGTCCCCAGAAATCCTGATTTAGCAGATCTGGAGGGGGACCTAGAAACCTGCATTTTAACTAGCAAGTCTAATACCCTTTAAGAAGCAAAAGCCTGGAGGAATGAGCTTTCCCTCGAGTTCCAAATGCAGCCTCTGCTGGGGACAGTTACTCCAGGTAGACACAGCCCCCTGGACTCCTGTCCCAGCTAGAAATCAGTTCAATGAAGAATAATCTCAGGTCACTGAAGTGGTAATACAACTGCATGCTAAGCACAATTAGTTAAAGTGGATAAAGCTGTTTTCTTACTAGATAAGCGTCTTGTCACACTCCTGGAAAATTTAGAATTAAAAAATAGAAGCACAAGGGCAAATCAAATTCACTGTATTAATGTTCTTATCCTAAATTGAGTAATAATCAGTATATTTTTGGAATTAAAAAGTAGCTGTAGGTCAGGCATGGTGGCTCACGCCTGTAATCCCAGCACTTTGGGAGGCAGAGGCAGGCGGATCACAAGGTCAAGAGATCGAGCCCATCCTGGCCAACCTGGTGAAACCCTGTCTCTACTAAAAACACAAATATTAGCTGGGCTTGGTGACGTGCACCGGTAGTCCCAGCTACTCAGGAGGCTGAGGCAGGAGAATTGCTTGAACCTGGGAGGCAGAGATTGCAGTGAGCCGAGATTGCACCATTGCACTCCAGCCTGGTGACAGAGTGAAACTCCGTCTCAAAAAAAGAAAAAAAAAAGAAAAGAAAAGTAGCTGCAGACCAGGCATGGTGGCTCACACCTGTAATCCCAGCACTTTGGGAGGCAGGAGGATCACTTGAGCCCAGGAGTTCAAAACCAGCCTGAGCAACATATGGAGACCTTGTCTCTACAAATAATTTTTTAAAAATTAGCCAGACGTGGTGGTGCAGGCTCGGGCCTGTGGTCCCAGCTACTGCTCAAGAGGTTGAGTTAGGAGGATCACTTGAGCCTGGGGAGATGGAGGCTGCAGCGAGCCAAGATTGTACCACTGCACTCCAGCCTGGGTGAGAGAGTGAGATATTGTCTCAAAACAATCCTACTAGAACTCTGCATGTGAAGGATCTAGGTTATGTGCTCCTCATGAGAATCTAATGCCTAAAACAAAAAAAGTATCTGTAATATTGAAAAATAATGTGATATGTTTAGTGTCTAACAGATAAGCTTTGTGATTCCTATTTAAAACACAGAAGTTAAAATATAGAGTTAGTAAGTGATAAAATATATGTCAGTAATTGATATTAGAGTTGTGATTTTAGATTGAGAGGTTAGCAATGATTGGAAATATGAACTGCATAACAGAATTGCCTGGCGTGCTGTAAAGGCTACTAAGGGGCCCCCATATATTCCTATTTCACGTCAGAAATATAGACTGTTTTTTTGTTTTTGTTCTTTTTAGCTCCCTATACGAAGAGCTACTGACATAGAGAATTTTACTAAGTCTGTAAAAACAATTATTTACCAGAACTTGAAATTCATTATAAGTTTAATTGATTAGATTTTGTAGTAACTGTTTATTCTGGGGAAAATTGTGCTTGCTATGTTATACATATAAAGTACTTAAAAAGAAAATCAAATATATTAAATTTACAATTTAGATTTACAAATAGATTTAAATTTACAAATAGATTTAAAATGTTGGCAGGTGGCTGGGCACGGTGGCTCACGCCTGTAGTCCCAGCACTTTGGGAGACCAAGGCAGGTGGATCATGAGGTCAGGAGATTGAGACCATCTGGGCTAACATGGTGAAACCCTATCTCTTCTAAAAATACAAAAAATTGGCCAGGCTTGGTGGTGGGTACCTGTAGTCCCAGCTACTCGGGAGGCTGAGGCAGGAGAATGGCGTGAACCCAGGAGGCAGCGCTTGCAGTGAGCCAAGATTGCGCCACTGCACTCCAGCCTGGGTGACAGAGCGAGACTCTGTCTCAAAAAAAAAAAAGAAATGTTGGCAGGAATGAAATTAAGCTGTAAATAGGGATGACTGTCTTCAGAAATTTAGAATCTTCAACTTGAGTTCAAATATTAATAAAAAAAGATTAAGGTCATTTGACTTATTTTCCGATATTTATGTATTGAATAATAATTTCTAAGTTGAAATACATGGTTTAAAGCAGGGAACCCCAACCTGCAGGCCATTATTTTAGAGTAAAAATACTCTACTAAAAATACCGGTCCATGGCCTGTTAGGTGCTGGGCCGCACAGGAGGAGGTGAGTGGCAGGTGAGTGAGCGAAGCTTCATCTGTATTCACAGCCACTCCCCATTGCTCACATTACTGTCTGAGCTTGGTCTCCTGTCAGATCAGCAGCAGCATTAGATTCTCATAGGAGCACGAATCCTATTGTGAACTGCGCATGTGAGGGATCTAGGTTGCACGCTCCTTTTGAGAATCTAATGCCTGATGATCTGTCACTGTCTCCCATCACCCCCAGAGGGGACTGTCTATTTGCAGGACAACAAGCTCAGGGCTCCCACTGACTCTACATCATGGTGAGTTGTATAATTATTTCATTATATATTACAATGTAATAATAACAGAAATAAAGTGCACAATAAATATAATGCACTTGAATTATCCTGAAACCACCCCCTCCCGTACCCTGTCCGTAGAAAAATTGTCTTCCACAAAACTGGTCTCTGGTGCCAAAAAGGTTGGGGACTGCTAGTTTAAGGGAAATTAAGTTTTTTAAATGATTACCTCTGAATGAGAATTTAAAAGGTAAAATATAAAACCAAAATCCAGTACTTTGAGAGGTGGGAGCATCCCTTGTGGCCAGAGTTAGAGACCAGCCTGGGCAACGTGGCAAGACCCTCTCTCTACAAAAATTTTTTAAAAAATTAGGCTGGGTGGGAGGCTGAGACAGACAGACAGATCACCTGAGGTCAGGAGTTTGAGACCAGCCTGGCCAAGAAGTGAAAAACCCATCTCTACTAAAAATACAAAAATTAGCCAGGCATGGTGGCAGGCACCTGTAATCCCAGCTACTTGGGAGGCTGAGAAAACAGAATCGCTTGAACCCACGAGGCGGAGATTGCAGTGAGCTGAGATCGCACCACTGCACTCCAGCCTGGGCAACACAGCGAGACCCTGCCTCAAAAAATAAATAAATAAATAAAATAAAAATTAGGCTGGGGAGATGGCTCATGTCTGTAATCCCAGCACTTTGGAAGGCCAAGGTGGGTGCATCAGTTGAGCTCGGTAATTTGAGACCAGCCTGGCCAACATGGTGACACCCC
Organism: Piliocolobus tephrosceles; assembly: GCF_002776525.5. NCBI lineage: Eukaryota > Metazoa > Chordata > Mammalia > Primates > Cercopithecidae > Piliocolobus > Piliocolobus tephrosceles. The sequence continues at coordinate 11,208,461 of NC_045452.1, forward strand.
TAAAATTTTTTTGTCTCTACAAAAAATATATAAGAAAACCAGAAAACCAATGAGTGAGGCATAGTGGCATGCACCTGTAGTCCCAGCTACTTGGAAGGCTGAGGTGGGAGTATCACTTGAGCCCAGGAGTTGGAGGCTGCAGTGAGCTATGATCATGCCACTACACTCCAGCCTGGGCAACAGAGTAAGACCCTTCTCAAAATAATAATAATAATAATAACGCAGCATGGTGGTGCACACCTGTAATCCCAGCTGTTTGGGAGGTTGAACCAGGTGAATTGCTTGAGCCCAGGAGTTCCAGGCTACAAGGAACTATGATTCTTACAATCAGGAATTATGTGCCACTGTACTCCAGCCTGGGAAATGGAAGGAGACCCTGTCTCTACAAAAATAAAACATAATAAAACCAAATAAAACAAGCCACACCTTTAATTCCCTGTGGTCTTCCCTACTCATTGCACCTAAAATGATTCTCTCTCCTCTGAACTTCCCATCAGCCAGATTGGTTGGACATGATCAGCAAGACCTAAGTAGTCTTCCCCTAGAGTCTCACAACTTCCTGCTCTGAGGGGCTCCCAGGATGCTTTGCAAATAGTAAAAAACCACAGTAAGGATAACTCATGGATGTAAAGCATTTCACTTTTTACCTTCTGATCCCCTAACCTGGTATTACTGTTGCTATTTACAGATGAATTACAAGATGGCCCAGAGAGTCAAAGCCTGATCAATGTCACAGAGTCAGAGGCAGAGCCAGGCCTATAATCCAATCCCTGGTTTTTGTTTGTTTGTTTTGTTTTCGTTTGAGCTCTGTCACCTAGGCTGGAGCACAGTGGCACGATCTCAGCTCGTGGCAGCCTCCACCTTCCAGGTTCAAGTGATTCTCCTGCCTCAGCTTCCCGAGTAGCTGGGATTACAAGCAGGTACCACCACACCTGGCTAATTTTGTATTTTTAGTAGAGACAGGGTTTCACCATGTTGGCCAGGCTGGTCTTGAACTCCTGACCTCAAGTGATCCACCTACCTTGGCTTCCCAAAGTGCGGGGATTACAGGTGTGAGCCACTGCGCCCGGCCCCTAGTTTGCTTTTTATAGAGACGATCTCACTGTGTGGCCCAGGCTGGTCTTCAACTCTTGGCCTCAAGTGTTCCTCCTGCCTTGGCCTCCCAAAACACTGGGATTATAGGTATGAGCCACCACGTCCAGCCCAGTCCCTGGTTTTGAATGCCACTCCTATCCGGATGACTCTTCTCAGGCTCATATCTCTCCTCTAAACTCCAGATCCGTGTCCTCATTTGCCTCTAGACACCTCCACTTGATGTCTGTGGGCCAGCTCAAATTGACATGGACAAAACAGAACTTAAGATAATTCCTGTTGATTTTAAATTGTTGAGGTCAAAACTTAGATGTCAGCTGGACGTGGTGGCTCACACCTGTAATCCCGGCACATTGGGAGACCGCAGCAGGTGCATCACTTGACACCAGGAGTTCAAGACCAGCCTGGCCAACATGGTGAAACCCTGTCTCTACTAAAAACACAAAAAAGAGCTGGGTGTGTTGCCGTCTGCTTGTAATCCCAACTACTCAGTAGGCTGAGGCATGAAAATTGCTTGAACCTGGGTGGCAGAGGTTGCAGTGAGCCGAGATGGCCACTGCACTCCAGCCTGGGCAACAGAGCGAGACTCTGTCTCAAAAAACAAACCAACAAAAAAACCACACAAAAAAACTTAGATTATCCTCCTTGATTCCTCTTTCCTGTGCACCCTACACACATCTGCTAGCTTGCTCTGTCTGCCCTACCTCCCAAATTACATCCCAAATCTGATCACTCCTCTGCTCCACACCCTAACCTAAATTACCACCCATCAGGCCAGGCGTGGTGGCTTACACCTGTAATCCCAGCACTCTGGGAGGCCAAGGTGGGAGGATTACCTGAGGTCAGAAGTTTGAGACCAGCCTGGCCAACATGGTGAAACCCCATCTCTACTAAAAAAAAAAATTAACTAGGCATGGTGGCAGGCACCTGTAATCCCAGCCACTCGGGAGGCTGAAGCAGGAGAATCACTTGAACCCGGGAGGCGGAGGTTGCAGTGAGCTGAGATAGCACCACTACGCTCCAGCCTGGGCAACAAAGCGAGACTCCATCATAAATAAATAAATAAATAAATAAATAAATAAATAATCACCCAACTTCCCTCAACTGATCTACTACAATAACTTCCCCCTCACAGTCCACTCTCCATAGACCAGCCAGGATGATGACATTAGAGTGCAAATTAAATCTTGTCGCATTTCTGCTGAAAACCCTTCAGTGGCCTCCTAGTGCAATTAGGAAAAAACAAGACTCCTTGGCCAGACGCGGTGGCTCACACCTGTAATTCCAGCACCTTGCCGGGCCGAGGCAGGAAGATCGCTTGAGCCCAGAAGTTGGACACACCAACTTATCAAAAACAAAAATCAAAGAAAACAAGACTCCGTAACGTGGGTTTCAAGGTCAGATATCAGCTGACCGGAGTCCACCTCTTCATAGTCCACTCTACTTCTTTCCCTCAAACATCCCAGGACTGTAGCTGCCTCAAGGCCTTTGCACCGTTTTCCTGTTCAACTCTACTGTTCATTCAGGTATCTAGTTAAGTGTCACCCCCAGAGCAGCCACCCAGGGTGCAATGTCACCACCACTGCCTCTCCAGTCAACCAAAGCACTGTGTGTTTGTTGCACTGTACCACCCCCACCCGCCCACTCAGTAGATTGAGCGCTCTATGAGAGCAGGGACTTGTTCACTGCTGGGTCCCCAGAGCAAGGACCAGAACAGGCGCTGGGAAAACATCTGTTGAAAGTCCCAGGTAACCCTTGCTCTTTTCAATACCAAGCAGGTCCCAAGTCTCCAGCCTTCCAGACCAGGGTTGCCGGGTGCGAAGCCCAGGTGTGAGAGGAACAGGAAGCAGGGCAGATCCCTCCCTGCCGTTAAGCCAGCGTGAAGGGTTTAACCTCCAGGACAAGACTTTTGCCACAGGCTCCAGCTCCTGGCCTAGACTTGGGGCTGATGGAGGGGACGAGGTGAAGAGATGAGCCAGGGTCTCGGGAACCCAGATCCCCTCACCCCTCTATCCACTCCCCATCCCAAGAAATGGTGCGTCCCGCCGCAGGGCGTACGGACAAAGAGGGAAGCGCTCCAGTCTTCCAATGCGGGGAAAAGACACTAGGACTCGCCCCTCGGCGTCTCGCGGAAGGTACCTGGCTCCCCGGTGGCTGCAGCTCCGCGCTCCTCCTCCTGCGTCCCCACGTCGCGCACTGCTTGCTGGGATTCGTAGTCTCGCCTTGGCCATCGGCTCGCGCTTCCCAGAGAGCTTTAGGACTCGAAGCCAGGACCGGGCGGAGGGCGGGGGGAAGGTGATGGCGCGCGAGGGCTTCTGGGAGTTGTAGTTTAACATATTCAAACAGCCAGGAATTCTGGAGAGGAAAAATTGGGTAATAAATTTTATCAGATTATTTGGGTTGTCCTGATATGAATCTTATGAGATTTTTTTTTTCTCATGCCCAGGACAGCAGTACGTCTGTGGTTCAAAACAACCAAAGCCGAGATTCAGAGGTACTACAAATCCCATAAATTGTTGCACGTCTAGGGACTTTGGAGAACGAGGTCGGCCCCGGCGCAGGCGCAGGCGCGGTGGCGCGAGTTGGACTGTGAAGAAAGAAACATGGCGGTCGCGACGTTTACTTCGAAATTGTACTCCCTGCTGTTCCGCAGGACCTCCACCTTCGCCCTCACCATCGTCGTGGGCGTCGTGTTCTTCGAGCGCGCCTTCGATCAAGGCGCGGACGCGATCTACGACCACATCAACGAGGGGGTGAGGGCCTGTGCCATCCTTGACCTTGGACCCGCCTGAGGGGTGACAGTGGAGTAGAGGTGGGACGGGACTCAGTAACCTTAACCAGGAAGGGGGTAAGGGGTAAATCGTCGGCGTCTTCTGTCTCGAGTCCGCCGTCTGTCCCCTTGGCTTGATGTGAATTATAAAATATTAAGCGAGGTTAATATATCTCACTTTACAGGGGTTGTAAGTATTGCTGTGTGCCACCCCACATACCCACTTGTCCATTATCAGAAGCAAAATCTAAAGGCTAGTGAGAGCAAAGGACTTACTAGGTGCACAGGAAGCCAGGGGCAAGTCAGGGCCAGAAACGGGACCCCGTCTCTCAGGGTTTCAAGGGCAGATTTGAGCAGGCGACGGTCGTGAAAAGGACATTAGACACATTAGACGCCGTGGCTGAAGTTTCAGGTGACGCTTTCGGTCCCCAAGGCTTCCCACGTAGGCAGTTGTTATTAATGGTTGCGAGTGGGAGCTATGAAATCAGAAAGCCTTGGATAGGAACACTGGTTCTTGTCACTTAACTGTGGCATTAAGTTGAGCAAGTTTCTTCTCTGAACTCCGTTTTAACTCCGAGATGGAGATATTAATAGTAGTAACCTGAGCACTATTGTGAGGATCACATGAGATGCAGCAGGGTGCCACATGCCTGGTAGGTGGTACCACTGAAAAATAATCACTGCTTACATTCCTCAGGAGAAAGTGGAAGCATGAGGTAGGAATGGCAACACATTTTTGACTTTTATGTATCACGCACTGTGCTAGGTGCAGTGCATGCTTTATATCACTAAATTATGGCTGTACTGGAGTAGGCCTTATACATCTAGCCCTGTTCCACCACTCACTTGTGTTTTTAATTTGAGACTGTTTGATTCTGCAGCCTGAGAAGGCACTGTCCACTAGTGCTATGCTGCCTGTGACCAGTGCAACTTCCTGCCCATATGAAAGCATTGCCACTGTACCGTCTCTTGCAATTGGTTCTGTTGACCACTCCCACTGATCTGGAGAGACATCCAAGTATGTTGTTATAACTCACCTATTTTCCCTGTGCTTTTTTTTTTTTTCCTTTTTGAGACAGGGTCTCACTCTGTCATCCAGGTTGGAGTGCAGTGGCATGATCACAGTTCACTGCAGCCCTGACCTCCTGGGTTCAAGTGATCCTCCCACCTTAGCCTCCTGAGTAGCTGGGACCACAGGCAAGTGCCACCACGCCCAGCTAATTTTTGTATTTTTTGTAGAGATGGCGTTTCACCATGTTGCCCAGGCTGGTCTCAAATTCCTGAGCTCAGTCTGTCCTCCTGCCTTAGCCTCCTAAAGTGCTGGGATTACAAGTGTGAGCCACTGTGCTCAACCTCTTGTGCTTTTGGGAATGAGAATTTCGGCCAATTTAGGTCCCAGGAAATGTTTTAAATGGCTCATGGTGAAATGTTTTGGGACTACACACTTACAACCTCTTCAGTAATACCTGGGAGTTAAAGAACTGAGACATCTTCCAGGCTGTTTTCCTTAATAATTGTGTGTTTTGGGGCACTTCCCTCGATCTCAACCTGAATTTCCTATAAAATTAAAATCACCCCTTTCTACTTCATCTCGTGATTGAAAGCATCATAGTATTTTATAAATGCCAAGAATCATGCATGAAGGCTCAGCACGGTGGCTCATGCCTGTCATCCCAGCACTTTGGGAGGCTGAAGCGGGCAGATCACTTGAGGTCAGGAGTTTGAGACCAGCTTAGCCAACATGGCGAAACCTCATCTCTACTAAAAATACAGCAAGTAGCCGGGTAGCGCACACCTGTATTCCTAGCTGCTCGTGAAACTGAGGCAGGACAATCGCTTGAATCCAGGAGGCTGAGGTTGCAGTGAGCTGAGATTGCGCCACTGCACTACAGCCTGGGCAACAGAGGAGTCTCAAAAAAAAAAAAAAAAAAAATGCATCAAGCATAGGATTGCTGCGAGTTTGCCCACCACAAGTGTATCTTTTTAATCAGGACATGGCATGTGTTTCTCCCAAGCTCATTTTAGAGACCAGGGCAGTGGGAGTAGTTGTAAAATGTGAGAGGCAAAGGTCAAAGTTTGTGGCTCTTGTCTTTAAAATGCAGAAACTGTGGAAACACATCAAGCACAAGTATGAGAACAAGTAGTTCCTTGAAGGCCCCCATCCAGGCCAGAAGGACCAGGTCCACCCAGCAGCTGTTTGCCCAGAGCTGGAGGCTGAGCTTGAAGATGATGCTCAAGTTACTCTTCATGGACCACCGTTCGCCATTGGCAAGAAACGGCTTTACTTACAAAACAGACTCTTTACCTTCTGCTGTGTTTGAAGTATGTTTAGTGAGCATGCTCAGGAAATAAATCTGAATTGCCCTTGAGACCTGCTTCTGCATTGGTTGCGTTGTTAACTCTACCTGATCTTCACTTGTCAGTAATTTGAGACCACTTCAAAGCCCTCTGCAAACACCCCAAGGGCAGAGTCTGCTATTTTGAGTTTTCCATTAACTTCCAAAGAATTCTGCTTTTCAAAACAGGAGCCAGAGTTGGAGATATTACAGTCAACTTTGGCTTCTGAGCCACTAATTCCATTCTTAAATAACTCACTGTCTTGGCCATGAGGAAGCACTATGGCCTCAGCTGGGGGAAAGACCCTGGCCTGGGGGTCTTAGCCACTCCCCATCCTAGGGTCTAGTTCAGGGGTATCCAGTCTTGGCTTCCCTGGGCCACCTTGGAAGAATTGGCTTGGGCCACACATAAAATAACACTAATGATAGCTGACGAGCTAAAACAAAAGACAAAACGGTTTGTGCAAAAATCTTGTAATGGTTTAAGAAAGTCATTCAGAGGCATCCTGGGCTGCATGCAGCCTGTGGGCCTCAGGTTGGACAAGCTTGGTGTATTCTGCCTCTTACTGAGTATCTTTTGGTAAGCTGTCATACCTCTCTGGCTCACAGCCTCCTGCCACCGTTCCACTCTGATGAGTTCAGTTTGTAAAGGTGCTTAGTTCAGTTCATAAAGGTGCTCAGTTGGTGGGTTTGAATCCTCACGCCACTGACTCTAGCTATGGGAACCAAGGTGATACGGTTTGGCAGTGTCCCCACCCAAATCTCATTTTGAATTGTAGCTCCCATAGTTCTGTTTGTTGTGGGAGGGACCCACTGGGAGATAACTGAATCATGGGAGTGGTTCCCCCACACTGTTCTCATGGTAGTAAATAAGTCTCACTAGATCTGATGATTTTATAAGGGGTTTCCCCTTTTGCTTGGCTCTGATTCTCTCTTGCCTGCCACCATGTAAGACCGGCCTTTCGCCTTCAACCATGAGTGTGAGGCCTCCCCAGCCACGTGGAACTGTGAGTGCATTAAACCTCTGTTTCTTTATAAATTACCCAGTCTCGGTTATGTCTTTATTAGCAGCGTGAAAATGAACTAATACACAACGGCAAGGCACTTGAACTTGCTGAACTTCGGTTTCCTTATCTGTAAAATGGGGTAGTAGAACATACTGTATGGGATTTGGGGGAGTATTCAAAGGAGTTGTGCCTGTAATCCCAGCACTTTAGGAGGCTGAGGTGGGAGGATTGCTTGAGGCCAACAGTTTGAGACCAGTCTAAGCAATACAGTGAGATACCCCACCTCTACAAAAAAATTTAAAATTAGCTGAGCATGGTGGCACAAGCCTATAATCCCAGCTGCTTGGGAGGCTGAGGTGGCAGGATTACTTGAGCCCAGAAGTTAAGGTTACAGTGAGTTACGATTGTGCCACTGCACTCCTGCCTGGGGCATAGTGAGACACTGTCTTTAAAAAAAATTTTTGGCTGGGCATGGTGTCTCATACCCGTAATCTCAGCACTTTGGGAGGCCAAGTCAGGCGGATTGCTTGAGGTCAGGAGTTCAGGACCAGCCTGGCCAACATGGTGAAACCCCATCTCTACTAAAAATACAAAAATTAGCCACGTGTGGTGGCATATGCTTGTAATCCCAGCTACTCAGGAGGCTGAGGCAGGAGAATTTCTTGAACTCGGGAGGTGGAGGTTACAGTGAGCGGAGATCGCGCCACTGCACTCCAGCCTGGGAGACAGCAAGATTCTGTCTTGCTGTCACCCAGAATGGAATGCTATGGCTCGATCTCCACTCACTGCAGCCTTGACCTGGGTGCAAACAGTCCTCCCACCTCAGCCCTCCAGGTAGCTGGGACTACAGGTGTGCGCCACCACTCCCCACTAGTTTTTTTGTATTTTTTGTAGAGGTAGGGTTTTGCCATAGTTGCCCAGGCTGGTCTCGAACTCCTGGACTCAAGACATCCTCCTGTCTTGGCTTCCCAAAGTGTTGAGATTACAAGCCACCATGCCCAACCAAAAATGTTTTTAAATTAAATTTTTAAAAATAGAGGAGCTGTAGGCTGGGCACAGTGGCTCAAGACTGTAATCCCAGCACTTTGTGAGGCTATCGTGGGCGGATCAGGAGGTCAGAAGATCGAGACCATTCTGGCTAACATGGTGAAATCCCATTTCTACTAAAAATACAAAAAATTAGCCGGGCATGGTGGCAGGCGCCTGTAGTCTCAGCTACTTGGGAAGCTGAGGCAGGAGAACAGCATGAACCGGGGAGGTGGAGGTTGCAATGAGCAAAGATCGTGCCACTGCACTCCAGCCTGGGGGACACAGCCAGACTCCGTCTCAAAAAAAAAAAAAAAAAAAAAAAAAAGAGTAGCTGTAATGCAGTTAGCACAGTCACAGATACTGGCACATGGAAGAAACTGTTGGCAAAGACATGGATGCTAAGGACTCAGAAAACCAGATGATTCTGCTGGAAGGCTGGAGCAGCAGGAATGTGAAGAGGAGGAGTTGGAGAAACGTCTGGTTATTCATTCAGCAAGCGTTTGGCTGGCCACTGTGAGGCACTGTGCTAGCAGGACATACAGTGGTAATATAGCACTTGGGGCTTAAACTCCTATGGGGAAGACACCAAAAGCCATCCTGTATTATTACAGACTGAGCCAAGGGCTCTGGGAAGCAGTGCAAGGAGAGGGAGGGATTAACCAGGAGTGACAGCTGGTCTAGGGAGGCCTCAGAAGAGCTGAGACTGATAGGTGACAAAGATGAGCCACTTATGTTGGGCGTCAGAGGCAAAGCAGGGAAAGTAGCAGGTTTTAGGGCCCCTAAGTGGGGAAAGCACTTGCTGTGTTGCAGGAGCTAAGAGGCCAGGTAGATGAGGTTGAAGGTGGAGAATACACGAGACCAGATCATTCAGGACCTTGTAAGTCACAGTGAAGAGTCTGGGCTGCGTGCGGTATGCTTCATGCCTGTAATTCCAGCACTTTGGGAGGCCCAAGCGGGTGGATCACTTGAGATCAGGAATTCAAGACCAGCCTGACCAACATGGTGAAACCCCCGTCTCTACTAAAAATACAAAAATTAGCAGGGCGTGGTGGCGTGCACCTATAATCCCAGCTACTTGGGAGGGTGAGGCAGGAGAATCGTTTGAGCCTAGGAGGCAGAGGTTGTAGTGAGCTGAGATCTTGCCACTGCACTCCAGCCTGGGCAATAGAGTGAGACCCCATCTCAAAAAAAAAAAAGAATCTGGATTTTACCAAAATTAGAATGAGTAGCTACTACTGAAAATTTCCTAAGCAAGGGAGCAACAAGCTCTGTCATATAAAAACCTCACTCTGGCAACTGTGGGGCAATTAGATTGGAAGTGGGTGGGAATAAAAGCAGAGAGGGTAACTAGGAGGCTGATACCTGGCTCCTGGTTAGAGCCGATAGCTGTTAGAGACCTTGCAGCCTGGCTGGAAACTGTGCCTCCTGGCTGGGAGTGGCAGAGGAGAACATTGGGAAGCCCTGAGCAGGGATACAGCAGCTCTGTTTTGTAGCTGGGGAAGCTGCCTGGACTGGGTAAGGTAAATGACTCACCAGTCTGCCATCTTTCACCTACAGCCTGATGTGATTCAGCCAGAGCTGGATTATCCAGAATCTTCTCTGACGGAGGAAGATTCAGGTCAGGAAACCCATGGAGAGGTAGGAGAGACCCTAGAAATCGTCCAGTTTTTCCTACCTGAGGCATATCTTTGTGAAGATGAAGTTGAAGCCTAGAAAAATTATAACCTGCCAGAGATAGTACAGCTCTGCGGGTCAAATTAAGACCTAAGCCAGGCCAGGCACGGTCAGACGCGGTGGCTCATGCCTGTCATCCCAACACTTTGAGAGGCCAAGGCAGGTGGATCACTTGACGTCAGGAGACCAGCCTGGGCAACATGGCGAAACTCTGTCTCTACTAAAACTACAAAAATTAGCTGGGTGTGATGGCTCGTGCCTGTAATCCCAGCTACTCGGGAGGCTGAGGCAGGAGAATCGATTTAACCTGTTAGTCAGAGGTTGCAGTGAGCTGAGATTGTGCCACTGTACTCCCGCCTGGGCAACAGCGAGACCCCATCTCAAAACAAACAAAAAACACATAAAAAATTAAACTAAGTTTTATTCAGAAGTTTTTTTTTGTTTTTTGCGGTTTTGTTTTTTTTTGTTTTGTTTTTTTTTTGAGAGAAAAAAAAAGACCTGAACCAAAGCAGAGGCTATTCTAAGACTTTCGATTTTGAGACGCCACCATAGCTCACTGCAGCTTTGAACTCCTGGGCTCCCCCACCTCAGCCTCCTGAGTTGCTGGGACTATAGGTGTGTGCCATTGTGCCCAGCTAGTTTTTCCACAGAGACGTGGTCTTGCCATTACCCAGAAGGGTCTTAAACTCCCGGCCTCCAGTGATCCTCCCTCCTTGGCCTCCCAAAACACTAGGAAAATAGGCGTGAGGCACTATCCCTGGTCTCAGACTGTTTTTTTTTTTTTTTTTTTTGAGACGGTGTCTCGCTCTGTCCCCCAGGCTGGAGTGCAGTGGCGCAATCTTGGCTCACTGCAAGCTCTGCCTCTTGGGTTCACGCCATTCTCTGGCCTCAGCCTCCCAAGTAGCTGGGAATACAGGTGCCTGCCACCACTCCCGGCTAATTTTTTTTGTATTTTTAGTAGAGACGGGGTTTCACCGTGTTAGTCAGGATGGTCTCGATCTCCTGACCTCGTGATCCGCCCGCCTCGGCCTCCCAAAGTGCTGGGATTACAAGCGTGAGCCACCGCGCCCGACCGGTCTCAGACTTATGAATGATTTCAGCATCACGTAGAGAATGACTCTGGGGGTTGAAGATTGCGATTTATGTTAAATTGTTCCCAATGATTTGAGGGCAACGTTCTGGTAAACAATAAAGCAGAGGCCAGGCGCAGTGACTCATGCCTGTAATCCCAGCACTTTGGGAGGCCGAAGCAGGTGGATCACTTGAGGTCAGGAGTTCGAGAACAGCCTGGCCAACGTGGTGAAACGCTGTCTCTATTAAAAATACAAAAATTAGCTGGGTGTGGTGGCGTCTGCCTGTAGTCCCAGTGAGAGGTGACAATGTGCTAGCAGCCCTCACTCTCAGCGCCTCCTCGGCTTCGGCGTCCTCTGGCAGCGCTTGAGGAGCCCTCTAGCCCACCACGGCACCATGGGAACCCCTCTCTGGGCTGACTGAGGCCGAAGCTGCTTCCCTCTGCTTGTGGGGAGGTGTGGAGGGAGAGGCGCGGGCGGGAACCAGGGCTGCACACGGCGCTCGCGGGCCAGTGCGAGTTCCGGCGGCTGCGGGTGCGGGCGCGGGTTCAGCGGACCCCGCACACGGAGCGGCCGGCTGAGCCGGCCCAGAGCAGTGAGGAGCTTAGCACCCGGGCCAGCAGCTGCGGAGGTTGCGCCGGGTCCCCCAGCAGTGCCGGCCCGCTGGCGCTGCACTCAAATTGTCACCGGGTTTAGCTGCCTCCCGGCGGGGCAGAGCTCAGGACCTGCAGCCCGCCATGTCTGAGCTCTTCCCGCTGCGGTGGGCTCCCACGCGGCCTGAGTCTTCCCCACGGGCGCCGCTCCCTGCTCCGTGGCGCCCAAGAGCTGAGGAATGCCAAGTGCAGCTCAGGACTGGTGGGCAGCTCGGCCTGCAGCTTCTATCCAGGATCCACTGGGTGAAGCCAGTTGGGCTCCTGAACCGGATGGGGACTTGGAGAACTTTTACATTTAGCCGGAGGATTGTATGTGCACCAATCAGCACTCTGTGTCTACCTCAGGGTTTGTAAATACACCAATCAGCACTCTATGTCTAGCTCAGGGTTTGTGAATACACCAATTGGTACTCTGTATCTAGCTAACCTAGTGGAGACTTGGAGGAGTAGCATTCTGTGACTCTGTCTAGCGCAAGGATTGTAAATGCACCAATCAGCACTCTGTGTCTAACTCAGGGTTTGTAAGTACACCAATCAGCACTCTGTGTCTAGCTCAAGGTTTGTGAATACACCAATTGGTACTCTGTATCTAGCTAACTCTGTATCTAGCTAACTAGCACTCTGTGACTCTGTCTAGCTCAAGGATTGTAAACGCACCAATCAGCACGCTGTCAAAACGGACCAATCAGCTCTCTGTAAAATAGACCAATCGGCTCTCTGTAAAATGGACCAATCAGCAGGATGTGGGTGGGGCCAGATAAGGGAATAAAAGCAGGCTGCCCTACCCAACAAGTGGTAACCTGCTGGATTTCCCTTTCCGGCTGTGGAGGGTTTGTTCTGTGTGGTAAATGTTGCTGTTTTTTTTTTGGGCTCCTAGTCACTCTGTGAGCTCTAGCTATTATTGCAGGGGTCTGTAGTTTTGCTCCTAAAGCTAAGAAAACCATACAGCTTCGCTCCTGAAACCAAGAAAACCACGAACCCGCCGGGAAGAATGAACAACTCCAGACGTGCTGTTTTTAAGAGCTGTAACACCATGGGTAAGTCTGTAGCGAGACCATGAACCCACTAGAAGGAAGAAGTTCCAGAACTATCTGAAATAAGAAACTCCAGATGCACCATCTTTAATAACTGTAACACTCACTGAGAGGGTCTGTGGCTTTGTTATTGAAGTCAGTGAGACCAAGAACCCACAAATTCTGGAGACACCAGCTAGTCAGGAGGCTGAGACAAGAGAATCATTTAAACTTGGGAGGCAGAGATTGCAGTGAGCTGAGACTATGCCACTGCACTCTAGCCAAGAATTAGGCTTACTAAGAATTTTTTTTTTTTTTTTTTTGAAACGGTCTCTGTTGCCCAGGCCAAAGGACAACGGCACAATCATGGGTCATTGCAGTCTCCAACTCCTGGGCTCAAAGGATCTCCTTGCCTCAGACTGTCCAGTAGCTGGGACTATAGTTGCCTGTCACCACACCCAGCTAATTTTAAAAATCTTCCTCTGTAGAGATGGAGTCTTGCTATGTTGACTGGGCTGGTTTTTTTGTTTGTTTGTTTTTTTTTTTTGAGACGGAGTCTCGCTCTGTCGCCCGGGCTGAAGTGCAGTGGCCGGATCTCAGCTCACTGCAAGCTCCGCCTCCCGGGTTCACGCCATTCTCCTGCCTCAGCCTCCCGAGTAGCTGGGACTACAGGCACCCGCCACCTCGCCCGGCTAGTTTTTTGTATTTTTTAGTAGAGACGGGGTTTCACCGTGTTAGCCAGGATGGTCTCGATCTCCTGACCTCGTGATCCGCCCGTCTCGGCCTCCCAAAGTGCTGGGATTACAGGCTTGAGCCACCGCGCCCGGCCGCTGGTTTTGAACTCTTGGATTCAAGTAATCCTCCTGCCGCAGCCTTTCAAAGTGCTGAGATTACAGGCGTGAGTCATTGTGCTCCGTTTTGCTCTGTTACCCAGGCTAGAGTGCAGTGGCGTGATCTCAGCTCACTGCAACCTCCGCCTCCCAGGTTGCAGCAATTCTGCCTCAACCTCTCAAGTAGCTGGGATTACGGGCACCTGCCACCATGCCTGGCTAATTATATGTTTTTAGTAGAGGTAGGGTTGCGTCATGTTGGCCAGGCTGGTCTCAAACTCCTCACCTCAAACAATTCGCCCACCGTGGCCTCCCAAAGTGCTGGGATTGCAGGGGTGAGCCACCACGCCCAGCCTGGAGTCATTTACCTTTCAAGGAATCTAAACTCAGGTAAGAGATGTTGGCGGGGGTGGTTGCATTCTCTATCCTGTGCTGTCTTCAAGGATTCTTCCGGAGAGCTGCATTTCATCGCGGTTGGAGGCTCAAACAAATGAGCAAACAGGGTTTCTTAAATTTGCTCCTTTCACACCAGATTATTAACAGTGGTTAACTGTTCAGTGAGTCATTATTTTTCTTTTCGTTTCTCCAGCGAGACATTTACTCTTGTTGCCCAGGCTGGAGTGCAATGGTGCAATCTCGGCTCACCACGTCCTCCGCCTCCCAGGTTCAAGTGATTCTCCTGCCTCAGCCTCCCAAGTAGCTGGGATTACAGGCACCTGCCACCATGTCCGGCTAATTTTTTTATTTTGTAGTAGAGATACGGTTTCACCATGTTGGCCAGGCTGATCTTGAACTCCTGACCTTGCCACCACGCCCAGCTAGTTTTGTATTTTTAGTAGAGATGGGGTTTCACCGTGTTGCCCAGGCTGATCTCGGACTCCTGACCTCAGGTGATCCGCCTGCATCAGCCTCCCAAAGTGCTGGGATTGCAGGTGTGAGCCACTGCGTCCGGCTATTTTTATTTTCTTAGAAACAGATTCTCATTGTTGTCCAGGCAGGGGTACAGTGGTGCAGTGACAGCTCCCTGGAGCCTTAAACTCCAGGGCTCAGGTCGTTCTCCCACTTCAGCTTCCCAAGTAGCTGGAACTACAGGTGTGCCTACCATGCTTGGCTTTTTTTTTTTTTTTATTTGGAGACGGAGTCTTGTTTTGTTGCCCAGGCTGGAGTGCGGTGGCATGATCTTGGCTCATTACAATCTGTGTCTCCCAGGTTCAAGTGATTCTCCTGCCTCAGCCTCCTGAGTAGCTGGGATTACAGGCACCTGCCACCATGCCCGGCTAATTTTTTTATTTTGTAGTAGGGATAGGGTTTCACCATGTTGGCCAGGCTGATCTTGAACTCCTGACCTCAGGTGATCTGCCCACCCTGGCCTCCCAAAGTGCTGGGATTACAGGCACAAGCCACTGCGCCCATCTGGCCTTTTTTTTTTTTTTTTTTTTTTAAAGAAATGGGGGTCTTGCTATATTGCCAAGGCTGGTCTTGAACTCCTGGCCTCAAGTGATCCTTCCACTTGGCCTCCCAAAGTGCTAGGATTACAAGCATGAGTCACTGCATCCCGCTGTTATTTTTCTTTGCCATTGTATTTTCTAGATTTCTAACTTTTCTGCATCAATCATGTATTTTTATAAGATGGGGTACATAAATCAAAAGGAGGTTTCCCAGAGAGATAGTGAATACAGAGAGCTAAGAAACATGAGCCACTAGCTCTGGCTCCAGGCCTGGAACCCCTCTGCTTGGTGGCCCAGGACTCCTTCCTCAGATGCCAATGAGGAATTATCCCTGGGTGGCACTGCCAAATGAGAGCTGCCTCCCCACTCCAGCCCCAGAACTCCCTGGACGGGTCTGCCATGCAGGTCGGGAAAAGTAGGGTTAACACCCTCCTCTGATTGGCACCAAGAAGCTGTTTATAACTAGAAAAAAGTTCTCCCTCTCTCCCAAGCTTAGCCTGAGGCATTTCCTGGAGGCAAGAGCTGGAACAGTCTTTACAGTCAGAAAGCCCCAAAGGCTTCCCACCTGCTCCCTAGCACAGGTGTTAGGAAAAGTTAAATACTTGAGTACCTTGGAAGTGAGTTCCAGAAGGTCTCTGACCCCACATAGCTCTGAGCGAGCAGGACCACTCTCCGGGCTGAGAGTATTGGAGTTAATGTCATTTCCCTAGCTTCTCTCTTGTGTTCAAAAATACCTCTTAGGCTGGGCGCAGTGGCTCACACCCGTAATCCCAACACTTTGGGAAGCCAACGCGGGAGGATTGCTTGAGCCCCAGTAGTTTGAGACTAGCCGGGGCAACGTGAGACCCTGTCTCTACAAAAAGTAAAAAAAAAAAAAAATTCAGCTCATGTTAGGACTATGAAGAAAATCAAACTGGTAATTTATGGAGAGTGACTCTGGCTTGAAGAGTAATGTTACATGTTCTTTGTTTCTTTTATCTTTTTATCTTTTTTTTTTTTTTTTTTTTGAGACAGGGTCTCACTCTGTCTCCCAGGCTGGAGTGCGGTGGCACTCTCTCTGCTCACTGCAACTTCTGCCTCCTGGGTTCAAACGATTCTCGTGCCTCAGCCTCCTAAGTAGCTGGGGTTACAGGTGTGTGCCACCATGCCCAGCTAATTTTTTGTTTTAGTAGAGACAGGGTTTCACCATGTTGCCCAGGCTATCCATCCACCGTGGCCTCCCAAAGTGCTGGGATTACCTGCATGAGCCACCATGGCAGGCCAAGAGCATTGATTTTAGAATGGACAGTCCTGGGTTAGACTTCCAAGCCCCACCATTCGCTGGCTGTGCAAACTCAGACAAGTCACTTACTCTCTCCGAGCCAGTTGCTTTATCTGTAAAATAAATAACCCCCATGACACTGCACAATGGCAGCTCTGATCCCTGTTGTTTCTGAAGGTATTGTTGTCTAGGAGGGGTGTCAAGGGAAGTAAACTCTGTATAGTAAATTTCCAGCTAGCTGACTGCTTAAATAACCCAGCCAGAGGGTACCCTAGAAGCTTCTGGCACCCCAGGGCTGCCTGCCAGGGTTAAAACATTTTACCTCTGTGTTGTCATGGCGGCCCAAAGAAGGAAGACCCCGCTCTCAGAACATTCTAGGTTTGTGCACCCAGCACACCTTGAGCTTGTCCCAGGTAGACACAAGGATGCTTCCTAACCACAGGCTTGGTTCCCTGGGGAGTGGACTCTGCTGGGGGCTAGTGTAGACCGAGGAAAGGAAACAGGACCAGCAGAAGAAGTCAGACCAGCTGGGTGTGGTGGCTCACGCCTGTAATCCCAACACTTTGGGAGGCTGAGGCAGGTGGATCATCTGAGGTCAGGAGTTTGAGACCAGCCTGTCCAACATGGTGAAACCCCATCCCTACTAAAAATATGAAAAATTAGCCTGGCGTGGTGGGGGTTACCTGTAATCCCAGCTACTCGGGAAACTGAGGAAAATTGCTTGAACCTGATATCACACCACTGCCCTCTTGCCTGGGCGACAGAGTAAGACTCCATCTCAAAAAAAAAAAAAAAAAAGA
>NC_045452.1:11240443-11311225 GCF_002776525.5 Piliocolobus tephrosceles
CTCACTCTGTTGCACAGGCTGGAGCAGCTGCCAATGTTAATTAAACCTTGGGATCTCCTCAGAGGATTTAATTGGCACCAAGTGGAAATACTTCATCCAGTCCAACTGGATCACTGTACGGGTGGGAGAACTGAGGCCCTGAGAGGAGAGGTGGTAGGTGTAGGAACACCATTCTAGATGGCCCCTGAGCTGTTTTCAAAGCACCCCTGAAAGAGTGCTTTCGAGATCTGAAACGAGAAAGTAGTAGTTCCTCAAGGGAGATGAAGTTTGACCTGGCACTATATTCTGAAAAATTTGAAAAACTGCCTCCTTTTCAAATCCTTTAAAGCAGGATTTTCACATGAGGCCTGAACACCAGTCTGGGTGGGTGGGAGGTATAGAGACTAAGAAGGTGAGAGGGGCCGTGTGAACAGGAATGGGTAAGACCAGTAAATCCTGGGAACTCCCAACTCACCTCGCCTTGCTCCAGGGACAAGCACTGGACCTGAGGAGTTCAGGGAGGTCCCTGGGAAATGCCTCCAGGAGGAAACAGAGTCTTCCTGCTGCCCATCAGGATGGCTGACCCTGTGCCTGATCTCAGCTAATTGAGCAGCTCAGGGGGAGGACACCACCCCCGTATCTGCTCTGCATCTCAAATAGACCAACAGAGCTGGCAAGGCAGAGGGATTGCTATTGATTTTCACTTGTGTGGGCTGACCTAACAAAACCAATCCATCAAGTGCCTGTCTGCCTCTGCTTCAGATGCTCATCCTAAGCACGTGCAAATAAATTGCACCAGCATCCAGGGTGATTTGTCAAGGTCCAGCCAGGCATGGGCCCTGGCTTCCGCTGACAGGATGGGGCTCCAGGCTGGGCTGGGCTAGGGTCAGCCCAGTCAGTGCCCCACTGTTGACTCGCCATTGACTGACAACACGCATGGTGGCCTGGCAGCTGCTGCCATGCTAGGAACTGGTTGGCCCTGCCTGGGAAGGGGCTTTGAGGAAGCAAGTCCCACTCACTTCCACAGGGCTTGACAGTGACATTCTCACTTGTTTCTTAAGGTTTCTGTGTGAACTCTCGATTTGGGGGAATTTATTACAGTGCAGATGCAACCATGAGGTGCTGAGTTTGGGTGCTGCCTCTGCCACTGGCTGAATGTCCTTGCGCCAGTTGTGAGATGGAGATGACACCACCTATAGGGTCTATAGCCCTATAAAAGCCGGGGTCCAATTCCTGTTCTGCCACTTTCTAGCTGTGGCCGGGGCAGGTGCCTTCAGCCCTTGGTGCCTCATTTTCTTCACCTGTACTACGAGGCTGAAAATGGTCCCCACCTCCTACGGTGGAGCTGTCATAACTGAACGAGAAAATGGAAAGGACCACGGGGGCTCCCCCCACCCAGCCCTTCATTCCACTAGCAAGGACTGGAGGCTCAGAGAAGGGGGTGACAGTCTGGGGTCACACAGCAACGCAGAGCAGCATTAGAGGGGTTACAGGAGCCGCAAGCAAGAGAGGCTGATGGAGAGAGCACCTGACCTGACCATGCTGACTGACCATCCTGCCCTCCAACTGGCGGCTGTCCCTGAAGAATGAGACACAGGGAACGTGGGTCATGGGCATACACGGATCTTCATTTGAAAGGGTCAAAAATTTTATTAGCAGGACTTTTTCTGTTTTTGAATATACAGGTTTCCTGCTGTCCAGGGTAAAGGGGAAGTGGTGTCTTGTGGCCCGAGGTTTGCGGCGCTTGCCTTGGGACTCTATCCCTGTCCCTTTCCCACCAGCACAGCTGGGGGAAGGTGCCTGCTTGCCGGCCCCATGGATTCTTCGGCTGTGGCATAAGGCACTGTGTGTTCTGCAGGAAGGCGCTCATGGCTGGCTGGTAGATGAGAGGCGGCCTTCTCGGGCTGCAAAGCTGAGGCTGTTGAGGGGTCAAGTTGAACTTGGGGACCCTAGTGAGGAGGCCCCAGGCGATGGGAGCGCAGCCTGGTGAGTCTGGTGCCGCTGCCTCCCCGCTGGCCCTGCACTAGGCCTCAGGATGGGATCATGCCTTTGCTCCTCTTGCGGTCGGCCATCGTTCTCCGGTTGTGGTTGGCTCTTGCTGCCTTGTTGGCTTCCTTCTTCCTGCGTTCCTGGGTTGTCTCGCGGCTCTGCCCATGGCCCCGGGGGCTGCCGGCCACTGCTGCTGAGCTGTCATGCCGGTACCTGAGGGAGACACAACCCACCCCACGAGAATCTGTCAGCTGGAAGAAGCTCTGGCTGGGAGAGCTCACAGCCTGCCTTGGTGTTCACTGGGAAAGGACACACAGACTGGGCTTGGTCACCCATGTCCCAACTTCGGATGGAAGGAGAGATGGAGCCCGGCAGGGCCCTGGGGCTCGAACTAGCCCCGAGCCTGGTGTTTTCTCTTCTCTCGGCCTTGCTTCCAGGTGCGCCCATTGCTATGTGTAGCGGAGGCACAGCCAGAGGGCTGACACAGCCCACAGGAGACGGGGAGGGCTTTGGGTGGGTCTCCTCCTTTCTCCGTCTGGGGCCACATGCTGCAGCTGAGACATTACTCCTGTTCTCCACCCTAGGGCTTTGCTTGGTGGCCTCCAACGACCAAGAGCACTCACAGATGTGACCTAGGGCCCTTTCAGATCATCTCGACCACTGGGATTTGCCAGAGCGCCACACTCAGGGGGTTGGGATGGATGAGAAGTCAGGGTTCCTCTGCTCCCTGCTCAACAACCTTGTGTGGCTCCCCACTGCCCTCAAAATCCAAATGCCTTCCCTGTGGCCAGGCCTCCTGCACCCAGTAGACAGTGCTGCATGAAGCCTAGGGCCAGGATCGGGGAGTGGGCTTTTACTCCTGGCTTGGCCTTAGGTGGAGGCAGATCCTTGGCCCCTCTGAATATTTCCTCACTGGGAAGATGCGGGGCCTGGATGAGGAGTCTCTGGGTACTGATCTCAGTTCCCCTCAAAGATCCCTCTCCTGACCACGCCTGCTTTCTTACTTTTCTGCCCTCATGACAAACTCCTCTGAGCCATTTTCACCCTTAGGGGCCCAGCTCAAGTGCCCATCACTTCCATACCTCTATCAGCCAGAAAGGATGTGTGTCTGTCTGAGCTCTCTCACATTTACACTCTGCCTGGATGCATTGGGTGATAAATCCCCTCCTGTGTTCACCAAATAGTGGGTATGAGTGGGGACCCTGGAGCTGAGCCATCTGGGCTCCATCTTTGCTCCGTCACGTACTAGCTGTGTGACCTCTGGCTGGTTACTTAACGTCTCTGGGCCTGAGTTTTTTCATCTGTCAAATGAGGATAGTGATAATGGTAGCTACCTCGCACAGTTGTCACGAGAACTAAATACACATGGAGCACTTAGGGTGTACATGTGGGTTTCCTGAGTGGCTGGTTGGGCCCTCCCCAGATGCTGGGAGGGGTCCCCCTAGAAGCAGCCCCTTGAATGCTCACCCCTTCTTGGCGAGAAAGGCCATGCGCCTGGCTTCTGCTTTCTCTCTCAGCACTGCAGGGTCCTGCACGAAATGGTCAGGCTGTGGAAGGGAGGGAAGACCAAATCTGAAGTCAGGAGCTGCCACATTTTCCTAAGTGGCAGTGAAGCCCCGCTCAAGTGAATCTTGTCGATGCCTCCATGTCATGTGTGAGGGGAAGCTGCAGCCTGGCAGAGCAATGCCCAGGAATGGAGCGGGATTACTGTGGTCTGAGGTTTCCATGAGGAGCCCCTTGCCCCACCTCTTCCCTGAGCGGGTGGCAGCTGAAGGGACTGAGGCTTCCTGGACAGGCTGGTGGAGTGGATAGACCATAGTTATGGCATAACAATGACAAATGGGAGTGTCGGGGAGGCCAGGATGGCCACTGTGAGAGGCCATGCAGGGCTCTGAAGGCTGTGGGAGCCACCCCTGGGAGCTGAGTGGTCCTGGGAGCTGCAGGCCTAGGCCTCACTCTGGCACCACCAGCAGCATGTGTGAGAGTGCCCACTCTCAAGGACAGCCTTCTGTGCCAATAGTGCAAGGAAAAACTGGGACCTAGGAACCACAGACAGGCTTTGGTGGCCAGTAGCTTTAAAAAGGAAAAAAAAAAGGCCAGGCACTGTAGTTTACATCTATAATCCCAGCACTTTGGGAGGTCTAGGTGGGAAGATCACTTGAGTCTAGGAGTTTGAGACCAGCCTGGGCAACACTGAGATCCCATCTCTACAAAAACATATAAGAACTAGCCAGGTGTGGTAGTGTGAGCCCATAATCCCAGCTACTTGGGAAGCTGAGGTGGGAGGATTGCTTGGGCCCGGGAGTTCGAGGTTGTAGTGAGCCATGACTGCACCACTGCACCCCAGCCTGGGCGACAAAGCGAGACTCTGTCTCTACAAACAAGAAGAAGAAGGCTGGGCGTGGTGACTCATGCCTATAATCCCAGCACTTTGGGAGGCCGAGGTGGGTGGATCACCTGAGGTCAGGAGTTGGAGACCAGCTTGGCCAACATGGTGAAACCCCATCTCTACTGAAAATACAAAAAATTAGCCGGGTGTGGTGGCGAGCTCCTGTAATCCCAGCTACTTGGGAGCCTGAGGCAGGAGAATCACTGGAATCTGGGAGGCGGAGGTTGCAGTGAGCCAAGATCGCGCTACTGCACTCCAGCCTGGATGACAAGAGTGGGACTCCATCTCCAAAACAATAACAACAAAACACACACACACAAAACTGGTAGGTTTTACATAAAAATCTGGGCTGACCCCTTGCCTGAGAAGCAGAGAAATCTGTGGAAACCCTGAGTCTGTGCTTCCACCGAGGAGCCCCTGAGGCAGGGCATGTGCTTCCCACTGCTCAGTGCAGTCCCCACCAGGCCCCACTACTCATTGCTGTTGGTGACCTGGCCCCAGAAACATCTGAGTTTGTCACCCTGGTGTGGGGCATGATCCCAGGTTGCTGCCCCGTCACCTGAGTAGTACCGCTTTTATCTGTTCTGTATGTTGAGGTTCTAGTTAAGATTTCATTCACATAAAAAATTTAGCGCTAAAAAGTAGAATTTTCTAACCTGATCCAGATGACCTCCCGGGGCCCTTGGGCTCTAACTCCTCTCTGATTTTAAGAATTGCCATCCTGGGCACGGTGCTGGTAACTGCCCTTCTCCTGACCCCCAGGCTCCTGGGCCTAATAATGAAGCTGGCGGCTCAGAGGCCCTGCCTTTAATCTGTGCCCTGGGTCCTCACTAGTGGGCAGCAGAAGTGTGTTCTAGGCCAGCAGACATTCTGGGCTCAAAGGGACTCCTCCTGTCCCTGCCAGTCATGCTGGGGCTGCCTCACGGCCAGATGTAGGGAGGGGTGGGGGCACTTCTGATTCACCCTTCAGAACGGCACTTTCCCCTTCATCTGCCACCTGTCAGGGTGGTACCTTGGGAGCCTCCTCGTCAGCCTCCTCTTCCTCATCGTCATCATCTTCCTCCTGCCCTTCTCTAGGCACTTTGGTTCTCAGCACCTGAGGGATGGTGAATGGCCTGAGGGTGTGGAGAGAAATGAGATCAAAGACAAGGTTCAACCAGGAGCAAGAGCCACAAGGAGGAGGGAACCTGGTTGGGTGAGAGGGGCCGCCAGGAGGGCTCAGGAGGCTGAGAAAAACCAAAGGGGTTTCAAGCCAGCTTTGCTCCAGCCCCTGGATTCTCTGAGGTTAACAGAATTTGAGGTGGGGGTTGAGGGGGAAGCTGAGATGGGGCTGGGAGGGTCTCCAGTTCTCTCTTTAGTCAGGACAGCTCTGCTTTGATCTGTATTGGGGAAATCGCTGTAACATTCCACCTGAAAACGTTTTGAATCATTAAGAAGAAAAACGGACTGCGTGCGGTGGCTCACGCCTGTAATGCCCACACTTTGGGAGGTTGAAGTGGAAGGACTGCTTGAGCCCAGGAAGTGAGACTAGTCTGGGCAACATAGCGAGAACCCCACCTCCGCAAAAAAGAGAAGAGCTAGCGGGGTGTGGCAGGGTGTAGAGGTGCATGGCGGGGCGTGGCGGTGAGTGGCGGGGTGTGGCGGGGTGTGGAGGTGCGTGGCGGGGTGTGGAGGTGCGTGGCGGGGTGTGGTGGTGCGTGGTGGGGTGTGGCAGGGTGTGGCGGTGTGCACCACACCTGTAGTCCCAGCTACTCAGGAGGCTGAGGTGGGATGATCACTTGCAGTCCAGGAGACCAAGGCTGCAGTCAGCCATGATTCCATCACTGCACTCCAGCCTGGGTGAGAGAGGGAAACTCTGTCTCAAAAAAGAAAAATGCAAAGCTACTGCATGACACCAAATAAATGTTGCCCCATTCAGGGTGGGCTGGGGGGTGGAGGAGCACTGGATTAGGAGTCAGGAGGACTGGGTTTGGGCCCTGGATCTGCCACATCAGTGTAAACAAGTGGGTGAGGGAGCCCCACAGGCCTACGAGCTGCTCTGCCCTGGAATGCCACCCCCTCTACGGCCTCACCTGCAGCTGATGAGCTCGTCGTCTGAGTCTGCATCATTGGCACCCACCTGGTTGCCATCATATGTGTCATCGTACTCATCCTCGTAGTAGATACTGTGGTAGGGCAGGCTCTCGCCTGGCTGCAGTGGCACCTGCAATGGCATAAGCATGGGTTTGGGGGGCTCAGGGGCTGGCCCGGTCTCCCCGGCCCTGCAGACACCTGGCCTTGGTGGCCTACCTCCTCCACCACCACGCTGTACTGCTCGTAGCGCTGCCGCTGTGCCGCCACTGCACGCTTGTCGTTCAGCAAACTCCGCGTGTTTTCCTCCTTCCTGGTGCTGAGAAGGAACAGCAGAAAGAGAGGAAGGAAAACCATCAGGCTTGGAAGGTCACAGGGTATGGAGGGTCCAGAGACCACAGGCTTAACTGCTCCAGCCCTCAGACTGTCACAGAGACAAATGAAATCAAGCCTTGGTGAGGGCGTGGGAAGGTGGGACTCTCACTGCTGCTGGTGCCCATAAGGATGGCACCAGTCACTTTAGAGGGCATCCCAAGAGCCATTGTTTTTTATTTGTTCTTTGTTTTTTTGAGAGGAAGTCCTGCTCTGTTGCCCAGGCTGGAGTGCAGTGGCACAATCTCGGCTCACTGCAACCTCCACCTCCCAGGTTCAAGCAATTCTTCTGTCTCAGCCTCCTGTGTAGCTGGGACTACATGCCTGGTTAATTTTTGTATTTTTATTAGAGATGGGGTTTCACCATGTTGGCCTCAAACTCCTGACCGCAAGTGATCCCCCCACCTCAGCCTCCCAACGTGCTGGGATTACAGTCATGAACCACTGTGCCAGGCCAAGAGCCACTGGTAAAAGGTAAAATGGGGCCAGGTGCAGTGGCTCACCCCTGTAATTCCAACACTTTGGGAGGCTGAGGCGGGTGGATCACGAGGTCAGAAGTTCAAGACCAGCCTGGCCAAGATAGTGAAACCCTGTCTCTACTAAAAATACAAAAATTAGCTGGGCATAGTGGTGGGTGCCTGTAATCCCAGCTACACAGGAGGCTGAGGCAGGAGAATCGCTTGAACCTGCGAGGCGGAGGTTGCAGTAAGCCGAGATCACACCACTGCACTCCAGCCTGGGCGACAGAGCGAGACTCCGTCTCAAAAAAGTAAATAAATAAAAAAGGTAAAATGTGCTCACCTTTCAACCAGGATATTCCCTGTCAAGGCATGGACCCTAAAGAAACATTGGCTGTGTGTACAGAGGTCTGATTAGGGATTTTCTTTTCAGCATTGTTTGCAACAGTGAAAAATGGAAAGCAACTCATGTCCATCATGAGTGAAAGAGCCAAATGAACTGTGCCACATCTAAATTACAGATCGCTGTGTGGCAGTTGTCAAGAAAGACATTGATCTATTTGTACTAACTCGGAAAGAATTCTCACTTATTCCCAAGGAAAAAAAGCAAGCTACAGAAAAATGCATACAGTATGATCCCCAAAGCAAACCACACTAACTCTGTTTCTATGGCCACACACCTATGCATGTCAATGCAGAGAGAAGGCTAGTAAGCCCCTCGCCAAATGACGGTGGTTACTGCTTGGAAGCACTTGGAGTTGTTTAAATCTTTTTTTTTTGTTACAGGCTACAGTGCAGTGATATGATCTTGGCTCATTGCAACGTCCGCCTCCTGAGCTCAAGCGATTCTCGTGCCTCAAGCTCCTGAGTAGTTGGGAGTACAGGCGCGTGCCACCATGCCTGGCTAATTTTTGTATTTTTTTTATAGAGATGGAGTATCTGCATATTGGCCAGGCTGGTCTGGAACTCCTGGCCTCAAGTGATCCACTTGCCTCAACCTCCCAAAGTGCTAGGATTACAGGAATGAGCCACCGCGCCCGGCCTAATTTTTAAATTTTTTTGTAGAGACTGGGTCTCACTATATTGCTCAGGCTGGTCTTGAACTCCTGGACTCAAGTGATCCTCTGTTTCAGCCTTCCAAAGTGCTGGGATTACAGGTGTGAGCTACTGTGCCCAGCCTGGATCTCTTAAACAAAAATATTTTTCATTTTAAAATTTTTATTCGTTTATTGTTTTTTCAAAAATGACCTTTCCTTGCCAACAAACAAAAATTTAAGCAGCAGCAAGGCCACACGTGGCTTTCTGACTGAGCTCAAGGGAGCCCTAGGGACCTTTGGGATGTAAGAAAAGGTGGGAGGCCCAGTCCTCTTCCTATCACCTCCACCTCGCCACAGCAGCCTTCTGTGTCTTCCACAGCTCAAGTTTCCATGTAAAATTTCACTGGAAGAAAATGTTTGGAAGCCCAACTCCGGTCATGTTACACGTGAGGAAACTCGGGGCCACAGTGGCTCATGCCTGTAATCCCAGCACTTTGGGAGGCTGAGGCGGGCGAATCGCGAGGTCAGGAGATCAAGACCATCCTGGCAAACACAGTGAAACCACGTCTCTAAAAAATACAAAAAATTAGCCGGGCATGGCGGTGGGCACCTGTGGTCCCAGCTACTCGGGAGGCTGAAGCAAGAGAATGGTGGCACCCGGTGAACCCGGGAGGCGGAGCTTGCAGTGAGCCGAGATTGCGCCACTGCACTCCCGCCTGGAAGACAGAGCTAGACTCCGTCTCAAAACAAAACAAAACAAAAAGGTGAGGAAACTCCGGTGCATTGGGTGGGGGAAGGGACATGTTTGGGTCACAAGTGAGCTGCAGCACAGCCTTGGCAGAGACTGAGGCTTCTCAACTTGTGGCTTTGCAAACCTGTGAAAAAACCTGGCTTGTCAGAAACATACCCAGGCCTGTGGAATGTAGCTTCTAGCCCTGCAGGGAAGATCAATATGAGATGCCAGGCAAGAAAATCCAGCTTAGCTGTGAAACTGGGTCTCTGGAATGTATCAAGGGTAAGATAATAATAATAAAAAAGAAAAGACACAAAGCCAAACACAGCTTCCATAAAAATCTTCTATTAACTGGCTTTTGGTGCAGGGAGAGGCAGGCGTCTGAGTCCGTCTCAGTCTGTCAGGCTGTCTGCCTGGCAGCCAGGGCAGGTCAGGACTGCAGCCTTCAGCGTGGTGGACTAGGGTTTGCCTCCCTTCACGTCCTTTTTTTTTTCTGAGACAGAGTCTCACTCTGTTGCCAAGGCTGGAGTGCAGTGGCGCGATCTCAGCTCACTACAACCTCTGCCAACCAGGTTCAAGCAATTCTCCTACCTTAGCCTCCCGAGTAGCTGGGACTACAGGTGTGTGCCACCAAGCCCGGCTAATATTTTGTGGTTTTTTTTTTCAGTAGTCTTTTTTAAGGACCTGCTCGGTGCCAGGCAGGGTATGAGGCTGAGTTGGGGAGAGATTCAGAGATGAAGAACATACAGCTCTGCCCTCATGAACTCAGTGTAGTGGGGATGACAGACCAATCAACACCAAATGTGCTGAACAGAGGCCCTGGAAACAAAAGGAATGAACTTGGTTCAGGAGGACTGGCTGGGCATCTGTAGGAAGGGGTAATGGAGGTTCCACGGTAGGAGGCTACTTGACTGGACCAGGAGCCCCAGGGTATGGCAGGAGGGATGGTGCACTTGATTTAGACCAGGGAGAAATCTCAGTTCAAAGAAATCTTTCACATCCACCAGGGAAGGGGCCTGTGACTGTGACCTTGGCCCTGTACCTGGCTTTCTTTGCTACATTGAAAAAGAGGTAGAGAGGAAGAAAAAGGAGCCCAAGCTTGTTCAGGCGGTAGGTGCCACTGGTAGGAGCACACCCATGCATTTGACACATATTTCCTAAGGGCCTAATAGCTTCCAGGACCTGCGCTGGGCCAGGAGACTGAGGAAGAATGAGAGGCGTCACCATCCTTTCTGCTACACCTTCGGCTTCTGGTCCATCCCGTCCCCGGTTCTGTGCAGTGGGGCTGTTCTTCCATGCTGTGTGGCCTCTGGTTACGTGGCTTCCTGGCAGGGCCAGGCAGAGAAGCATGGCAAGCTCCACCCACCCTAGCTGTGCCCTGGAAGAAGACACAGGTAGGGACAGTGAAACCCAGGCACCCGGACAGCCTGTCTGGGGAGGTGTAACCTTGGCCCCAGACATTATTTGGAGCCAGGAAGGAAAAAGAAAAATCAGGATCAAAGTCAGCTGGGAGAAGATGCATTCGAGGCCAGAACTTCAGTCAAGCCTGGAAACACAGGCGATGGTGGCTGCAGAGACCTGCTGGAGTAGGTAGCTTCCTCAGCCTCCAAGATGGAAGCAAGCCCAGGGAACATGCGGGTTCCCCTGAAACCTCACCACCTTTCCCTTCCTCATCTACTCAAGCGTGTCCTTCAAGGCCCAATTCAAACTGGTCCTTAGCAGGGTAACCCCTGCCTTTGAACTTCTAAAGCGCCTATAGAAGCAACAGACTCCTCCTTTTCCAGATGAAGAATCAGGGGATCCAGAGAGGCAGAGCAACCCTCTTAAGGTCACACAGCTAGCTACTAAGAGCAGAGCCAGGGCCAGGCACAGGTCTCCTGATTCAGGTCTGCTTTGCCACTTCCTGGGCTGTGTGACCACAGGCAAGTCCCTCATCCTCACTAAGTCTCAGTTCCTTCTCTCAGCACCCACTTCCCAGGGCTGATAGATGACATGTAGAAGTAGATTCAGCACCTTCTGGGCTCAACAAAGTGAATCCTGTTTCTTTTACTACAGGACTTTTCAGAGCCTTAATGTGCTCTGTGACTCCCCAAAAGGCAGACCAAGGGCACAGACATTTAAAAAATTTTT
This sequence comes from Piliocolobus tephrosceles, assembly GCF_002776525.5. Taxonomy (NCBI): domain Eukaryota; kingdom Metazoa; phylum Chordata; class Mammalia; order Primates; family Cercopithecidae; genus Piliocolobus; species Piliocolobus tephrosceles. The sequence goes on from NC_045452.1 coordinate 11,251,601, forward strand.
TAAATTATTTTTTGAGACGGGGTTTCACTCTTGTTGCCCAAGCTGGAGTGCAACGGCCCGATCTCGGCTCACCACAACCTCCGCCTCCCAGGCTCAAGCAATTCTCCTGCCTCAGCCTCCCGAGTAGCTGGGATTACAGACACCTGCCACCACGCCCGGCTAATTTTTTGTATTTTTAGTAGAGATGGGGTTTCACCATGTTGGCCAGGCTAGTTTTGAACTCCTGACCTCAGTTGATTCCCCCATCTCGGCCTCTCAAAGTGCAGGGATTACAGGCATGAGTCACCATGCCCGGCCGGCACATTTTTAGAACACGTGTTATCTTCCAGGGCACCATGGAATTGTCCAAAGGCATTAGGGGACCCTGCCTCTTGCCCACTGACTCCTTCACTGGCTATGATATACCTGTAGCACATGTATTGATGTCTCCACAACAGCCATGCTGCACCTCACCTATTCTCCAAACAGACCCTCTTTAGGTCTTTCTACCTTTCCATTGGACCCTGGAGCTACAGGTCTAGACTGTGTGACTTGGTTTTCCTGATGAGATATGAGGGGTATTGGAGACTTCTGGGAAAGGTATCCTAGTCTCTAGGAGAGACACAGGAAGACCTGGTCTGGACTATCTCCTGGCACTATCATGTCTGGAAGCCATAGTAGAAACAGCTCCTGCTGCAGCCCCCACTGTAGCCTCAAAGGAGGTAGCCTGACCACGAAGTGAGGCCCCGAGACAGGAAAGATACATTCTGGATGATAGTTCAACCAAGCCTAGACTGCCCTACCTTACACTGCCTTGTCATGCAAGGGAACAGATTTCCTTACTACTTAAGCCACTGAGTTCAACAACAGCCTATCTGATTCAACAACAAACACATTTTAACTCCAGTACCATCTGCAGTGTCCTACCTAATTTCTCATGTGATTAGGACATGTGTCCTTGCCGAAGTTCCTGTGTACCCCAACCCAGCACCTCCCACTCTGTCCTTACTTGTTTAATGGTCTTTCTCATGATCGTTTGAAGGCAAGGCCTGGGTATCCAGCTCACCCTGTTCCCCTGGTGTCTAGCATAGGATCTGGTGCTAGTAAATCGCTTAATAAATATTTGCTGAATGAATAAATAATGAACACACAAATGGAGGCTTTGCCTCTTTGCAATCTGCAGCCCCTGGGCTACCCAGCACAGTGAGTCTGCATGGCAGCCCAGAGGGCCCCAGGAGCAGGGGCACAGCGCTCCAGAAACCTGGCCACCTCAATGCCAGCCACTCTGCTGACCCTGACAGCTGGGACCAGCCCCTTGGCAAATGCTCATAGGTGACTCATGACCTAGGTGGGGTGAGATGAGACCTTACAATACCATGGGCCCTGGGCAAAACCACAGATCAAGGTGAAAGGCCATGTCCAGAGATGGCTAACCTCTGTGGGGAACTTACCAATCAGGCTCCCTGGATTGGAGCAGCGGGCCAGCCTTCTACCAGCCTGGAGGACCCCTTGTCTTCTCCTTGCCCACCGCTAGAGCTACAGAGGGTCATGCTGGCCTGGAATAGCGGCCACTGGTCCAGGATAACATCTTTGGCCTGGGATCTGGGGATGTTGCAATGATGCAGGATAACACCTCTAGTCTGGGATCTGGGGGTGTTGCAATGTGTATGACTAAGCAGTTTGCAAGTGCTTCCTGTCCAGCCAGCCAGATGGCTTTGTAGTTGCCCTACGCCGGTTCCCCAAGCCCTCAGCCAGCCAAGCTTTTAGCAGTGGACGGCCCTAGGGAGGGGGTAACAGCACAGGGCCCTAACTGAAGAAGAAGCTGACATTTCCACCACTGGGGCTCCTACCACAAGAATGAGGCTGGCTGGTTTCCTCCCTCTCTGAACCTCACGATCCCCATCCATGTGATGGTGAAAGAGCAACCTGTACTTGTCCAGAGGTCCCCTGATTTCTAGCTTCCATGCAGAACTCGGGGGGACTAGAATACATCTTATTTTGCAGTTTTCCACTTGGATGTTGTACTCTTTACCAATACATCTGACTCTCTGTCCCTCTGATGGGTCATCATTCCAAAGCTGGGTGAACTCTTTTTTTTTTTTTCTTGAGACAGGTTCTTACTGTGTCACCCAGGCTGGAGTACAGTGGCATGATAACAGCTCACTGCAGCCTTGACCTCCTGGGCTTAAGTGATCTTACCACCTCAGCCTCCAGAATAGCTGGAACTATAGGCGTGTGCCAGCACACATGGCTAATTTTTGTACTTCTTATAGATACGGGGTTTCACCATGTTGCCCAGGCTGGTCTTGAACTCCTGGGCTCAAGTGATCCACCTGCCTTGGCCTCCCAAAGTGCTGGGACTACAGGCCTGAGCTGCCGCACCCGGCCCTGCTCTTTTCAAAATATAAAACGTGCTGGCCTTGTTGGTTCATGGGACCCTTGGCTGTACTCACTATGGCCTCGGGACCACTGCCCCTGTTGCTCACTCTGCTTGGGAAGCTTCTCCTTCTCTCCTTTGCAGAACTGACCCCTCCTCACCCTTTAGCGCTCGGTCCCATGTCATGTTCCCAGAGGAGCCTTCTGGCCTGGGGTGAAGCCCTACCAAAGGCGTAGAATTCTGTGCACCTCCAGCTTGTAGTATTTGTTATATCTGCGATTTGGTGTTGCTTGTTTGATGAGTTGATTAATGCAAACTCCACGTGGGCAGGGGCCGTGTCTGTTTCACTCCCCACTATATCCCCAGAACCTAATTAATCCAGAGCCTAGAATGCTGTAAGCATTAGACAAATATTTGTTGAATAAATGAATAAATCATGAACGGACTTTTCAATGCCAAAAAAGTAGGAAGGACATAAACTAAAAATAAATAGAAAGGCCTTAAAGTGGAATATGTTCACCTTCTGAAAAGCTCACTCAAAGTCCTTAATTTTCTCATTTTGTCACAGCCTGGGGAAAATCAGGTCAAAGAGTGGTTTCTGGGAAGCACTGTCCACCAGTGATTTGATGGTTAACACATTAAAGGTGTAAGAAGGGAAGTGGGGATAGTTTTGGCCCTTCTGGCCTTTTGCTATCAACAAGGGGGATTCACTAACAGCCTCCCTGCACAGAGTCAGAACTGAAGACTGATCATTAGAGAACCTGCTTCTAACCACTGGGGGTGCACAGGTCTAGGGTTGTGAAGGGATCCCTGTGCTGATTGATACTCCATGTCCAGTTCTGCGAAGATGGAGCCCTTGGTTTCCCTGTGTCCTCTCTGCACTTCCAGAGTTGGGGTATCGGAACCGCATGGCCCACTGCACTCACCTCTTGCCCTTGTGCACCCGGCTCAGGTCTACTGAGTCCCTGCTGAACACATCAAACTCGTCATTCTGGAAGACGTTGTGGCGAGACGTCAGCAGGGGTGTAGGGTCTGGTTTCATTTCTCTGGGTGGGGGACACAGAGATCAATTTAAGGGGGCCCTGCCAGCCGATGAAACCTGCACCCCACGCTCCATTGCTGTGTTAAATCCATCGGATTTTTCAGTCCCCTTCAACAGACACTCCTAGGACACAATCTCAAAACCTTGAAGAGGGAGATAAGCCCCCGCCTGATCTGGCCCCTGCCTGGGTAGGCAGCCACACCTCAAAGCTTCCCCCCGTTCCCTGCATGCCATTCACACAGGGTTTCCTTCTGTTTCTTAAAAGCGCTATCCCTCATTTAATGCTTATAATAGTCCCATGAGATCAGTAGTCACAGATCATTGTACCTCAGTGCCCTCATCTGTAAAATGTGGCACAAGGAGGCTGAGGAACTTGTCCAAAGGCAGAAAGCTAACTTCACTCATTCATTTGGTAAACATCACTTGCTTATGGACGACACACCCTTTCGGGCACTGGTTCCTGCTGTCCCATGGGGCCTTCAGGGCAGCAGTGGGCCAAAGAAATGGTAGATGTGATGAAAGTGAGAAGCTGTGGCCATCCTCTCTCACAAATCTAGTGGGAACGTGGTAATGACAGGGGCAGGTCAGGAATGTAGGGGATCAGAAGGGCTCAACAACTCTGGGTGACATCCCTGAAGACACATCCATGGCTCTACTCAACCTTCCCACAAAGTGTGGCAGGGATGTGTATACTCTCTGCCCTGCCTAGGGCAAGTGAAAAACTCCTGCGGGGCCTAAGGTTTTTATGTTTCCCCAAAGAGGGCTTTAGTTTAAATGGCTGGGAAGAGAGAACAAGCTGAGTCCTGGACCACGAATGAGGGAAGGAAGAGAAGGGGCCCCACCCTGAGGCAGCCTGGGCAGCGGGAGGCTCCTCCCACCTGTCTCTCCCACCTGTCTAGGTTGCGGTCCAGCTGGCTGAGGGTGGGGGCCAGCCGCTCCTCCAGGATATTGTTGATCACCTGCTCTGGGTCGTAGTGGTAGTACTCCAGGCAGGCCAGGATGAAGCCCTCACCAAGGTCTGGCAGCAGGTCCTTCACTTGGGAGATGAGTGAGTCCAGCTCCACCCCACACACAGCAGGGCCCACAGCTGCGGCTGCTCCCATGCACTGTAGTGAGAGCCAGAGCCAAGAAGGGGAAGGCTAAGTGGGCCGATGATAGGGCCACAGGTCCCAAACAGCACTGGACTAGGCATGAGGGATCTGGTTCAAGTCCTGGAACTGCCCCTCCTGCCTGTGGGAACTTCGCCAAGTGACTCAAGTCTCTCTGAGCCTCCATTTCTTTCTCTGTGAAAAAGGGGGCTCGTGATTGTTATGATTATTGCATGCCTGTATCAAAATATCTCATGTAACCTATAAATATATACACCTACTACATATCCAGGAAAATAAACAAAAAATAAAAAAAATTTAAGGCCAGGTACAGTCGCTCATACCTGTAATCCCAGCACTTTGGGAGGTTGAGGCAAGAGAATTATTTGAGCTCAGGAACTAGATCAGCCTGAGCAACAGAGCAAGACTCTATCAGTTCAAAAAATTTTAAAAAGTAGCCAGGTGGCTGGGTGTAGTGGCTCATGCCTGTAATCCTAGCACTTTGGGAGGCCGAGACAGGTGGATTGCCTGAGTTCAGGAGTTTGAGACCAGCCTGGGTAACACAGTGAAACCCTGTCTCTACTAAAAAAATTAGCCAGGCATGGCGGCGTGCGCCTTTGGTCCCAGCTACTTAGGAGGCTGAGGTGGGAGGATCACTTGATCCCAGGAGGTCGAGGCTGCAGTGAGCTTGATCAAGCCACTGCACTCCAGCCTGGGTGACAGAGCAAGAACCTGTCTCAAAAAATATAAAATAAAATAAATTGGCCGGGCGCGGTGGCTCAAGCCTGTAATCCCAGCACTTTGGGAGGCTGAGACGGGCGGATCACGAGGTCAGGAGATCGAGACCATCCTGGCTAACACGGTGAAACCCCGTCCCTACTAAAAAAATACAAAAACTAGCCGGGCGAGGTGGCGGGCGCCTGTAGTCCCAGCTACTCGGGAGGCTGAGGCAGGAGAATGGTGTGAACCTGGGAGGCGGAGCTTGCAGTGAGCTGAGATCGGGCCACTGCACTCCAGCCTGGGCGACAGAGCGAGACTCTGTCAAAAAGAAAAAAAAAAAAAAATACAATACAATACAATACAATACAATAGGCCGGGCGTGGTGCTTATGCCTATAATCCCAGCACTTTAGGAAGCTGAGGTAGGCAGATCATCTGAGGTCAGAAGTTTGAGACCAGCCTGTCCAACATGGTGAAACCCCATCTCTACTAAAAAAATACAAAAAATTAGCTGGGTTGTGATGGCGGGTGTCTGTAATCCCAGTTACTCAGGAGGCTGAGGCAGGAGAATTGCTTGATCCCAGGAGGCGGAGGTTGCAGTGAGCAGAGATTGCACTATTGCACTCCAGCCTGGGCAACAAGAGTAAAACTCTATCTCAAAAAAAAAAAAAAAAAAAAAACAACAAAAAACAAAACAAAACAAAAACAACCAAATAATTAAATTAAATTAAATTAAAATTTTGAAGGGACTGTATGACTCACCAGCTGGGCTACTGGCTGTGTGACTTTGGGCAGGGTGCTTCCCCTCTCTGAACCTCAGTTTCCTCCTCATAAAATGGGCTTATACCACCCACCTCATGGGGTTGTTTCAAATAGTTCAAAGATGGCACAAAACCCAGTGAGCACAGTACCTGGCACAGACCAGGCCCTCCATAAACAGCCCTGGTTTCTACCGATTCTTTCTACTAATCCAAGGTCCTTTTCCAACTCTAACAAGTTGACTGACGTTGGAGGCGAACAGCAACCACCAGAGCTGGACTGTGTGGAGATGCTCCCCTTTAATTATAAAATTATAATCTCCTTTTTTTTTTTTTTTTTTTTTGAGACGGAGTCTCGCTCTGTCATCCAGGCTGGAGTGCAGTGGCACGATCTCAGCTCACTGCAAGCTCTGCCTCCCAGGTTCACGCCGTTCTCCTGCCTCAGCCTCCTGAGTAGCTGGGACTACAGGCGCACACTACCGCACCCAGCTAATTTTTTGTATTTTCAGTAGAGACGGGGTTTCACCATGGTCTCGATCTTCTGACCTCATGATCCGCCCACCTTGGCCTCCCAAAGTGCTGGGATTATAGGTGTGAGCCACCATGCCCGGCCTATAATCTCCTTTTTAAGTAAGGGGCAAGCATTTTATATATTGCTCAATATGACTTAATTGTGTTAGCCTTTTAATTTAAGGACATTTACAGATCACAACAATACAAATCTCCATGAGTCTGCTAAGCAGGGAAATGGGGAAGAGGGTGGGAAAAGGTGAAGGAGGCCACTGTTCTCCAAGGCCCTGCAGGAATCACAGGGCCTGGGGTCTGGAAGGAAGGACAGCGGCATTTGTTAATGGAGCACTGAAGGCCAGCCAGGCTCAGGGTGAGCCTGGGTATGTGATAGCTCTCGGAATCCCAGCACCTCGTGGAGGTGGGCACTGCATCTGTCCCTACCTTACAGATGAGGAACCAAGGTTCAATGTGAGTGACGTGCCTAAGGCCATACAGCTGCCAAGTGGCAGAACCAGGTCACACCCCTGAGCTGCCCGGTTTGAGTCTGTGTGGTCTTCACCACTCTTATCATGCTGCCTCCCAACATGCAGGGGAGTCCTGGCCTTGGTGGCCAATCAAGACAGCCACAGATTTGGCCAGTCCTGGAAAAGCCTGGAGAGAAGGCACCAGATCCGAGGTTTCTACATTTGTTCAGTGGCATCCTGGAGCCCCACTGAGGGGCTTCCAAGAAGGCCAAACCATGGGACGTGGCACTGTTCCCAGTTGCAACCAAAGGAGCTCCACTTTTATCTGTTGAGAGGAGAGCTCCGGGAAGGGCTTGTGGAAACATTCATGGAAAGTTTCGCCTCTTCATTTTATAGAGGGGAAGCTGAGGTTTCGATAGTTGAAGCAACGTGCTCTCTCCTCACACCCAGTCCAGCATGCCCCTAGCTTGGGACCCTCTAACGGCAGCACAGAGCTGACCAGTTGCTTGAGGCTGTCTACTCCCAAAAAACCTTTTTCCCTGAGTATGAAAGCAAAGAAGGGAGGTTTTCTGCTGCCCCAGCCTCTCAGATGGGGCCAAGGAGGGACAAGCAAAGAGGGAAAAGTGCCACCCAGACACATACCTCCTCTTCTTCCGAGTTCTCCTGGTGTGATGACGCTTGACTGACTGCCTCTGCCATCACTGCGACCCCATTAGGCTCCTCAGTCACCAATGGATCTTTAGCATCTGTGGCTTTCCGTCTGTCCACCCCTTCCCATGCACTCTCGACTGCCTGGAGGATGTAGGCAGTCCGCGTCTCATCCCTGTGAGGACTTGTTAAAGGGTCTGTCTTAGGTTTCTAGCTCTGAAGCAGCACAATTTCTCAGTCCCTCCCCAGCATCTGACCACATGGCTTTCTGGGCTATACCTAAGTGGGCATCACGGGCACCTGGGCTGCATGGGAAAATGGGCCAGACTACAGCCACGCTGGCCTCACAAGCTAGCGCCTGCCACTCAGCAGAAAGCAGCTCTGAGTAAAGACAGGGCCAGGGCTGCCATCAGAGTGTCCTGGGGCACAGGTTTGGACGAGCCAGCAGCTCTTCTTTTGTACTGACTACCAGGAGGAGGGCGTGGTAGGGCCACTGCCACTGGGCTTCCTGTCCAACTAGCTGAGGGCATTCTGCAAAGGCTGTGGGCCATCAGGTTTCCCTGAAGCAGGACAGAGCAATCTACTGCAACCACCAGAATGACCCATAGGCTGCCCCTCCCTGTCCTTCCTCCTTGTCAACCACTCTGGGCACTGTGAAGCCAGAAATCTGAGAGTCCCCTTAGACTCCCTCACTCTGCTTCTTGTCCAAACCCTCATCACCCAAGCTTGGATGCCAGCAACAGCCTCCTCACTGGCCTGAGCCTCACAGTGGTTCCGGGCCAGTCGATTCTCTTCCCTGTGCCAGACAGAGCTTTTCCAAAGTATAGAACTGCCCATGTCACCTCCTGCTTCACAACCTTCCACGCTCCCCAGTGCTTGCAGGACAGAGCCCAAACTTCTTAGTGATGGTCACCCCAGGGCTGTGCACATGCTGGCCTTTACCTCACCTGCAACACCCCAATTCCTCCTCCTGGAGACCCCTCCTTAATGACTGCCCCCTGTACTCTATACATGACGTCTGTGGCTCCGAGGAGCCTGTTTTCTCTGTCCTCTGTCCACTGGGAACATTCTTGTCCTTGTCCTTGCTCCTAGCTTGGTGCTCTCCCACTCTTTCTGCTGTTCTTCTGCTTGGACATCACTTCTATCTGACACCCCCATCTGGAGCTCCGCTGGGTGAGGCGCCTCCTCCGGAGGTTTCCTGCCCTCTGAAATTTTCCTACGTGATGCTCTAACTGCCTGTTTACCTGTCCACCTCCCCTCCTGCTGTGAGGAGGGGCTGAGTCCATCTTGGTCATATAGGCCCAGATGTTCAGGAAACACATAGGGAAATTAGGACTGCATCTCCCCTGCCCCAAGCATCAGAGCAGCCAACTTTTCTAGAAAAGGCAAGGCTGGGAGGCTGGGCGTGGAGGCTCATGCCTGTAATCCCAGCACTTTGGGAGGTTGAGGCGGGCAGATCACAAGGTCAGGAGATACAGACCATACTGGCTAACACGGTGAAACCCCGTCTCTACTAAAAAAATATTAAAAAATTAGCCCCCATCTCTACTAAAAAAATACAAAAAAATACAGGCGGGCGCCTGTAGTCCCAGCTACTTGGGAGGCTGAGGCAGGAGAATGGTGTGAACCTGGGAGGCGGAGCCTGCAGTGAGCCGAGATCCCGCCACTGCACTCCAGCCTGGGCGACAGAGAGAGACTCTGTCTCAAAAAATAAAATTAAAAAAAAAAAAAAAGGCCAGGCGCGCTGGCTCATGCCTACAATCCCAGCACTTTGGGAGGCCGAGGGTGGTGGATCACGAGGTCAGGAGATCGAGACCATCCTGGCTAACACGGTGAAACCCGGTCTCTACTAAAAATACAAAAAATTAGCCGGGCGTGGTGGCGGGTGGCTGTAGTCCCAGCTACTCCGGAGGCTGAGGCAGGAGAATGGTGTGAACCCTCAGTGAGCGAGATCATGCCACTGCACTCCAGCCTGGGCGACAGAGCGTGACTCCACCTTAAAAAAAAAAAAAAAAGAAAAAAAAGAAAAGGCAAGGCTGAGACCTTGGCAGGCCACCTCGGACAGCTGGCTGACCCATGCGTTCTGGGGCTAAACCTCTTTCCACTCCTCTGGGTTCCAGCAGTCTGTCTCACCTCTGACCTAGTCAAGCTGGGCCCTGTCGCAGTGGGCTATGATAGAAGGATACAAGACTGACGAGGCCTGCTGCAGCAAGCTGATATCTTCGGCCACAGGGAAGAGTGCATCATAGTCCCGGAGGAACCTGCAGGCAGAGGAGAGCAATGGGATGGACAGGGCTGGGGCCACAGGAACACTGTGCTGCTGCAGGCCACTCCCTGTGTCTACTGCCCGACCTTATTAGAGCTGTGGTGGGCCTATGGCGGGGGCTCTATCATGTAAGGCCTCTTGGGGACTGGTGGGAGGGTCATGGGCCTGGCCCAGCTCAGCCGGACTCACCTCTTCTCCTGCAGCAAGGAGCTGAAGATCTGAAGGAACTCTTCGATGAAGCCCTGAATGTTGTCACAGCTAGAACAGGACACCAGGGAAGATGAGCTCATGCAATGCAAGATGAGCTGCAGCTCCTTTATACACCCCCTGCCCCTCTTCAAGGCTGAGGCCCGATGGCGGAATGAGGCATTTTTCTCAGTTTCTCATCTCTGTTCAGCCAACCCCAGTGCAGGGGAGGAAGCCAAGATGAAAGAATGGAAACGCTCCTGCAGGGCTTGGGGAGGAGACTCTTCCACCAGGAAGCAATTCCTGAGGGCTTACCTGCTTTCTAGGATGGGAAGGAGGCAGATCTGGTTCAGGATGATGTGGAAAATCTCTATCAGCTTCTTCCTGGAGTGGGACAGCCTCTGCCACAGGTCACCTAGAAGCCTAGGCCAGAGAGAAAAAAGACACAGGTTTAGGAGACAAAAAGGCCCTGAGGTGTCAGGCGCAGTGGTTTACACCTGAAATACCAGCACCTTGGGAAGCTGAGGTGGGAGGATCACTTGAGCCCCAGGAGTTTGAGACCAGCCTAAGCAACTAAGTGAAATCCTGTCTCTACAAAAAAATACAAAAAATTAGTCAGGTGTGGTGATGCAGGCCTGTAGTTCCAGCTCCTGGGGAGGCAAAGGCAGGGGGACTGCGTTTGCCTGGGAGGTCAAGGCTGCAGTGAGCCATGATGGTGCCACTGCCTTCCAGCCTGGGTGACAGAGCAAGACCCTGTCTCAAAAAAAAAAAAAAAAAAATACGGAAAAGAAAAAGAAAAAAAGGTACAAAGGGAGCTTCTCCCCGGCAGTTGCAGGTGCCTCCCTGGAGCACAGAAGGCCTCACAATTCACTGCTGAGAGCAGCTGGCAAAAGCCACAGGCCCAGAGAAGCCAGCTGCTTCCAGGGCTGCTTCTCAGTTCAAACGGTGGGTCAGGAACCAGCAGGCTGAGTATCAACAGTGTAACAGCTGAGGGAAGGGCTTAAATGCAGGGGCCAGCCATCATGGTATTTTGGGGGATTGGGTTAATAGACCTAACTGCCTTGGGACAAGCAGGACTTTGGGTCAAATCTCCTTCATGCTGTTTAGTAACACTTAACTCTAGCTGTTGCGATCTTTCTAGTTAGGTCCTCACACAAGTCTTTACAGACAACACACACACACACATATATATTTTAATATGCTAAGAGTTAAAAAAAAAAAAAAAAAAGGCAGTTCAAGACTAGCCTGGCCAATACGTCAAAACCCCATCTCTATAAAAAATACAAAAATTAGCCGGGTATGGTGGCACACACCTATAATCCCAGCTACTTGGGGGACTGAGGTGGGAGGACCGATTGAGGTCAGGAGGTCAAGGCTACAGTGAGTTGTGACTGCACCACTGCACTCCAGCCTGGGTGACAGAGTGAGACCCTATCTCAAACAATAACAACAACAACAACAACAAACCAATGCAGAGTTCAGGAAGTGGCTAGACAGGGATACAGAAGCCCAAAAGCTGTACCGTCCCTGGTCCCACCCACTTGTCTTAGAGATGGGGATGCTAATGCCTAGGGAAGACAGGGCCCTGCTAGGGGCTTTCTCTCCCACAACATTCTTAATTTTGTCCCCGCCTCACTTGCTATCTTCAAGCCTCCTCTTCTTAATTGCAGACTCCATTTCGGGAATTGCTGCTTCGTAGAAGGAAGCTAGTCTGTGCAGGCACACAGGGAAAATGTTGGATTAGTTCATAAATACCACACTTCGTAAGAACATCAAAGCAAACCCCAGGGAGTGGGAAGGTCCATTTCTTTTTCCACACAATTTTCTCCAGGGACGCCTTGTTTCTTCCCTGAGCTCACCCCAGACTGACCCCCTGGGGCTGGTCTGGAACAGCTTCATAAGAAGTGACCTATAGCCATGTCCCTCATTCAGATGGGCAACTAAGGCCCAGATAGGCTCATACTAACAGGAATCAGAAGACCACTCAGGACCCACTGAAGTTTGAGAAGCAGATCGAAGATTAATTGCTTGTAATTTTCTTGCTCAAAAACTGTCAGTTAGCCAGGCACAGTGGCTCAGGCCTGTAATCCCAGCACTTTGTGGGGCTGAGGCAGGAGGACTGCTTGAGCTAGGAGCTCAAGATCAGCCTGGGAAACAGGCTGGTGAAACTCCATCTCTACAAAAAATACAAAAATTAGCCAGGCATGGTGGTACACACCTGTAGCCCCAGCTACTTGGGAGGTTGAGGCAGTAGGCCGGTAGGTCAAGGCTACAGTGAGCCATGATCACACCACTGCATTCCAGCCTGGGTGACAAAGTGAGACCCTGTCCCAAAAAAAAAAAAAAAAAAAAAAAAAATTGTTCTGGCTGGGTGCGGTGGCTCACGCCTATAATCCTAGCACTTTGGGAGACTGAGGTGGGTGGATTACTTGAGGACAGGAGTTTGAGACCAGCCTGGCCAACATGGTGAAACCCGGTCTCTACTAAAAATACAAAAATTAGCCGGGAGTGGTGGTACATGCCTGTAATCCCAGCTACTCAGCGAGGCTGAGGCAGGAGAATTGCTTGAACCTGGGAGGTAGAGGTTGCAGTGAGCCAAGATCGTGCTACTGAACTCTAGCCTGGGCAACAGAGTAAGACTCTGTCTCAAAAAAAAAAAAAAAAAAATTGTTTTAATATGAAAATCTCAACACAGTATTTGTATTTGGTGAAAATAGGCTAAATGTTCTCAGGATTTTTTCCAATCCCACTGGAAATGAGAAAAAATATATTAAAATAAAAAGTAATAATTTAAAAATTTAAGAAAAAAGTAAATGTATCATATTTTCTCCATTGGCTTATGAGTTAAGCCAGTTAGCACTGTTTCTATAACTTTTAAATTAGCTAATTACTTTTTTTTTTTTTGAGATGAAGTCTAGTTATATTGCCCAGGCTGGTTTTGACCTCCTGGGTTCAAGTGATCCTCCTGCCTCAGCCTCCCAAGAAGCTGAGATTACAGGTACCTGGCTTAAAACTTTTATAAAATTAAGGCTGTGCATGGTGGCTTCTGCCTGTAATCCCAGCACTTTGGGAGGCTGAGGTGGGCAGATCACTTGAGGTCAGGAGTTTGAGACCAGCCTGGCCAATATGGGAAACCCTGTCTCCACTAAAAATATGAACAATAACTAGGCATGGGGGCAGGCACCTGTAATTCCAGCTACTTGGAAGCCTGAGGAGGGAGAATCACTTGAATCTGGGAGGTGGAGGTTGCAGTGAGCCGAAATCATGACATTGCACCCTAGCCTGGAAGACAGAGTGAGACTCTGTCTCAAAAAATAAAAAAAAAACGTAAATTAAAAATAATTTATATGAAATTATTTTCAAACAAATATAATTATACTAATAAAAAAAAAAAAAAAAGAAAAACACCTGCTAGCAGTTCCCTACCTCTTATGACAGCAAACCATAATTATTTTCTCTGGTACATCCATATCTGTCACAGTACAGCCAATCTTGCTTCTCACCTTGGTGATTTCACACCACCCTTTCCCAACTCAAATTCAAACTCTCCATCCCAGTCGCACGGCCCCTCAACATTCTTCCAGAGATCAGCACTCCCACAGCCCTCTGGCTTCCTCTCAGGCCAATGCTGGCCACTGCTCTCCTCTTCTTTCTCCTTATTCTCCTCCTCCTCCTCCACGCAGCATTCCAGGCTCACCTCCTCCCTGTGCACTTCCTGATCGTGCTCACTCATGGGAATTCTTCCTTTCCAGAACTAGATGCACTGCATGTGGAATATATTGCCCTGTTGCTCTGGCAAGTGAAACTGCAGCTGCCTCTTTTCTGTGGTATAATTCTTCCCCCAAACATCTTAAGCTTCCCAAAGCCGGAACTGCAGCTTAAGTGTCTAGGTTGGTGCTGAATTTGGAGCAAGTCCTCTGTAAACATGTGCCTGTCAATTGGCTGGTTTCTGGCAACGTCTATCCTACTACAATGCTATACACAACAAAGGGTAACTAGGCCAAAAGAGGCGGGCCCTACGAGGCCCACAGCATAGCCCAGAAAATGACAGAGAGGGCAGTTTGGCCTAAACAGGTTTAGCTGTTGCCAGGATATGTTGCTGGTGGGAGAGTAAATTGGAACAACCCCTATGGAGGGCGATTTGGCAAGATCTATGGAAATTAAAAATGCACATTCCATCTGTCTCTGCTAGTCTACTTCTAGGAATTATTCCTCAGATATACTCACAGAGGTACCAAATGATGTGTGTGCAAAGTTATTCTTGTTTTTTCTTTTTTCTTTTAATGAGACAGAGTCTCGCTCTGTCGCCTAGGCTGGATGGCAGTGGTGCAACCCCTGCTCACTGCAACCTCCGCCTCTTGGATTCAAGCAATTCTCCCACCTCAGCCTCCCGAATAGCTGGAATTACAGGTGTGTGCCACCACATCCAGCTAATTTTTGTATTTTTAGTAGAGATGGGATGTCACCATGTTGGCCAGGCTGGTCTCGAACTCCTGACCCCAAGTGGTCTGCCTGCCTTAGCCTCCCAGAGTGCTGGAATTACGGCCATGAGCCACTGCGCCTGGCTTCTGTAGTATTTTTTTGTATAGCAAACAACTGAAAAAAACCTAAAGGACCATCTATGGGATCTGGTATTCCATACAGTGGAATTCTACCTGGCCATACCAAAGACATTAGAGAAAGAGTGCTTAATGCATGGATACGGCACCACTGTTAAGTTAAAAAGTAAAATGCAAACAGTAAATACTCATAATATGCCAGCCTTAAATTTTGTAAAAGGAGGGAGACATATAATGTGCATAGTTGCTCATATGTGCATATATACTTGCATATCTCTGGAAAATTCCACCAAAAAAACCTAATGGCGATGGCTGTATGTGAATAACAGAATTGGGAAAGTGGAAAGGGAGACTTCTCAGTGTGTATTTTATACTTTTTGAGTTTTGAACCATGTGAATATATTACTTATTCTAAAAGGGCAGCAAGAGGTATACTCAGCTATACTTGAGTAGATGGGAGAGGAAGGAGGAAAAAGGTTATTTCAAGAGGGATTATCAACAAAGCCGACTGGGCAACTGTAACCACTTTCAGAGAGTTCTGGAGAACTGAGGTGGCTACATTTGCTCAGCAGGGCGTTCCTGGCCTCCAGCACAGTTGGAACAGGCTGGGTCAGCCCCAGGGTGTTTGTGGGTCAAAGGCAGTGTTGCCTTTAGTCAAAAGTGTTTCCCTTTCTTCCTCCTACCCTGAGATGGGCATAGCTTCTCTCCTGCCTCTGCTGTCCCTTGCAGTAAAGTCGGCTCTTCCAAAACTTACCCCTTCCCCATCTCCAAAGAGCCTTTCAAAAGCAATCTGAGCCACATTTGGGGAAACACTTTAACAAAATGGGAAAATGCCTACGATAAGCGAAAATATGCAAGGTGTAAAATTCTAAGAATAATACGATTTCTTATGGTGATTTTAATTTCCTACTTTTCTGGATTTGCCAAATGTCCTACAAGCACATGCTGCTTTTATCATGAGAAAAGATATCTTTTTGAAAAAGTGGACAGCTACATACCCCTCTCTTCTGGGAAAAATGCTGGGCAGCACGTTATCCTAACATTCTCTGGGAGGCTCAGTAACCCTAATGTCTGATTTTTATAAGCTGAGGCGACCAGGGACGGGTCACAGCACCAGCTGCCATCTCTGGCACATGTAAGGACTAAATAAATGTTTTGTTAAATGGGTGAGTAAATGACAGAATGGACAGGCAGCTGAATGCACGGAGTTGGGCAGCTCCCAGAAGCTGCTACAAATGGTGGGGAGAGACGTCTTGCTAGAGTGACAGTCAGAGGCCACTGGGAAGAGGCCTGTGCCCACAACTGTGAGGCAATACGCAGGTTGCCAGCCCTTTCACCCTGTCCTGGAATGCCCATGCCCACCCCTTTCTTACTGCACTAGCAACAGATGCTCTTGGCGCTAAGAGGGCAAAGTGGTTCTGCCTCCCTCGCTCATATTCTCTTTCCCATCTGCCTCCATCCCACCAGGATCTTTCTAACGGCTCCTTTGGATAAAAGCCTCCAGGGGCTCCCCACTGCCTACAGCATAAAGGCCCTGCCAGCACATCCCAGGCTCCTCACTATCTGACTTCTACTGACTTACCCAAAGTGGGCTCTTGTTACTGGCTTGTTTTCCTGCTGTCCTGTGTGTCCCCCCACTCTGCCTCATGTCACACTTCACTCCCCAGCTCTCTCTCTGGGCCTCTGCATGCTTCACTTCACCTGCCTAAGATGCCCTTCCTGCTATGGGAACTTTTCTTTGTCTGGAAGATACCTGTTCCTTCGAGACATCCTTCAAGGGTGATCTCCCAGCCCCACGTTGGAGCACTCTGTTGTTTCCTTGTGTGTTCCTCCCGGGCTACTCTATTGAACTGAAACTATTCTTGGTTGTGTTTTTTTTTTTTTTTTTTTTTAGATGGAGTCTTGCTCTGTCGCCCAGGATGGAGTATAGTGGCACAATCTCAGCTCACTGCAACCTCCGCTGCCCGGGTTCAACTGATTCTCCTGTCTCAGCCTCCTGAGTAGCTGGGACTACAGGTGCATGCTGCCATGCCCATCTAATTTTTGTAATTTTAGTAGAGACGGGGTTTCACCATATTGATCAGGCTGGTCTTGAACTGCTGACCTCAGGTGATCCACCCACCTTGGCCTCCCAAAGTGCTGGGATTACGCACGAGCCACCGTGCCTGGCCCATTGTTTGTGTGTGTGCGCGTGTATTTTTTTTCCCCTACCCTATCCTGGTCTTGGCCAAAAAATGGGAGTGCTTCTAAAATGCAGGCTCCACACAAGCAGGAGGCTTATCTGTCGTTTTCACTGCTGCATCCCCAGACTGGAAGACTGGCACATTCTAAGCACCCAGTAAATATTTGTTAAATGAGTAAATATTTGTTAAATTAGTACATAAGCCAGTACCTCTATTTCAACAGCCAGAACTACTGCCATACCTGTAACAAAAGTCATGCTTCTGGAAGGTCTGGCAAGCCAAAGGGAAGATATCCAGAAAGGCCCAAAGTGTGGTGCAGGTATCACAAAGGTAGAGAACAATGTCCTTTAACTCCTGTTGCCAAAAGAATACACTGCATTATTCTCCTCTGCCCGCACCGCACATACAGATCTGCAGAGTGTCTGAGACAACTTTAACACGGTCAGGGTCCCAAACAGGCAGGATGTTAACATGGGAGGAAGGGAACACTGGAGGTTCCGGGCAAAGCCTGGCTGGTCTATCTTCAGGAGCACGATCTGGGTGAGTCACCTAACCTCTCTAAGCCTCAGGTCTTTCTATGGTAGCTCCAATGGCCTTACACCCAATCATCACTAGGGTTACTTCCAGTTCTGAGATAATATGATTCCCTCTTCTAAGTTAAAGGAAAACCAACTCTTGAATCTGAAGACATCATGCAAAGAAGGAACATCCGAGGTAGGACAAGAATATCAAGTCCATAGGTTTTTCACATCTTGAAGAGGGTATACAAAACACTTTCTTCTAAGTTTCTTATACACTTTCCTGGTTCTTATGACAACTCTGAAAAGTAGGCTGGGAAGCTGTTGAGGATCTCTATTTTACAGATAAGGAAACCGAGGTTCCGAGGGGTAAAATGATTTGTTCCCACAGCACCTGCCACGTGCCCTTCTGAAATGCAATCACAATCTCTAGGAGGATAGCTCATAGCTGCCTTGTTCCTGTTCTATCTCCAGGGCTTAGGGCAGCACCTGACACGTTGAGGCTTCCTGAATGTTTGCCTTCTGTCACCCTTGTCAACTCTAAATTCCATGAGCGCAGGGGCCAGTCTGCTTTTGTTTACTGCCTTATCTCCAGACATAGCACCGGGTCTGGCACATGCTGCAGACTCCTCAATATAAGTCCACTGAATGAATGGCTCAATGAATAATGCACAGATGAACATGTCAAACTGAAATAAATGAGGACTCTGAATTCTTATTCCCTGGTTCTTTCCACTACTCTGTAAATGAGGCTCCCAGAGAGAAAATGCTCTGAACCTGTGTGATAGGACATAATAGTTGCTCACTGCACTGGGGAAAGGGGCCCTGGCAGGGAAGGGGCCCTGGTCTGGGAAGAGACCACTGGGTCCTCTACTGGGGCAATCTTCCTGGCCTCTGGGTAGCCAGGCCCTGGTTGGGGAGACCCAGCAGGAAAGAGACTGGGCTGAAGGGCAACCTTACCAGGAGAGGCATGTCGCTGGGGGTCAATCGGCCCCTCTCCTCGAGCTTCTGGGGTGTGGTACTGGCCCCGTCCCCTTGCAAACCACAGTGCTGGAGGATATTGCTGAAGACCTGTGAAAGACAAGAACGGGCTCTCTCACATCATACTGAACCAGGGCTAGGACCCCTGGCCGGAGCCAGGTTCAGGTGATCTGAAAACTGCCTTGGAGTTTCTACAATATTTATCCATGTTTCCAGGATATAAGCTGAGACAATTACCTCCTCCAATAGTAAGGTCAGAGTAAAAGCTATGTAAGACGGGAATGATGGGAGCATCCTTCTTACAGGAGGGCGGAGAGGATTAAAAAGACAACCTGGGGCCAGGTGTGGTGGCTCACTACTGTAACCCCCGAACTTTGAGAGGCCCAGGATGGAGGATCGTTTGAGGCCGGAAGTTCAAGACCAGCCTGGGCAACATAGTAAGACCCCCATCTCTACAAAAATTTTTTTAAATTAGCTGGGCAAGAGAGTATGTACTTGTAATCCCAGCTACTTGGGAGGCTGAGGTGGGAGGATCAATTAAGGCCAAGAGTTCAAGGTTGCAGTGAGCTATGATTGTGCCACTGCACTCTAGCCTCAGTGACAGAGCAAGATCCTGTCTTCCCTCCCAGAATCCTGTAGATATTATCTGACCATATAGGCCAAGCAAGTATGATAATGAACATTTAAGATATACCTTTCGCAATGTATAACAAATCTTTAGAGCCCCTGTAGATAGCTATTTATGGAAACTACATTGAAATAAGACAAATCAACAGTGAGAGGAAAACAGAGTCCAGCGTAGGGACTGAACTGACTGTGCCATTTTTAAGGAGGCTAGCATGTAAGGATTCCAAAACTTACTGTACATAGTGGATATCTCTTGGTGGTGGGATTATGAGGGAATGGTAATGTTCCTCTTTTATTTTCCAAATTTTCTACAATGAACATTATTTCATGAAATAATTTTATACAACTTTAAAGCTACTTTTTGAGAAACACTGGTCTCTTAAAGGGATATCCTTAGAGGCATATGGCTGTTGGCAAGCAACACAAAATGCAAGCCAAACTCTGTCTGTAGGAGCGCCAGCCAGCCAGCCCTTAGGCTTAAGTCTTGTTCAAAAGGGAAAAGGGCGAATTTAAAGAGATGTAGTCAGGGGTAAGACAAAGAGACTGTCTGGGGAGACGGGGGAGTCAGGGAATAAACTTTTCCTCAGCTCTTCCAGGAAAGTCAGGAAACACCACTGAGTTGGGGAGGTGGCCTATCCCCTAAGCTTAACCTCCCCTGCGCAGGGCCAAGAGCCGGTACCTGAAGGATGGTAGGCAGGGTTTCATCCAGGTCATTGTAGTAACTTGGCTGCTGTGTAAAGATGTTTCCTAAAAAGAGAAGAGAAAGGTTGGAATTGAGAAAAGGTGGGGGCTTGGTGGGTGAAGAGGACACATTACATATGGTTGCCAGCATGTCTGTGGCCTTTCTCCCTTTTCCTAATCCCATCTGCAGCTAGGACCTCGGATGAGTTCTGGCCCCAGGCCTTGCTGGCGCTGAGCTTTGGCCCAGCCTAGAAGCTTCCCCAGGATTGGGGAGGGACCTTGCTCAGTATGATTTAACCTTTGAAGTACCTCTGCCTAGTGAATTACATAAAAGACCTGCCCTGGTCAAACCAGCTCACCCTGATGTCCCCAAGAAGTGATCACACTTGGGCACCGTGCCTCCTATGACAGCTATGGCTCTGGAAGTTGGAGTTAGTCATCCAGGAAAATAAGCAGATAGGATCTCTTTGCTCAAGAAACATGGATGCAATAATCCAGGACTCTCCAATAATGTGAGGAGACTGCAGGGAGATATTTCTCTGGAAATTTCATACCTTCCACTTGTAGATATGCTAACCATACTAATACTACTCCGAGGTGAGAGGCCTGAGAAGGACCTGGAGACAGATTTACCACACACTTGCAGTTGTTCCTATAAGATGAAGCTTGTCTCCGAGTGTTTCTATTCTCCAAGTGCTGCCGCTGTAAGTGCGTAGGTTTGAGCATATGGTAACTGGAATAGAAACCAAGTGTTCTGGCTGCCCAAATGGTGAGAGAGGGAGGGAGGGAGGTAAGATCACAGCTAGCTTGGGGATGTGACAATGTGAAATGCCAACACCTTTAAGAGGCCAGGGTTCTCGGCCCCCTATAATCCCACCATCTAAGGCTGGCTGATGGTCAGGATGTTCTGAATTCTAGGTGTTCTCTGCCTTTGGGCAAGTCTGTCCTTGGTTTCCTTTGACCCTGCAGCCCTTGCTGGACTCTGGAGGATTGGAAAAATGAATGAGTTCAAAAACCAGATGGGGCTGGGTGAGTAAGCAAGTCACTAGGTGGCTGGACTTTCTGTAAGCACTTTCCTGGATGCCACGCCACTGCATTTCTTGATTCCAGAAAGCTGAGTTTTACCAGCCCAGACTTGCTCAGCACCTCCCATCTCCAGATAGGTGCTGATCCCATAACCTGTGAAGGTGTGCTCAGACCATCCGCACCCACCTTCTATTCCTGACAGGCAAGGAACGACAGAGCTATCTCCCCACCAAACTCTGTTTTTCCTATAAAACCCTCAAGGTTAAGTCCAAACTCCTGACTGTGGCACAAAAGGCCCTGTGAGATCTGGCCTCTGCTGATATCCCAGGCCACCCTTTCCCCCTTCCCTACACCGCACACTTCCCTCACACCATTCTTAACCTCAGAAAACCAGCCCTGTCCCCGCCTTCTGTTTGGAGTGCCTTCCTAGAGCTAACTCCACCATAAAGCAGGTGTCACCTACTCCACGCAGTGCCTCCTGACCCAGGCATTAGGAGAGGTTTCCTCTCACAACCCCCAGGGCCATACCATGTTCTCTGAAGCATCCCAGCCACCTTGCACTGGGGAGGCACCCTCGCATGATCCTTCCAGAGCTGCAGTCTGAGTAAAGCGAGGTTTTACATTTGATCTATTAGTATAGATCAAATTTCATACTCTATTCTTGGGGTCTTCTAGGTCCCTTTCCTCACCTTCATCTGATTCTAATGACAGTGACGATGTTAACTTTTTATCTCCTAAAGAAATAATAAAAATGTAAGGAACAGCAATGGCATCCTTTGAAATGTCCCTTCTCAGATGAAAGCAGTTCAAAAACCCAGGGTGAAGGGAGATACTGCCAAGTAGATCACTGCAGTCCACAATTGGGCCAAGGCCCAAGTCATTCCTGGTTTGCAAAGCAGTGCTGAGAGTCTAACTGAAAGGGCTTGCTTTCAAAATTACACTTGTTGATGCATAATACCAGCCTTGAAGGTTAAAAAAAAGGTGGGGGAATAGGGATAGGTACTCAGGAGGTCAAGGTGGGAGGATCGCTTGGGAGAAAAAAAAGGCAACGTAAGGAACTGGGCTTCTACTCACAGAACACTCAACCAGTCCCCTTTCTCCCACCTTCTTTCACTTGTCAATCCTCTTACAAGTGATCACTTTGCCTGAGTTTCTGCAGTATAGAAATTGGAGGCTGCCCCTTCTTATACCTTCTGCTCAAAGGTTAAAAAGAGAGTTGCTGTGTATGTGTGTGTGAGAGGGACAGACAGAAACTGCAGGCGCATTCTCTGCATCACTTCCTGTCTACACACACACACACACACACACACACACACACACAGAGTGAAGGGGCTCCTGAGGCCTGGTCCTCACTTCTTTTGTGCTGACTCCCCTCAAAGAGCCAAAGAAGGGGCCCTTCTTAATAAGCCAGTTTAGGATTCTCAATCTCAAGGTCTGAGAACTCTTAAAAAAACACCTCAGAATCTATGAGGGAGGACATTTTTCTGTATAGACATTTTCATGATTCTCAAAGGAGCCAGTGATCCAGATGATTCGGAGCCCAGGCAGTGAGTGGGCTTTCTCACTCTCCCATCACCACGCAGTCCCCTCTGGATACCTGCAGCATCTTACACCCAATAGGTCCCATGCTGAACCTCCCCTCTACCCACAGCTCCCTCTCCCACCTCCCAAAGGGCCTTTTTTCTGCAACCAACACCAGTTCTAGATGACCTCACCAAGCCCTGCTTAAATCAGGTTCCTGGATTTCCTTTTCTTCCCCAGCAGCCCAGCCAGGCTCTCACCTTCAAACTCACACAGATGCGCCCACCTCCTACAAGGCCTCCTGTCTCCACCCTTCCCACCTGCATGCTGCCAGATGAATCTTGTTACCTGCTCCAAGCTCCTGCAGGCTCCACGGTCTCATCACAGTAAGAGCTCATGCTTACCAATGGCTGTGACATGCCAGGCACGGTGCTGAGCATTCTACTCATGCTATTTCAATAACTCAATTTGTTTTTACTGTTTTTTTTTTTTGAGGCGGAGTTTCGCTCTCGTTGCCCAGGCTGGAGTGCAATGGGACAATCTTGGCTCACTGCAATCTCCGCCTCCCAGGTTCAAGCGATTCTTCTGCCTCAGCCTCCTGAGTAGCTGGGATTACAGGTGCCTGCCACCATGCCCGGCTAATTTTTTGCATTTTTAATCGAGATGGAGTTTCGCCATATTGGCCTGGCTGGTCTCAAACTCCTGACCTCAGGTGATCCGCCTGCCTCGGCCTCCCAAAGTGCTGAGATTACAGGCATGAGCCACCACACCCAGCCTCAACAACCCAATTTAATCCTTGCACCCATCCTATGGGTAGGTATATTATTATAATGTCTTCCCATTCTGCAGATGAAAAAACTGGGGCTTAGTTAATTGGCTTGGTTAAGGGGACACAGCCAGGAATAGAGCTGTGGTGTGAATTAGGCAGTTCAATTTCAGAGCCTGTCTTCTTAGCCACCAAGCAATACCACTCCCCAAGTGCTAAAGCCTGGCATGAGGCCCTTCCCAATCCAGCTCCAAGGCTCCAACTTCCCCTCCCCCGTCTCCTGCTGCTGCCCTCCTGGAATGCTCCACTCTCTAAGCAAACTGGCCTAAGAATTGTTTCTCTAACTAACTGTGCCTTCTGGTGCTCACTTGCTCCATCCTCTCAGTATGTGGTAAAATTACTAGGAGTCTTTCTCAGTCAGGGTCTAAGAGACAGGATCTCACTTTGTCACCCAGGCTGGAGGGCAGTGGTGTGATCATAGTTCACTACAGTCTCAACATCCTGGGCTCAAGGGATCCTCCCGAATCAACCTCCAGAGTAACTGAGACTACAGGGGCAGGCCAACATGCCTGACTAATTTTTAATTTTTTGTAGAGACAGGGTGTCACTGTTTCCCAGGCTAGGGGGAAAAAAAAAAAAGATTAACTGATGATCAGGAAATAATTAGATATGAATGAGAAACCAGAGATTACTCCAGTGAAAACGCTGGATGCAAAATTTCTTTTTTTCTTTTTTTTTTGAGATGGAGTCTTGCACTGTCTCCCAGGCTGGAGTGCAATGGCACCATCTTGGCTCACTGCAACCTCTGTCTCCTGTGTTAACATGATTCTCCTGCCTCAGCCTCCCGAGTAGCTGGGATTACAGGTGCATACCACCACACCCGGCTACTTTTTTGTATTTTTAGTAGAGACAGGGTTTCACTATGTTGGCCAGATTGGTCACGAACTCCTGACCTCGTGATTTGCCTGCCTCGGCTCCCAAAGTACTGGGATTACAGGTGTGAGCCACTGCGCCTGGCTGCAAAATTTCATATACATTATGATCAAGTATGGTTTAAGAAAAATACAGAGAAAAGACTAGAAGGAAAAAACAACCAAATGGTTGTTTCTTGTAGAAATCTGGTAACTGCTTTCCTGCTTCACTATACTTTATATCCTTTCAAAATTTCTTAAATTAACATGTATTACCTTTACCATTAAGGAAAAAAAAAAAGGCTGGGCGCAGTGGCTCACGCCTGTAATCCCAACACTTTGGAAGGCTGAGACGGGAGGATCACCTGAGGTCAGGAGTTTGAGACCAGCTGGACCAACATGGAGAAACCCCATCTCTACTAAAAATACCTGTAATCCCAGCTACTTGGGAGGCTGAAGCAAGAGAATCGCTTGAAGCTGGGAGGCAGAGGTTGCAGTGAGCCGAGATTGCGCCACTGCACTCCAGCCTGGGCAACAAGAGCGAAACTCCATCTCAATAAATAAAAAAAAGAAAAAAAAAAAAAGAAAAAGGAAGGAAAGAACAAAGGAAAGCGACCATTACAAGGGGTAACTCAGTTTTGTAACTAGATATTTAGAAGACTGTGTCGTACAGGCTCCAGGTGAGGGGAGCTGACAAGGGCATCCAGGGTGAACACCTCTCTGCGCCAGGCCCAACTCCACGAGTTACAATTCAAAGAGGATATCACTGGGACGCACCCTCTGTACCATCCCACAATGCTTGTGTTTCTTTTTTTTTCTTATTTGTATGTGTGTGTGTGTGTATAAAGAGGAACCTCTAAAATAACTGCTTGTTTTTTATTAAACCTTCTAGCCCTCTGCCTGCTAATGGGATCCAACTGCTAATGTCCGTTCCTTTTGCAACCCAGAAGCGCCCTCTCTGAACTCTGTCCCTACCTGCTCTCAGCAGCAATGCAAATCATGATGTTTTTGATGCAGTGCCATCATCCCTCAAGCAGGGAGTTGCAGAGCAAGAGTTTGAGAGTCAGGTCTACGTGGACACACGTCCCGACTGGGCCACTTATTAGTCATATCCTCTCAGGAAAGTCCCCTACATTTGAACCTCAGTTTCCTTATCTGTAAGTGGGGATGATGACAGCACTTATCTCACAGGGCTGCTGTGAGGATCCAATTGACATGACATATGTGGAGTACTTGGCAGAATGCCGGGTCCCCGGAACACGCTCCAGTAAAGGTTAGCTTAGTTATCACTGCTGTTCTTATATTCATCGCCAAAGGAAACTTCCCCATTCCTATGTTTGACGCATGGCCAATTGCATAATACTAATACACTCCCAAGCCAGAATGCTGGCTTACACTGTAATCTCAGCTGTTCAGGAAGCTAAGGCAGGAGGATCACTTGGGGCCATGAGTTTGAGACCAGTTGGAACAACACAGTGAGACCCCATCTACTGAAAATTTGTTTGATTTGCTAGGCATGGTGGCATGCACCTGTAGTCCCAGGTACCTGGGAGGCTGAGTTGGGGGGATAGCTTGAGTCCAGGAATGTGAAGCTACAGTGAGATATGATTGCACCACGGCACTCTTGCCTGAGTGACAGAGTAAGGCTTTGTCTCTCTCTCTTTTTTTTTTTTTTTGAGATGAAGGCTTGTTTCATCTCAAACACTGCAACTTCTGCCTCCCAGGTTCAAGTGATTCTCCTGGGAAACAAAAAACAAAACAACAACAAAACAAAACAACAAAAAAAACTTCCAGATCCTTGAGGAACTGTCTGGTACACAGTTTTGTTTCCACCTCCCTAGGTAGTGTCACTACCTAGTCATTTTGAGATGACACTCATATATCTGTTAAGCAATTTCCCAAGACTCCCTGCCCCTACCGCTGTGAGTCCCAGGGCACTGTCAAAGCGCTGGCCTTTGCAACCTTTAGTTTGGCATGTGGAGGCCATCTCGGTGCATCCTCCCAGTCCCGCATCCTACACACCTATCATCTTCTGGAGCAGTGGTGAGTTGCCTTTTCCAAAGAGCACACAGAGGTCCAGGATCTTTGGAATGTCAAAGAGGAAGTTATTGTAGAGGATTTCTCCAAACGCAGAAGGGGAAATGAAGTGATCCTAACGAAAAATGCAGAGAGAAAGGATAGAGATTTTCTGAACACTCTTACATTACAAATAGCTCATGAGAAATAATCTTTGGGTCCATCAAATGGGGACTGGCTAATGATGCCTTATACATAGACCTGGAGCAATGGCCATTCTCCCCACCTTTTTTTTTTTTTGTTCATCTATCTGTGTCTTTGTGTCTCTAAACATCCCCATGACTTTTAGAACTGGCCATATTATCATGTCTTTTTTTTTTTTTTTGAGACAGGGTCTGGCTCTGTTGCCCAGGCTGATGTGCAGTGGTGCAATCTCTGCTCATTGCAAACTCCACCTCTTCAGCTCAAGCCATCCTTCCACTTCAGTCTCTCGAGTAGTCGGGACTACAGGCATGTGCCACAACGCCTGGCTAATTTTTGTATTTTTTGTAGAGATAGGGTTTCCCTATATTGCTCAAGCTGGTCTTGAACTCCTGATCTCAAGCAATGCGCTTGCCTTGGCCTCCCAAAGTGCTGGGATTACAGGTGTGACCCACAGTGTCCAGCCCCCACTTAAAAATTTTTTTTAAATTTAATTTTATTGTTATTATTATTTTTTTAGACAGAGTCTTGCTCTGTCGCCCAGGCTGGAGTGCAGTGGCATGATCTCGGCTCACTGCAAGCTCCGCCTCCCGGGTTCACGCCATTCTCCTGCCTCAGCCTCCCAAGTAGCTGGGATTACAGGAGCTCGCCACCACACCCAGCTAATTTTTGTATTTTTAGTAGAGACAGGGTTTCGCCATGTTGGGCAGGCTGGTCTTGAACTCCTGACCTCAAATGATCCACCTGCCTCGGCCTCCCAAAGTACTGGGATTATAGACATGAGCCACCATACCAGGCCCATTCTCCCTTTAAATGTAAAAAGAAACAAAACATGCTATAAAACAGTCAGTTGGGAATTCATCCTGAAATATTTGCAGATAAATTAGTATGATATCTGGGATTGCTTTAAAATACTTCAGAAAAAAAAACAGAACTAAGGGGAAGAGATAAAACGAGACTGGCAGAATGTTGGTAATTGTTGAAGGGTACATGGGATTCACTGTACTTTGTACATGAAAATTTTGTATTTGTGGCCAGGCGCGATGGCTCGCGCTGGTAATCCCAGCACTTTGGGAGGCCGAGGCGGGCGAATGAGGTCAGGAGTTCGGGATAAGCCTGGCCAACATGGTGAAACCCTATTTCTACTAAAAATACAAAAATTAGATGGGCATGGTGGCAGATGCCTGTAATCCCAGCAACTTGGGAGGCTGAGGTAGGAGAATGCTTGAATCCAGGAGGTGGAGGCTGCAGTGAGCAGAGATCATGCCATTGCACTCCAGCCTGGGCAACAAGGGTGAAACTCCATCTCAAAAAAAAAAAAAAAGAAAGAAAAGAAAATTTTATATTTATATATATTTGGAAATTTCCATTCTAGGCCAGGTGTGGTGGCTAGTGCCTATAATCCCAGCTACTTGGGAGGCTGAGGAGGGAGGACTGCTTGAAGCCAGGAATTCAAAACCAACCGGGGCAACGTAGCAAGATCCCCTCTGTCCAAAAAAATTTTTTTTAATTAGCCAGGTGTGGTGGTGCCTGTAGTCCCAGGTACTTTGAAGGCTGAGGCAGGAGGATTCCTTGAGCTCAGGAGTTTGAGGCTACAGGAAGCTATGATTGCGCCACTGCACTCCAGCTTGGGTGACAGAGATTCTGTCTTCAAAAATAAAGAAAAAGGAAAAGAATATGTCCATATTATAAAACTTTTTAAAAAGCAAGATCCTATTTTTTAAATACACACACACACACATTCAAAGGGAATAAATTCTCTGGAGAAATAAGCATGTAACAAGGTTGGGTGTAGTGGCTCATGCCTGTAATTTCAGCACTTTGGGAGCCTCAGGTGAGAATATAACTTGAGTTCAGGAGTTCAAGACTAGCCTGAGAAACAGAGAGACCTCGTCTCTACTAAAAATCAAATAAATTAGCCAGGCATGATGGTGCATGCCTGTATCTCAGCTATTTGGGGGGCCGAGGTGGGAGGATCACTTGAGCCTGGGAGATCGAAGCTGCAATGAGCTATAATTGTGTCACTGCCCTCCAGCCTGGGCAACAGAGTGACACCCTGTCTCAAAAAAGGAAAAGAAACATGCACTTAATAGTGGTTATTTTGCAGGGCTGAGATTTTGTCGGTGACATTCATATTTCTGCAATGTTTGGGTTGTTTAGAGGCAGCAGTATTATTTTTAAAGTCACGAAAAAAAAACAGTAAAGATTTTTTAAAAGAGTACACAAGTTCCTTTAAGAAGTCAGAATCAATGTTTTTCTCTCTGACGCACAAGTCAAGGTAGTCACGCGTCAGCTGGCAAAGGGCCCTCGGCTCTCTTTGATGGAAACACTGGGTGTAACACAGACCAACCTAGTGAATTAGAGGATAAGGGAGGTGGCACAGATTTCTTCCCCAACAGAGGGAATAAAGATGGAGGGGAGACAAAGAGGAAACTCAATGCCCTCAGAGCCTTCCTTCCCAGGGGTGGAGAGCCTGGCACAGAGGTGTCAAGTGTCAGGTGACGACCTGTCATGGGATCAGTGGCTTACTTTGGATTCCTTGTGAGTGGACATGCGGAGGAAGGTGAGAAAAACACTTCGATGGAGGCGCTTCTGCATGTCAACAACCTCAGGGGCTGAGGCCACCCCCTCGTCGAACTTGCGGGGGACATAGCGCAGGTAGGAGTCCAGGCACTTCTGTAGAGTCTCGTCAAAGATCACCTAAGCCAGGAGACAGAAGAGAGCGAGGATTTATCCCTGAGGCCCCAGGGACTTGTGGGTGGACTGTGCAAGGGCTCAATGCCCATCAGCCCTGCCCTGTTCCAAACAATCCGACCCCAAGGGACCAAGGAGGTTTGAATGAGCCGAGGACTAAACACAAGATTCTAAAATTGACACTTTGAAAGGTGTGTAAACATTAAGATTGTGATACAAGACAGAGCAATCCAAACCATAATTTGCTGTTAAGGATCCAGTGTAAGAAGTAGACAAAAAGCACTTCCTAAGGGAAGAAAAACAACAACAGCAACCAACCAACGGCATGTCATGTGCTTTGTCTTAGCGTTAATTTTGATAGAATGTTACCTGGCACCAGAATTTATCGTGAGGCAAGGCCAGGAGCCAGTCGAGGTCATTGGCTACGAAGGTGGCGCGTTCCAGGTACTCCTCCACTAGGGCGGGAATGTTGTCTTTAGGGGGCGGTTTGTATAACACAAAATACCGGTCTGCCTTCTGCTCGGGGTGCTACGGATCCAAAAACCACGTGTTAACGTGGCAGAGGTTAGTCAGCGAGGGCCCATTTGCCAACCCACAGCAATGACAACACTTGGCTGTTCCAACCGGTGACCCTCCAAGGAGCTTTTAAGCATAAAGAACCAAGTGTATCTAACAAAGAGGGCATGGTTGCATCCAGCGAACACTAGGTGATAATTAAAATCCATGTTTTTGGAGTGGATTTAATGACACAGGGGAAGGTTAAGGGAAGAGAAAGCAGGATACAAAACTCTCTATTTAATATAATCAGTTTTTGTTTTTCTTTTTTAGTAAAAGGCAAAAGATTTATTTGTTCTGAAGAAAAACCAGAGCGTAGTTTTCGGTTTATAAAAAGTATAAATATATTCACACACTGGTATCGATTTTTAAAAAAGAAGTTGGGGAGATGATGCCCCAAAGCTAATAGTGGTTATCTCTGATGGGGGTAGGGGGTGGGGAATTGTGGCTTGAATAGACTTTCCCATTTAAAAAAAAAAAGAACATATATTCACATATTACTTTTTTTTTTTTTTTTTTTAAGACAGGTCTCACTCCCATTGCCCAGGCTAAAGTGTAGTGGCATAATCTGGGTTCACTGCAGCCTCTACCTCCTGGGCTCAGGTGATCCCCCGCCTCAGCCTCCTGAGTAGCTGGGACTATAGGTGCGCACCACCATGCCTGGCTAATTTTTTTTATTTTTAGTAGAGATGGGGTTTCGCCAATGTTGCCCAGGATGGTCTCAAATTCCTGAGCTCAAGCCATCCACCTGCCTTGGCCTCCCAAAGTGCTAGAATTACAGGTATGAGCCACCTCTCCCGGCCACATATATTACTTTTTAAATTAATTTTTAATTATATAATTTGACACAAGCATCTTTTCTTTCAAAAACTTACAAGGGTACAGAGAAGGTGAGCTGCCTGGGACTACACTCCCTGGCCCCATGTTCCCTGCAGAGGTAACCACTCACCATCTGGTGGGTGTCCTTGCAGACCTCTTCCAGGCATTTACATTAAATTATACCCATAAAAACAATTTGTTTGGGTCTGTTCTTTCTTACACAAATAGCATCATACTGTTTGTATCACTATGCTGTATCTTTTTTATAACCAGAAAAAAAAACTTCAGTAATTTTTTTTACATAAAATATTCTAATCAAGTAACTCTAAGTGTCAGCATAGAATCACAAGTTCTCCCTTCCAGCCCCTACTTGTCATGAACAAACCTTACTTTGTTCACCATAAAGAGGAGATGGGCTAAGTCTTCTCCTCTGACCACATAAGGGGTGCTTTCTCTGGGGAAGTGGTAACAGGAGGATGGCCAGGCAATGTGTCAGCTCTTATCAACCACAGTCCATCCATTTCCAAGTCTGTTGATCCAGAGGATATAGAAAAACTGAGACTGATAAGAGGTCAGCCTCCTCAAGAACCATCTATGCCTTCCTACTGTCTTAGGCGAGTTTCCAAACTATAGAGCCTGTGGGTACCACAAGGATTCTTCAAGGCCACCTATCATGTGGGTCTGCAGGACCCCCTCCCATTTAAATGAAATTTATATCATGGAGTTACAGGTACAAATCCGTTGAAAAAGAAATTCTGCTGGCTGAAACAAGTTCAAAACAACTGTCAGGAGCCAAAATACATTTCCTTGGTTTCCAAGCTTCCTCCCTCCTCTATCTGTTGGCACTTTACCTCTTTCCTCACTTCTCACTCAGGCCAGGCTACTCATTCTCCTGAGACAGACAGACACACACACACACACACACACGCGCCAGGCTACTCATTCTCCTGACACACACACACACACACACACACACACCCTGAGATTCTGGGCTACTCATTCTCCTGACACACACACACACACACACACACACCCTGAGATTCTACTTTCCATGCAATCCCACAGGGGGAAGATGGACATCTAAATCACCAAGTGAGCACAAAACAGAGGAAGTGACAGCTCAGACCTGGCAGAGGGACTGTGGAAATGCAGAAGGGAATTAACAGCACCTGGAGGATAAGGGACGGCTTCCCAGAGCAAGCAGCCTTCCTCCAAGCCTCCAAGCATTCGAGCGTTGGAGGATAAGGACTTTAAACGAAACAAACATTTTTATGGAGGCATAAACATGGGCCATAACAAAAGGGCACACATTGTACTGGGAGGTAGGAGACAGATTTGGCGAATGCTGGAATGATGCAAATGAAAGCTACCACTTATTGTGGACCTGCCCTGTGCCAGCCACTAGGCAGACACAACCCACAGCCCCTATTTCTTTTTCAATCTACAAAAACTATTTTAAAAAGACATAGTATTCATCCCATTTTAGAGGAGGAATCAAACAGTAAGGTTCAGGAACTTTCCCAAGGTCATGGGATTAAAGAGACAACTGAGGCAGGATTTGAGCCAAAGCTTACGCTGTAGACCTATTAAATGACCTCTGGTATCTGTGTGCCATCCTGGTCTCACTGATCATCCTTCTGACCCCAGTTCCAATCTCACCTCCTCCAGGAAGCCTCCCTGACTCCCACCCCAGCTGGATTAGGAGCTCATCTAAGCTCTCCCTCAGCACCTGCATTCTGTGCTCACCTCTCTATACCACTTGAACAGCATTAAAAGTGCTTTCAGACCAGTGGTTTGCATGGGGAAAGGGTGAGAGGAAGGCACAAATTGCAGGCAGGCACAAGAAAACTTTTAGGGATGGTAGAAATGTTCATTGATGATGATAGTTTCATGCATGTATACACATGGAAAAACCAATCAAATTGCATATTTTAATTTTAAAAATGTTGGCTGGGTACAGTGGCTCATGCCCGTAACCCCAGCACTTTCAGAGGCCAAGGCAGGCCCACCACTTGAGGCCAGGAGTTTGAGACCAGCCTGGCCAACACTGTGAAACCCCGTCTCTTATCAAAAATGTACAACTTAGCCAGGTGTAGTGGCACGTGCCTATAATCCCAGCTACTCGGGAGGCTGAGACAGGAGAATCACTTGAACCTGGGAGGCGGAGGTTGCAGTGAGCTGAGATCACGCCACTGCACCCCAGCCTGGGCAACAGGTGAGACTCCACCTCAAAAGAAAAAACTCTTTCTTTTCATAGGTGTTGACAAACTGCATATTTTAAATATGTGCAGTTTATTGTCCTTCAACGATGCCTCAATAAAGTTGTATAAAATGGGAGGACCAGCTGGGCGTAGTGGCTCACACCTGTAATCCCAGCACTCTGGGAGGCCGAGGCGGGCGGATCACGAGGTCTGGAGTTTGAGACCAGGCTGACCAACATGGTAAAACCACGTTTCTACTAAAAATTCAAAAATTAGCTGGGCGTGGTGGCGCACGCCTGTAATCTCAAGCTACTCCGGAGGCAGAGGCAGAAGAATCGCTTGAAACCAAAAGGTGGAGGTTGCAGTGAGCAGAGATCGCACCATTGCACTCCAGCCTGGGTGGGCGACAGAGTGAGATTCCGTCTCAAAAAAAAAAAAAAAGGGAGGACCAGTCTTCCCAACTGTCTCCCCCACTAGCCTGTAGGTGTCTGGAGGCAGCCTGAGCCTTTGTCACCCAGCATTCCGAGTCTATAGAACAGCACCACGCATTGAGCAGACTTTCTGTACAGATCTGCTGACTGGACAAAGAAATGAATGCAGGCTGACGGGACGTCGTGGCTCACGCCTGTAATCCCAGTGCTTTGGGAGGCCAGGGTGGGCGGATCACAAGGTCAGGAGTTCAAGGCTAGCCCGGCCAATATGGTGAAACCCTGTCTCTACTGAAAACACAAAAATTAGCCGGGCATGGTGGCAGGCACCTGTAGTCCCAGCTACTCAGGAGGCTGATGCAGGAGAATCGCTTGAACCCAGGAGGTGGAGGTTGCAGTGAGCCGAGATCGCACCACTGCACTCCAGCCTGGGCGACGAGCGAGACACTGTCTGGAAAAAAAAAAAAAAAAAAAGATAGGGTTTTGCCATGTTGCCCAAGTTGGTCTCGAACCCCTGGGCTCAAGTGATCCACCTGCCTCAGCCTCCCAAAGTGCTGGGATTACTGGCATGAGCCACCAGGCCTGGCCACAAGACTATTTCTTTCAGGTCAAGTATGTGCTATTCAAATAGTAGATCCTCAACCAACATTAGCTCTACCAATCATCCTGAAAAGGTGGTGTGGTAACTACCCTTTGGCTAGAGATCATGCCCCAAGTCAAGACTAAAGGGACAAATACAGGGTGGACACATATCTTAGTACAATCTTTCAGGAGCTTCCCATGGCCTTCAGAGTAACACTCTTCAGTCTGCCAACAAGACCCCTCCTCGATCAGGCAGCTGTCTCCCTCAGCTCATCCGCCTTCCCACCCTACCCCCCATTCAGTGCTGCTGTTGTTGCCCCTGCTGTCATCACTATTGTAAAAACAATTTATTGAGTGCTTACTATGTTCCAGGCACAGCGCTCATTCATAGACATCTAATTTAGACCCCACAACCATCCTGCAAAGCTGGTCCTATTATTATCGTTTTTGGATTTGAGGCTTAGAGAGGTTCAATAACTTGTCCAAAGACACAAAGACAAATATCCAAATATGTGTGAAATGAACACAAAGCCTGTACTTGCTAACTCTGCTATACTGTTGCTACCTCCAGTGACTTGTGGTTAGTTTAAGAGTCAGGCTCAGGCCGGGCGCGGTGGCTCAAGCCTGTAATCCCAGCACTTTGGGAGGCCGAGACGGGTGGATCACGAGGTCAGGAGATCGAGACCATCCTGGCTAACACGGTGAAACCCCGTCTCTACTAAAAATACAAAAACTAGCCGGGTGAGGTGGCGGGCGCCTGTAGTCCCAGCTACTCGGGAGGCTGAGGCAGGAGAATGGCCAAATCCGGGAGGCGGAGCTTGCAGTGAGCTGAGATCCGGCCACTGCACTCCAGTCCGGGTGACAGAGCGAGACTCCGCCTCAAAAAAAAAAGAGTCAGGCTCTCTCAAGACTCCAGGACTGCATACTAAGGTCGTCCTACCAGGTCCAGCCTTCTGTTGCTCTGCCCAGCTAGTATTAAGTCACCCTTCAACACCCAGTTCAGAAGCCCTTTCCTTCAGGAAGCCTTCCTGGGCTGCACGTACCCTCCCACCAGGCCCAAGGACTCTCTGCCCCTATACACCCCGCTGATCTGGATCAGCGGCCCCGGCTCTGCACTCATGAAGCAGCCTAGACCTCCTTCTATCACAACCCTGATCACACTAGAGAAGCTACTGGTCTGTCTTTCTCTTAGGTCGTGGGTTCTTCAAGGGCAGAGACCATGTCTTTTCTCTTTATGGCTCTAGCACCTGGCACATGGCCTGGCTGCAGTCATGTACCAAATGTTTTCTGAGAGCCTCCTATGCGCCTGGCACTGGAAATCAGGAGTAAAGGGCAAGAACCAGGCCGCTGCTCTCACAGTGCCCGCAGTCTAACAACCCACGTGTTCATTCGGTATGGGGGGAGGACTGAGGTGGAAAATCATACTCGACCACCCAAGGAGCCAGTCTCCATCAGTGTTTCCAACAGAACTTTCTGCAATAACAGAACTGCTCTATATCTGTGCTGGCACTCACCACATGGGGCTATTTTAATTTAAAAGCATTACAATTAAATTAAAAATCTAGTTCGTCAGCATACACTCACTATTCACATTACAAGTGCTTAATAGCTACATGTGGTGAATGAATTGGGTGGCTATGGTACCGAAAAGAACACTCCAGATTTTCTAACAAATATCTCCCACACATAAAAAGGTTATAAAAAGGAAACGTGAAACTTTATAGCAGAAAGATTTTAAGGATATGTGTCCTAGGGTCTGCTTGGCTAGGTTCCCATCCTGGCTCCCCTAATTTCCTAATTCTGTGACTCTGAACTTTCAGTTTCCTCATCTGTAAAATGGGGACAATCAAAATGTCTATTTGCAGGGCTGTGATGTGGACTAAATGACTTAATCTGGGTGAAGTGTTTAGAATGGTCTGGCACAGGGCAAGTACTCTATAAATGTCAGGTACTATTATTAGAGAGTATTTAAGAAGTAATGAGAAGCCATCTAGAAGGCAGGAAATAAAACACCAATTGACTTTACTCAAACCCCTAGAAAACACTTCCTCCCACCTTGTTCAAGGGAGCTCAAATTCTTGGGAAAACAACAAGAGGGTATAGGAACTCCAGGGCCGCATCTATCTCCTTCTTCAGCAGCCTGGCACCTCTCCATGGCTCTAATCTCTCTCTGCAGCTGGTAATCGACATGTTCACAGCCTCCTTATTTTTCAGTCTCACAAGCCCTGCCGGGGTGTTTGTATGTGGTGCTTCTTATCTCAGTTGAGATAAAACACAGCCCAACCTCTGAAATCAGCATTCCCACCAAAATACGGAGAGCAGCTTAGATAGCTCTGAAAACGCTACCTGAAACCTGAACACCCTCCACAGGGTCAAATCCCCAAACCCAGCTTTGGGCTGGATCCATTTCTAGTCCGATCCAGGATGAATCAGAACTGCCATCAGACTGATTTGAAATAAAATGCTTTGGGGGGAAGGTGCAGGGTGGTGACATGGAAAATCCTACGCAAATTCAAGCTGCCGCTCGGAAGGAAATTCCTACTCTGGGCCTGGAAGAGACTAGTAGTGTCTCAGCTACTGAATCACTGACCACGGCCCTCGGGTCATTCTTGGAACAGATAAAGAAGGAATTTACTTTTTGCTTCTGAAATTGCAAGACTGACAATATCAGGCTGAATGGCCTTAAGGGACCGGCTCACCAGCGCTGGTGAAGTCCTCAGCTTTCCTGTCTTCGGGTCCTTGTGGGTGATCTGGAGTTGGTCCAGGGGCAGAGCTGGCATTGTGCTGCGTGACCCTCCTGAAAGGAATATGGATGGGAAGAAGAGAGCAGACACACAGACTCCTGGGGGCAGGGCCTGCTCTGGGGCTGATCCCAGAGTCAGAAGAGAAGCTTCGACCTCTTGCCTTAGGAGGCTCCTGTTGTGGTTCAGGACCTGGTTCATGCGCCTACTAACCCAGACAAAGTGACTGTTTTTTTGCATAAAGCAGTTCTCAATTGTAGAAGAAAATACTTCCCCAGATGACTTCCACACTTTTTTTTTTTTTTTTTGAGATGGAGTCTCAATCTGTCGCCAGGCTGAAGTGCAGTGGCGCTATCTCAGCTCACTGCAACCTCCGCCTCCCCGGTTCAGGTGATCCTCCTGCCTCAGCCTCCGCAGTAGCTGGGTCTACAGGCACACACCACATCTAGCTTTTTTTTTTAAAAGAGACAGAGTCTTACTCTGTTGCCCAGTGAAGTGGTGCGATCATAGCTCACTGTGGCCTCTAACTCTTGAGCTAAAGCAATCCTCCCACCTCAGCCTCCTGAGTAGCTGGGACTACAGGCATTCACCACTACGGCCAGCTAATTTTTTAAATTTTTTGTAGAGACAGGCTTTATTTTTTGACAGATGAGTTCTTACTACATCGCTTGGGCTGGTCTCAAACTCCTGGGTTCAAATGATCCTCCTGTCTTGGCCTCCCAAAGTGCTGCCTCTGCCTCCCAAAGCGCTCACAGGTGTGAGCCTCTGTGCCCAGCCTGTTTCCACCCACTTTGAGAAGTACTGGCTAAAAATACTTAGATTCTCTTTATTACGGCTCCAGCTCTGTGAGCTCACTAGCCTGTGAGCTCTATGAAGACAGTGCCCAGGCCTCTCCTCTTGCTATCTTTTCTGTGAGCACAGGATTGGTACAGAGGTGGCCTCACCAAATGTCTGAAGAACAACTACATATGAGGACACTCCTTTTAAAACTCTAGCCAGATCTTAAGTCTTTTGAGGGGTGAAGCCATGGGCCTTTCCTCACTTGTGGAGGATGTTAAGATTTTACAGTCTCTCTAGGCTTCAGGGAAGAAGTAGATGGAAGAATAGGACATGAGAAGAAGGGAAGGAGGACATGGAAAAACAGAAGGACCAGGGAAAAAGATAATTCATAGAAAACTGACAGTGCAAGCTCCTTTCTACAAAAGCCCAAACTGATCTCACAGTCAGTAAGCGGCAGATCCAAGGTCTCCTGTCTTGCTGTCCAGTGTTCTTTTCACAATATCACTTGGCCTGACCCACAGAAGGGACATACGTGTTAAATGAATCATGGAATAGAAGTGAATTAGACCCTTCAAAAAACATGCCATAAAAGGCTGGAACAGTCTCAATGACAACATGAAGAGAGACAGAGGCTGGGGTGATGAAACTGTCACCTCTTGAGCCTTCACAGACAAGCAGAGGAGCATGGGGGGGGACATGAGCTACCAGGTGTGTCACATCTCAGATACTGGGCCAGGCTTAATGATATGAAGAGCTCCTCTAAGTGAATTTCTTTTTTCTTTTTCTTTTTTAAAATAGAGATGGGGTTTTGCCATGTTGCCCAGGCTGGTTTCAAACTCCTGAGCTCAAGCAAACTGCCCATCTTGGCTTCCCAAAGTGCTGGGATCATAGGTGTGAGTACCTGGCCTCTAAGTGCTTTTCTCAGCATTAACTTACTTGCCCAGTTAACTGGCTTTACATGTATTAATGCTCACAAAAACTCTAAGGTTAGTTCTATTATTATCCTCATTTTATCAGTGACAAAACAGAGGCTCACAGAAAACAAGAAACCTGCCCAAGGTCTCACAGTTAGTAGGTGGTGAAGCAGGCTGGTTCTTAACCATTCACTATACTGTGTCTAGTTAAACTTAGGTGTGGGATTGGGTGAAGGGGTGGAGTGAGAGTCAAAGCACTTCTAGAGGAGACCCTGAGTAGTCTTGATAATAGAAACTGACCAGGAAAGAAGGGTGCCCCAGGCAGAGGAAACAGCAGAGCAAAGGCAAGGAGGTGGACACAGCCTGGCACCCAAGGAACCTTGGTTCCGGCCTGTTATAAAGACTGTGAAAATCGCCACCCTAGAAGGAGTAATGAGAGAGGACCAGTCTGCCTAGTCCTTGACAACTGTTCCAGCTATAGGATCCCAGCAGATCAGACATACATGGTCTCTGCATACATGAGGTGGCCTGAAAAAAAATCACAAGGCAAAGAAAGTAATAAAGAGCTTGGGGTAAGTTTTCATCTTTCAGCTTTGCAAAGCATAGATAATATCCTCTGCTGCACCTATTTCTAATCAAGTTACTATCTTACTAGCCTCTCACAACAACCCAATTAAGGACAAGGATTACTATGCTCAGATGTCCAAAGCAGGGCCCTGATTTGCTCAAGGTAAATACATTATTGGCCAAGCTGAAACCAAAGCCCAGGTCTTTTGCTAGGGCACCTGGGGCTCTTATGCTGAATATGTTAAAAAA
This sequence comes from Piliocolobus tephrosceles, assembly GCF_002776525.5. Taxonomy (NCBI): domain Eukaryota; kingdom Metazoa; phylum Chordata; class Mammalia; order Primates; family Cercopithecidae; genus Piliocolobus; species Piliocolobus tephrosceles. Next base: position 11,290,158 of record NC_045452.1, read on the forward strand.
ACAATAATAACAATTTATTTTCCTAACCCTCTAGCCATGCTGGAAGGCGAGCTGGAAACACCACTGCTCTGCACACCAGTTCAGAAGTCTAAATGACTGACAGCCCCAATTCTTGCCAGGCTTGCCCGCTGAAGATGGCTGTGGGAGTGTTGGCTGTGAGACACAGGGTGGAGAAAAAGTCATGAGGAGGAAGCAAGTCTCTACCCTTTAACCTCTAGGCACCACAGTCCAGGCCTAGACAGGTAGAGACAGCATTTGCTTTCAGAAGAAATTCACGGCCAGATGCAGTGGCTTACGCCTGTAATCCCCACACTTGGGAGGCCAAGGCGGGAGGATTGCTTGAAGCCAGGAGTTTGAGACCAGCCTAAGCAACATAGTGAGACCTCATCTCTACAAAAAATTCAAAAATTAGGTGTGGTGGTGCACACCTGTAGTCCCAGCTACTTAAGAGGCTACTTAAGAGGCTGAGGTGGAAGGATCACTTGAGCCCAGGAGATCAAGGCTGCAGTGAGCCATGATGGCACCACTGCACTCCATCCTAGGTGACAGAGCAAGACCCTGTCCCAAAATTTAAAACAAAAAAAAAAAAAATTTTTTTTTTTTTTTTAAGAAATTCGCCCCTACAAACCATTGCCTGCCAGGGCAATTCAGGGCTAGTCTGGTGTGGTGGTAAGGAGACAGCGCTACAGTCCTACAGCCTGGGTTCAAATCCTGGCTCCACCTTTTCTTATCCACGTTGAGACCTTGAGACAGTTCCCTAACCTCTGTAACTTTTGACTGCCTCTTCTGTAATATCAGAATTGTAATAGGACATAAACTCCCAGGGTTGCCATGAGAAGTAATCAGTGTGAAGTGCTCAACCCAATACCTGGCACATAATAAGCACTCAATAAAATTTAGTTGTTATTATTCAAGTCTCAACCAGAGGCAAGACACTTTGGGCTTCCTGGTTTATTCAGCAAACAATTCCTGAATATAATCTGGGTCCTAGGCATATAACTGACTATCATTTGGCGTTAAAGCTGTAACAGGAAATGTCCAAAACTAGAGTACAGTAGAGAAATGAAGGATGTTACAAAGAAGGTGATCTATAACCTGGATGTTGAAGAATAGGGGGAAAAGGTGACATTCCAAGCAGAGAGCAAGCATGAACAAAGGCTCAGAGTCTTAAAATGTGTGGCTCTGGGTTGGGTGAGGTGGCTCCCGCCTGCAGTCTCAGCACTCTGGGAAGCCGTGGCAGGAGAATTGCTTGAGCCCAGGAGAGTGAGGTTGCAGGGAGTCATAATATATCACTGAACTCCAGCCTGGGGGACACAGTGAGACTCTGTCTAAAAAGTGTGGCTTTGAAGGAAGAGAGAGACATTTGGTGTTGCTGAAAACACAAGGTCAGATAGGGGATGACAGAAGTGAAGAGAGAAGAGAAGCTGGATAGGGAAGACAGGACCAATTTAAAAAGAGCCTCAAAATAGCTTGAACCTGGGAGGCAACGGTTGCAGTGAGCGGAGATCACGTCATTGCACTCCAGCCAGGGCGACAGAGCGAGACTCCATCTAAAAAAAAAAGCCTCAACGCTACACTAAAGATTTTAGTATTTCACCTGAAAGCAGTGAGGACTCATGTAAGTATGGGAGAGACATGACCAGAAAGAGATGATGATAACCTGGTGGCAGAAAAGACCTTTTATAAACCATGGGAGAGCAAACAGTATGTTAATCATTTCATTTATTCCATTTTTTTTTTTTTTTTTTGAGATGGAGTCTCACTCTGTCACCCAGGCTAGAGTACAGAGGAACGATCTCGGCTCACTGCAACCTCTGCCTCCTGGGTTCAAGAGATTCTCCTGCCTCAGCCTCCCTAGTAGCTGGAATTACAGGCACATGCCTGGCTAATTTTTGTGTTTTTAGTAGAGAGAGGGTTTTGTCATGCTGGCCAGGCTGGTCTGGAACTCCTGACCTCAGGTGATCCGCCCGCCTTGGCCTCCCAAAGTGCTGGGATTACAGGCATGAGTCACTGCTCGGCCATTCAAATATTTTTGAGCAGCTATTATGTGGCAGGCACTGATGCCCAGAGAATATTAAGGTGGGCAAATAACAAACCTGGTCCTGCCCTTCACAGAGCTTACAGTCATAATGGGGAAAGACAGATACTTTTCCAATTAGCCATACAAACAAATAAAAACCAATACCATGATGTAGCTATGTAGGTAAGGCTCATGAAGCTGTGGCAGCATTTAAAAGAGAGACCTGGCTTGAGGGAGGAGGGATGTCAAGGAAGACCTGAGTTTTTGTCTAAAGCATGGGTACAAATTAACTAGGCAGGGCTGGGCACGATGGCTCATGCCTGTAATCCCAGCACTTTGGGAGGCCGAGGCAGGCAGATCACGAGGTCAGGAGATTGAGACCATTCTGGCTAACAAGGTGAAACCCCGCCTCTACTAAAAAAAAAAAAAAAAAAAAATAGCTGGGAGTGGTGGTGCATGCCTGTAATCCTAGCTACTTGGGAGGCTGAGGCAGGAGAATCACTTGAACCCAGGAGGTGGAGGTTGCAGTGGGACGAGATCGCGCCACTGCACTCCAGCCTGGGCGACAGAGCAAGACCCCGTTTCGGGGGAAAAAAAAAAGAAATTAACTAGGCAATCTGAACTTTAAGTTTCAAAAGGACAAACAATAATCACGACTATGTCTGTGCCATCAGTGTATTCCCCTGCCAGGCAGGACAGCAAAAGCCAAAAGCTAAGAAAGGGAGGGGAGCTCCCTACAAGCACCCAATTACAATATGGCCTGGGAACATCCCCGGGGCTACTGCTTCCTCAGTTTCTTTGTCATCATTCCTCTAGTCTCTCAATTGAATATTACTCTCCTCAGAGACCTTCTGATTGCTCTGCCTATAGTATCTACTCTCCCAGTTAGTGTCATAGCTTTAATGACCTCGTGCATTTGCTTGTCGTTGACCATCTCCTCCCACTAGACTGTAAGCTCCATGAGGGCAGAAGCCTTGTCTGTCTTGCTTTGTTTGTATCCCCCATGCCTAGATCTGTGTCTGGCACATAGGAAGCACTCCACAAATATTTGCTGAACGAATGAGTGAACCCTGAAGAAACTGAAGCCCTGGGTGTGAGGACATGGGGGCATCGTGGCTGGTCCAAGGCCACTCTGGGGCCGAACTTCGAACCCGTGGCTCCTGACCCTGGCGGCCAAGTCTCGGGGGCGGGGGGGGGGCGGCTCACAACCCCTAAGCTTACGCGTGGGCCCCGCAATGGAGGCCAGAGGGTGGGAGAGCCAAAGCTGCCCAAGGCACAGCTGCGGCTCCTCCGGGGCCTCTTGCCCTGCATCCGGCAGGGACCAGCCACGCACTCACCTCGGCGGCTCCACCACCAGCTCTATGCCGCCACCGCCGCCGCCGCCGCCGCCCACGGTGACAGCTCCCTGAGCGCCCGCACTTCCGGGGTCAAACGTCGATTCCGCAGGAGCAGACAGGAAGTCTCGGCCTGGCCCCGCCCCCAGAGCGGAGCAAACTACCGCCGGGAAGCCGGACCCGGGCAGCACCTCAATTCTTAAGACTCCGCCCCACACTCGGCAGTCTGTAGCCACGCCCTCTTCCCCTCCTACCTCCCCTACGTGATTACACCTCTCGGGAAATCCAAGTTGGGCACCTGAGAAGGCGTCTCGGAATCCCAGGCTTCCACCTTCTGCCTGACCTCCTTAGTCACCGTTTTACATATTTAATCCAGAAGAGAAATTTTAACAAGTCAAAAGCACGAACATAATATTAAGCAGATGTACGAATACAGACTGCGATTTCATTTACGGGAAATTCTGGAACAGATGGAACTCATGAGTGGTGATGCTGTTAAGATTGGTGGTTTCCTCTGGGGCTGTGGACTGGGAGGGGCCACAAGTGAGGCTGGGGTCACCCCTATCTTCATCTCGGTGGTAGCCATGTAGATGTGTTCACTTTGGAAAATTCATCAAATTGTACACTTAAAATTTGTGCACTTTTCTGTATGTATGCAATACAGTTTTGTTTTGTTTTTTTTGTTTTTTAATGAAGGTACAAGTATAGCTATCCTAAGAGAAGGATGCAGTTTTTCTACAGAATGTCTTAGGTAATGTAGGTTTAGTGGTTCCTAAGTCTGGCTATGGATCAGAATCATCACAGAAAACTTGTTAAGAACACACATCCCTGACTTCATCTCAGTGCCTGGCACACAGTAAGAATTCAAAACCAACCACCATCATTATTGGGGTGTTATAGAAGCCCCCGAATGGAGAACACAACCCCACCCCAGGATTGTGAAATATTTCCCAGGACCCTCCTGCCAACCCCTGCTATCTGTACTAGGGCTACAAGTAATGCTTAGTCCAGTGCCTGTCCTCAAGGAGCTTACAAAATAGGGAGTGCAAGAAAACCAATAGCAACGAGTCAATGTGATGAATGCAAGGTGCTGAGGAAATAGGAGAGATGGCCTGTAAACCAGAAATGAGATGAGAGGGGCTGGATTTTTATATTAGTTTTGTATTGCTGCGTAACATATTACCACAAACTTACAACAACACACTGCTTGCCACTTATAACAAACACATTTATTTATTTATTTTGAGACGGAGTCTCACTCTGTCACCAGGCTGGAGTGCAGTGGTGTGATCTTGGCTCACTGTAACCTCCGCCTCCTGGGTTCAAGCGATTTTCCTGCCTCAGCCTCCCAAGTAGCTGGGACTACAGGCACGTGCCACCACCCCCAGCTAATTTTTGTATTTTTAGTAGAGACGGGGTTTCACCATGTTGGCCAGGATGGTCTCGATCTCTTGACCTTGTGATCCGCCCACCTTGGCCTCCCAAAGTGCTGGGGTTACAGGCGTGAACCACCACGCCTGGCCAACAAACACATTTATTATCTCACATTTTCTGTGGGCCAGGAATCTGAGGATGGCATAGCCGGCTCCTCTGCATCAGGGTCACCCACAAGACTGCAATCAAGGTATCAGCCAGGGCTGGAGTCTCATTTGAAGACTCAACTCAAAAAGGGTCTGCTTGTGGGTTCCCATGGCTACTGGCTAAATTCAGTTCCTTAATGGTTGTTGGACTAAGGGTCTCAGTTCCTAGCTGGATTTTGGCCAAAGGCTTGTCACGTAGGCTTCTCCAGTGTAAGCAGCCTGCTTCATCAAAGCATGAAAGCCTAAAAGTTAACAGGGAAGCCAAGAGTGATGGCACATGCTTGTAGTTCCAGCAGGTTGGGAGGCTGAAGCAGGAGGATTGTTTGCTCCTAGGAGTTCAAATAGAGCCTGAGCAACATAGCAAGACCCAGTCTCTAAAAATAAAAATAAAAAAAATTCAAAGAAAGCATGAAAAAATTCAAAGAGGCTGGGCACAGTGACTCATGCCTATAATCCCAACATTTTGGGAGGCTGAGGTAGGAAAATTGCTTGAGCCCAGAAGTTTGAGGCCATCCTAGGCAACATAGCGAGACTTCATCTCTACAAAAAATAATTAAAAATTAGCCAAGCATGGTGGTGCATGCCTGTAGTCCCAGCTGCTTAGGAGGTTGAGGCAGGAGGATTGCTTGAGCCCGGGAGTTTGAGGCTGCAGTTAGCTGTGATCACACCACTGCACTCCAGCCTGCATGACAGAGCAAGACCCTGTCTCAAACAAACAAAAGGAGGCAATGGGAGAGTCTACTAGCAAGAGAGAAATTACAATATCATGTAACCTAATCATGAAAGTGACATCACTTTTACCATGTTCTATTTGTTAGTAGCAAGTCACAGGATTTGCCCACAGGGGATTACACAAGGGCAGGAATACCAAAAGATGTGAATCAATGGAGGCCATTCTAGAGTCTGCCTGCCACAGATACTTAGAGGACACATATCAACCCCAGGTCTGCAGCAGAGGAAGTAGAGGTGCAGAGAGATAAAGACAATTGTGATAGTAATGACCACATTTGTCAAACCCTTGCTTCATCCCAGGCACTGGAATAAGCATTTAACATATATTATCTCTTTGACTTTTTTTTTTAATGAGATGGAATCTCACTCTGTCACCCAGGTTGGAGTGCAGTGGCATGATATCGGCTCACTGCAACCTCCGCCTCCCAGGTTCAAGCCATCCTCCCTCCTCAGCCTCCCTCGTAGCTGGGACTACAGGCACATGCCACCACACTGAACTAATTTTTGTGTTTTTAGTAGAGATGGTGTTTTGTCATGTTGGCCAGGCTGGTCGCGAACTCCTGACCTCAGGTGATCTGCCCATCTTGGTCTCCCAAACTGCTGGGATTGCAGGTGTGAGCCACTGAGCCAGGTGCTCCTTGACTCTGTAAGAATGATAAGAGGTAGATGCTATCATTACCCCATTTTAAAGAGAGGTTTAAAGACTAGACCAGAGTCACAGAGCTGGTAAGTGGGTGGAGTGGGGATTTGAATTCAGCCCTGTTTAACCACAGAGCCTATCCTCATAACCTCCCTACCAAGAGCCCTTCCCAAGCTCCAAGAGGTCTCAAGTGCCACAAGCTGTGTCAGAACAGTGAATGTTTCCCTTTGTTGCTGTTAGTATTATTATTTTATTTATTTATTTATTTAGAGATAGGGTCTCCCTCTGTCACCCAGGCTGGAGTGTAGTGGCGCGATCATGGCTCATTTCAGCCTCTGCCTCCTGGGCTCAAGCAGTTCTCTTGCCTCAGTCTCCTGAGTAGGTGTGGCTACTGGCATGTACCACCGTGCCTGGCTAATTTTTAATTTTTTTGTAGAGATGGTATCTCAATATGCTGCCCAGGCTGGTCTTGAACTCTTGGGCTCAAACAATCCTCCCACCTCAGCCTCCCAAAGGGCTGGGATTACAGCCACCATGCCAGCCTGTTGCTGTCATTTTTGGAAAACTGATCTTCTGCTGACATGGAAGGGACAGAAAAAGGTGCCAGAAACTGTGTGTTTTGTTTTGTTTTGTTTTGTTTCTTCTCTGTCATCCACACACACTGGACGCATGGAAAATGCAATCTGTATCCTGGTGACTGGTTGGGAGAAAATCACATACAGCAGTCTTTGGTCCAGGAAAAACTTAAAATAATAGTTCCGGAAAAAACATATGCACTGATTCCATCTTTTCCTATGGGTACAAAGATAGTCATATCACAAAAGTTTTGGAACTAAATAACATGACTGTAAGAAGTCAAAACATCCAATAAGTCACTAACTTCTCCAAATGTATCTGTTTTCTCATCTGTTAAACAAGATAGTTAATATCCACCTCATCATTAGAAGGCTTAAGGCTGGATGTGGTGACTCGTGCCTGTAATTGCAGCACTTTGAGAATCTGAAGTGGGAGGATTGCATGAGGCCAAGAGTTCGAGACCAACCCGGGCAACATAATGAGACTTAGTCTCTCAAAAAATAAAAATTAAAAAACTAGCTGGGTGTGGTAGCACACACCTGTAGCCCCAGCTACTCTGGAGGCTGAGATGGGAGGATAGTTTGAGCCTGGGAGGTGGAGGCTGCAGTAAACTATGGTTGTGCCACTGCATTTCAGTCTCAAAACAAAACAAAACAGAAGGCTTAAATGAGATAATATAGACAATGCCAAGAACATAGTAGGTGCTTGAAAAATGTTAGTGAAAAGGAAGGAAGGAAGAAAGGAGACTCCCTATCAGCTGGAGTGTTAACTTTTACATTTCTTTCATCTTTCTCCCTTGCCGAAACAGCTTAATGAGGAATGTTGGTTTACAAAGGACACATTCTTGTCTCAGCTAATATGTGTCCAACTGAAATTAAATTTAAAAGCCGGGTTAACAGGAGAGGACTCAAATCATGCATAAGTCATTTGCAAACATGCAAATACAGAGTAATTTCTTGGCCTGGCTTCTCCTCTAGATTAAAAGAAAAACAACTAAGAACAACTATTTGGGTTGGCAAAAGGGAGGAGTGTCCGTGGTTCATATAACCAACAAAGTCTAGGGGTAACTAGGGAGAAAACTGTCAATATTCAGTGCTACAAAATAGACATTGAAATATCTAGGTCTGAGTCTTGCCTGGCCCAGACACTCTGAGTCACCTCAGATGAATCAGTGTTCCCTTCTTTTGCATGTCAGTCCTCCAGCAAGCATGTGTTTGCAGAGCACTCATTGTTGAGATTAGCTGTTGTTTGGCGTCCAGTGTTTATTTCCTCTGTTTTCCTACCAATAGCAACTTGATCACTCCTTAGGGAACCGTCACTCCCATTTCAATATGTATGGAGTGGCATTGACCCCTTACCCAGAGTTTGAATGTCCAAAATTGTATTAGTCATCTAGGGCTATGCAACAAATCATCCAAAAATACAGCAGTTTAAAACAGTAATCCCAGCACTTTGGGAGGCTGAGGAGGGCGGATTACGAGGTCAGGAGATTGAGACCATCCTGGCTAACATGGTGAAACCCTGTCTCTACTAAAAATACAAAAAAACTAACCAGGTGTGGTGGCGGGTGCCTGTAGTCCTAGCTACTTGCTAGGCTGAGGCAGGAGAATTGCTTGAACCTGGGAGGCAGAGGTTGCAGTGAGCCAAGACCACACCAGGCACTCCAGCCTGGGCAACAGAGCAAGACTCCGTCTAAACAAAACAAAACAAAACAAAACATTAATAATAGTTTTTTAGTCCAGGTGCAGTGGCACATGCTTGTAATCCCAGCACTTTGGGAGGCCAAGGTGGGAGGATCACTTGGGCCCAGGAGTTCAAGACTAGCCTGGGCAACATAGTGAAACCCCATCTCAATTTAAAAAAATAGTTTATTATCCCATACGGTGCCTGCGGGTTGGGAGTTCCAAAGTGGCTTGGCTGGGTGGTTCTGGCTTAGGGTCTCTCAGGAAGATGCAATCAGATGTCAGCTAGGACTGAAGACTTGATTAGAGCTGAAGGATTCACTTCTGCGGTGGATCGTTTACTCACATGATTGCTGGGTTGGTACTGGCTATTGGCAAGGGGTCTCGGTTCCTCTCTACAGGGCTAGTTGAGTGTCCCCACCACATGGCCCCTGGCATCTCTCAAAGCGAACAATCTAAGAGATCAAAGCAGAAGCACCAATGTCTTTGTGGCCTAGCTTTAGATGTCACAAACTATCACTTCAGCCACATTTCTACTGCTCACATAGGCCAGTCTTGATTCAGTGTGGGAGGGGTCTTACTACACAAGGGCATGGATATCAGAAGGCAAGATCACTGGGTGCCATCTTGGAAGCTGCCACATCAATCTAATATGAGCCTGGATAAATGGCATGTTCTAAACCCTCAGTCACAGTGATTGGCTCAAGAGTGGATACATGATGTTCAATTGTTTTTTTTAAGAGACAGGGTCTATATTGCCCAGGCCAGTCTCGAACTCCTGGTCTCAAGTGACCCTCCCGCCTCAGCCTCCCAAAGTCCTAGGATTACAGGCATGAGCCATTCCATCCAGTCTGCCAGATGTATCCAGTGATACCCAATTCTGGTATCTTTATTTGAAATCAAAAGGAAAGAGAAGCTCTCCTTCTGATGAGATTGTTAGCAGTAAGAATAAACTTATGCTGGCTGGAGGCCACCATGTAGAACCTGAGAATGAAGCCAACTCAGAGAACAGCAGAGCCAAGAAAAGGAATGGTAAGCAGAGAGAGAATGAAAGAGAGAGATGACATCATTTGAACCCTGGATCTAGGCAAACCTGAATTCAGGTACCCTGAAGCTTTTCTCATGCCTGTTTTGCTTAAGCCATTTTGAGTTGGGCTTCTGTCCTAATACAACTTTTAGATGCTCAGTCCTCCTCCTGTTTAGGTGACCAGCCTTTTCTAAAGATTATGACTGGTACCCACTGGGGCAAGAGGGGTGAGATTGTTAACTGTTCAAGATCATGACCAGAAACAGTGGCTGGCATTTCAAGTTGCTAGATTAGGGATAAGGAGATATTAGCTTCTGGATAGACCAGGTGTACCTTGGGTACCCACCAGTTGGTATTCTTTTATTAGACCAGTGGTGTTCTGGAGAGGTACATGGTAAAGAGGTAGCTGATGGATTGGTTGTACAGTCTAATGATGTAAGTGTTAAGCCCATTTATATCCCTTAATTACAAGGCAAACTGGACAAGTTGCTTAGCTTATCTAAGCCTCTGTTTCCTTAGCTGAATAATGCTTGTTCAACCTACTATAATCACTGAGCAACAAATATTCATTGAGCACCTACCATGTGCCAGTTATCATCAATAAAGTAGTGATTCAATTCCAGCCTTCAAGGTTTTCACAGCCTTGTCAGAAATATGAATAAAACATAAATTACATAGCACGGTTTAAGAAGTATTGTGATAGGCATATACATAATGTTTTGAGGTCATAAGGGAAAAATCTTTTTTTTTTTTGAGACAGAGTTTTGCTCTTGTCACCCAGGCTGAAGTGTAATGGTGCAATCTCGGCTCACTGCAACCTCTGCCTCCCAGGTTCAAGTGATTCTCCTGCCTCAGCCTCCTGAAGTAGCTAGGATTACAGGCACCCACCACCATGCCCCGCTATTTTTTTGTATTTTTAGTTGAGATGGGGTTTCACCATGTTGGCCAGGCTGGTCTTAAACTCCTGACCTCAGGTGATCCACCTGCCTCGGCCCCCCAAAGTGCTGAGATTACAGGCATGAGCCACCGTGCCTGGCCAAAAGTTTTTTTTTTTTTTTTTTTTTTGAGACAAAGTCTCACTCTGTTTCCCAGGCTGGAGTTCAGCGGCACCATCATTGCTCACTGCAACCTGGGACTCCTAGGCTCAAGTGATCCTTCCACCTCAGCCTCCCAACTGGTATTGCAGGTGTGAGCCACCACACCCAGCCAGGAAAAGCATCGTATGTAGTAGGATATACATGGACTCCCTGGGGAGGATGCTGTTTAATCTGAGTTTTCAGGAAATCTAGGAACTGACAGGTTAGTAGAACTTAACAAGGAAAGGAGCAAAGACCCAGAGGTGTAAAAGAAGATGGACCATTCAGGTAATTGCAAGTAAATGTGTATAGCTTGAATCTCAGAGTTTAAGGGCATTTTAAGGAGAGGCCAGATTATGGAGGGCTTTGTGGACCATGCTAAGCAGCTGATGGTGGGCAAGGTCCTGGAGGGTTTGAATGGAGCTGAGAAATTTTTAGAAAGATAACTCTAGTAGTCAGTGGTAGGCAGTCTTGTGAAAAGAATAAAAGAAAAAAAGGTAACTCTAATAGCCATGACAGTGGACAGAATAGATGATAGCAAGAATGGAGCTAGGGCTGGTGCAGTGGTTCACATCTGTAATCTCGACAGTTTGGGAGGCCAAGATGGGAGAATCACTTGAGCCCAGGACTTTGAGACCAGCCTAGGCAACATAGAGAGGCCCTGTCTCTTCAAAAAAATATAAAAAGTTGGGTGTGGTGGCTCATGCCTCTAGTACCAGCTACTTGGGAAGCTGAGGCAGGAGGATCACTTGACCCCAGGAGGTTGAGGCAGCAGTGAGCCATGATGATGCCACTGCACTCCAGCCTGGGTGACTGGCTGACGGAACAAGACCTTGACTTAAAAAAAAAGATAAAAGAATGGAGCTAGGCCTGTGTCACAGTTATCTGTTGCTGCATAGTAAACTACCCCCAAATTTAGTGGCTTATAAAGATGTATTATGTCTCATGATTCTGTGAATTGGCTGGGCTAAGCTGAGTGGTTCCTCTGCTCCACGTAGTGTCAGCTGGTGTTATCATTTGGTTACATTGAGTTGCGTGCTCATTTGAGGCTGGAATATCCCAGACAGCATCATTCATGTGTCTGGTATCTGAGTTGGGGTGGCTGGAATAGCTGGCAGCTGGGTGGGGCTCTCTTGCCACATGGTCTCTCTCATCATTCAGTAGTCTAGTCCAGCAGTTCTCAAGCAGGGGTGATTTTCTCCCACAGGGGACATATGGCAATATCTGGAGACATTTCTGGTTGTCACTACTAGAGGAACTAGGAATTAGAGGCCAGGGATGCTGCTAAACATCCTGCAACACACAGAACAGCCTCACCACAAAGAACTATCTGACCCAAAGTATTAACAACGATGAGCTTGAGAAATGGTGGTATAGCCGGAGCTTCTGTGTGGTGGTTTAGACCCCAAAAGGGTAAAAAATGGAAAATGTATTTCTTTTCTTTTCTTTCTTTCTTTTTTTCTTTTTCTTTTGAGACTGAGTTTCACTCTGTTACCCAGGCTGGAGTGCAGTGGCATCATCTCAAGTCACTGCAGCCTCCACCTCCTGGGTTCAAGTGATTCTCCTGCCTCAGCCTCTAGGGTAGCTGAAATTATAGGCACTTGTCAACACACCCAGCTAATTTTTGTATTTTAGTAGAGATGGGGTTGTACCATGTTGGCCAGTCCTCAGCCTCCCAAAGTGCTATTACAGGTATGAGCCACTGTGCCTGGCCTGTTTTTTGTTTTCTTGAGACAGAGTCTCACTTTGTCACCCAGGCTGGAGTACAGTGGTGCCAACACGACTCACTGCAGCCTCGACCTCCTGGGCTCAAGCAATTCTCCTGCCTCAGCCCCACCAAGTAGCTGGGACCACAGGCGTATGCCACCATGCCCAACTAATTTTTGTATTTTGTGTAAATATGGGGTTCTGCCACGTTGCCCATGCTGGTCTCGAACTCCGGGGCTCAAGCGATCTACCTGCCCTGGCCAACCAAATTGCTGGGATTACAGGCAGGAGCCACCGTGCCTAGCCAAGAAACTGCCATATTTCTTTTCTTTTCTTTCTTTTTTTTTTTTTTTGAGATGGAGTTTCTCTCTTGTTGCCCAGGCTGGAGCGCATTGGCTCCATCTTGGCTCACCACAACCTCCACCTCCCATGTTCAAGCGATTCTCCTGCATCAGCCTCCCAAGTAGCTGGGATTACAGGCATGCACCATCATGCTTGGCTAATTTTGTATTTTTAGTAGAGATGGAGTTTGTCCATGTTGGTCAGGCTGGTCTCAAATTCCCAACCTCAGGTGATCCGCCTGCCTTGGCCTCCCAAAGTGGTGGGATTATAGGCATGAGCCATGGCATCTGGCCGAAGCTGTCATATTTCTTTTTATGTATGTATGTATGTATGTATGTATGTATGTATCTTTGTAAGACCTCTCAGGGATGAATGAAGCTGCCATTTTTCTCAAGCCCTAGGCTCTGGAACGCCACACTATCAATTCGTCCACATTCTATTGGTCAAAGCAAGTTACAAAGCCAGCTCTGATTCAAGTGGAGAGAAATTAGTCCTTCTCCCCCATCCATGGGCAATTACTGGTCTGTTTTCTGTCTCACAGATCTCTGGTGACCATTTTAACAGGAAATCAACCACAGCCAGCGAGATCATTTAATAAAAAATATTCATGTGAGAAGTAATAGCGGTGTGAGCTCAACCATTGGCAAAGTGTCCTCATAAGAAAATGAAATAATGGCAGTTGAAATCTCTTTGCAAAGTGTCACATAAATATATTAATTTCATAATCCACACTGTCCTCAACCAGGAACTGCTGTCCCCAGCAGCTTTCTGTTAAGCCAGGTTTTCTTTCAATAGGCCTCCATTCTGTGTCTGTCCAATCCCCCTGGCCTCTGTCGGATTCATTAAAGTTTCTGCTGACTCCAGAAGATTCTAGAGAATGATCACTGCAGTGAAAAGTCTCAAATCATCCCCCAGGGCCCCTAATAACAAAACATCTGCTTGTCATTGTCTCCTACCCCTTTTGGTTTTAGTGAGAAAACAGTGTTAAGTGATGATAATGGTAAACAACTTAAAAACCAGGTCTCCTGGCTTCCAGGAAGAGAGCTTTAATTTGAAGGCAGCTAATTATCCATTCATTATAATTTACAAATAGTGGTTGTCTTGCCTCCTGTCACTGGTCTGTGAACAACAGTCAGAAAGATGAAAAAAAAAGTCAGATTTAACACGTTTTAGAAATCAGAGGACAGAGAATCCCCCAAATCGAAGAAAACGCTTACAGAACATGTAATTCAAACCTCTCATTTTATGGATAAGGAAACTGAGGCCCAAAGAGGGAATGAGACCTTTCAGAATTACCCAGCAGTGGGGGAGATGGCAGAATGGGCACCGGAACCAAAGTTTCCATGCTGGCTCTAGCCTAAAGCCCCACCCAGGGAGATGAAAGGGTGGTTCTGTCTGCTTCCATGCAGCCTGGAGACTCGGCACTCAGACCACCCATCAAAGTGGCAGTTGGCATGTTCAGGTCTCTCTATAATCATCAGGGTGGGACAATAAAGCCACAGAACCAGGAGGTAGAAACAATTCCTCAAACGCTGGGACATGGTTTAAATTCAGAGGGGGTTGGGGCAGCGAGCATTTTGCTTCACGTCAAGATTTAACATTTTTTACTTGGTAGCATCTTGTACATTCTTTTTTTTTTTTTTTTGAGACAGGGTCTTGCTCTGTTGCCCAGGCTAAAGTGCAGTGTCAGTGATCACAGCTCACTGAAGCCTTGACCTCCTGGCTCAAGCAATCCTCCTGCCTCAGCCTCCTGAATAGCTGGAATTACAGGCGCAAGTCACTCTGCCCAGCTATTTAAAAAAATTTTTTTCTTAGAGATGAAGTCTTGCTCTGTTGCCCAAGCTGGTTTCAAACTCCTGGACTCAAGCGATCCTCACAGCTCAGCCTCCCAAAGTGTTGGGATTACAGGCGTGAGTCACCATGCCCAGCCACATCTTGTACTTTCCATGCAGGATCTGAAAGGAAGGAATTTCAAGAGGTCTCCGGCTACCCTGGTGATAGGAAAGATTGATACTTGGCAGTTTTGGCCATTAAACCTGGTGTTTCAATCCAGTGGAATATTGCCAGCTCTTCAGCTTTCCTTGAGAGAGTTTGAAAAGAAGTTACTGAAGATTTACCTTGACCATCATGATAAAAAGGGAACCCTACTTTCTCTTCTTGCTGGGTATCTACTCTCTGGGCTTGCACAGTCCCCAGAGATTTCAGTATGCCACTGCTCTGACCTAATTCCTTGAGTGCAATGGCCCCTTCACACCTCAGGGAACTAGCCCATGCTGCTTCCTCGGCCTCAAATAACCCCCTGCTCTCCTTGTCAAGGTAAAGCCTCCTCTTCATCTCATCTTTTCCCAGGTTATAATCACTTTCCTGATACGCGCATTCCTAGCCAGCTCCCTTCACTTCCCTTGTGTATCACTGGTCACAGCTTATCTTCCTGTATTTATGTGTGGTCAATGAATGATTGACTCCTTCGTTAGACTATGTGTTCTGACAAATTAGAGACCTCATCTGTTTTGTTCACCAACCTTATCCCCAGCGCTTAGCTTGGTACCTGGCATCTTATAGTGTGCAATAAATATTTGCTGACTGAATGATTGAATCAAAGTGCTAGGATAATCTAGACCAACTCTTCCAATTCCAAGTAAGAAACTGTAGTCCAGAGACGGGCAATGAATTGCCCAGAGTCACATAGAAGGTGTCTAATAGCTCCTTGTTGATTACTGACTTCCTTAAAATACCTTGGCCCTGAGACAGGGCCATTTTGAGGAGAGGCAAGACTGAGAGACTGAGCTGATTTCCATGCTGTTTTAGTCCGTTTGTGTTGTTAAAACAGAACACTTGAGGTTGAGCTATTTACAAAGATCATCAATTTATTTCTTTTTTGTCTTCTTGATTCGGAGTCTTGCTCTGGTGCAATCTCAGCTCACTGCAAGCTCTGCCTCCCAGGTTCACGCCATTCTCCTGTCTCAGCCTCCCAAGTAGCTGGGACTACATGTGCCCGCCACCAGGCCCAGTAAATTTTTTTGTATTTTTAGTACAGGCAGAATTTCACCATGTTAGCCAGGATGGTCTCGATCTCCTGACCTCGTGATCCGCCCACCTTGGCCTCCCAAAGTGCTAGGATTATAGGCGTGAGCCACTGCGCCCAGCCTACAAAGAACATAAATTTATTTCTAACGGTTCAGGAGGCTGGGAAGTCCAAGATTAAAGCACTAGCAGCTTTGGTTGTCTGGTGAGGACTTGCTTTCTTGCTTCCAAGATGGTGCCATGTTGCTATATCCTTCAGAGAGAAGGAACACTGTGTTCTTGCATGGCAGAAGGAGGAAGGGCAAGAGGGTTGAACTTCCTTCATCAAATCCTTTTATGAGGCTGGGCATGGTGGCTCATGCCTGTAATCCCAGCACTTTTGGAGGCCAAGGTGGGTGGATCACCTGAGGTCAAGAGTTCAAGAGCAGCCTGGCCAATGTGGTGAAACCCTATCTCTACTAAAAATACAGAAAATTAGCTGGGCATGGTGGCAGGCGCCAGTAATCCCAGCTCCTTGGGAGGCTGTAGCAGGAGAATTGCTTGAACTCGGGAGGCGGAGATTGCAGTGAGCCAAGGTTGTGGTCCTGCGCCCCAGCCTGTGCAACAAGACAAAAAAAAAAATCCTTTCATGAAGGCGCCTAACTCAATCACCTCGTAAAGGCTCCACCTTTTAATACTGTCATATTGGCAACACCTGAATTTGGAAGGGACACATTCAAACCAGAGCACACATTCTGAACAACTATAATTCCTCTCCTTAACAGAAGGCTCCCCATGAGCCACGAATTCTAAACCCAGGTCCATGAAGGGGCTCCCAAGATCTGTGTCCCTCTTGAATTGTACACAGTTGTGTTTGGGGAACATTTTTCAGAAGAGGAGCTGAGAGGCTTCATCTGATCTTCAAAGAAACATCCTCAAAAGGCTAAGAGCAACTCACAGCAGCACCCTGGTGAACTTCTTGTTCCCTTCTAGTTAGAAAAGCCATCTCAAGGCCCAAGAATCTCTGGTGATAGAAACATGGCTTAGTGTGAGGCTGAGAGGCAGGCAGTGGTCAGGGCAGTGGTCAGGGGTTAATACATGGAATCAGAAATACATTTTCAACTTCAATTGGTTAGGGATGTCAGGGAAAGCTTACTGGAATAGGTGCCAATCAAGCTGGGCTGTAATGGACTGTGAAAGTTCAAGAGGCTGGAAGTGATGTGGGGAGGGAAACACAGTCCAGAACTCCCTTTAGGTAACCCCAATGTCTTCAGCAATGCTCATTCCCAAAAGGGGGGCTTGTTTAAATTGTCCAGTATTGGTGTCATTTTCATCCAGAGATCATCCTGGATGTAGAGTTTCTTTTCCCCTTTCCCTTTATTTTATTTTTTATTTTTTTGAGTTGGATTCCCACTCTCGCTCAAGCTGGAGTGCAGTGGTGTGACCATGGCTCACTGCAGCCTTGAACTCCAGGCCTCATGTGATCTTCTTGCCTCAGCCTGTCAAGTAGCTAAGATTATAGGCATTGGCTTTTTTTTTTTTTTTTTTTTTAGAGATGAGATCTTACTATGTTGCCCAGGCAGGTCTCGAACTCCTGGGCTCAAGTGATCCTCCTGTCTTGGCCTCTCAAAGTGCTGGAATTACATTATAGGTGTGAGTTGCTGCACCTAGCCCCTTCTCCCTTTATTTTTTTATCATTTTATTTTCTTTTAATTTAATTTTATTTATATTATATATATATATATATATACACTTTTTTTTTTTTTTTTTGAGACGGAGTCTTGCTCTGTCACCCAGGCTGGAGTGCAGTGGTGTGATCTCGGCTCACTGCAAGTTCCACCTCCCGGGTTCATGCCATTCTCCTGCCTCAGCTTCCTGAGTACCTGGGACTACAGGCACCTGCCACCACGCCTGGCTTTTTTTTGTATCTTCAGTAGAGACGGGGTTTCACCTTGTTAGCCAGGATGGTCTTGATCTCCTGACCTCGTGATCCACCTGCCTCGGCCTCCCAAAGTGCTGGGATTACAGGCTTGAGCCACCGTACCCGGCTATATATATATATATGTATGTGTGTGTGTGTGTATATACAGAGTCTTACTCTGTCACCCAGGCTGGAGTGCAATGGCGCAATCTCGGATCACTGCACTGCAACCTTCACCTCGAGGGTTCAAGTGATTCTCCTGCCTCAGCCTCCTGAGTAGCTGGGATTACAGGCATGAGTCACCGCACTCAGCTATTTGGCTATTTATTTGTTTTTAATGGAGATGAAGTTTTGCCATGTTGCCAAGGCTGGTCTCTAATTCCTGGGCTCAAGCAACCTTCCCACCTGGGCCTCCAAAAGTGCTGGGATTACAGGTGTGAGCTACTGCGGCCGGCCCATTCTTTCATTTTTTTGAGACAGAGTCTTGCTGTGTCACCCAGGTTGGATGGCAGTGGCACAATCACAGCTCACTGCAGTCTCAGCCTTCCAGGCTGAAGTGATCCTCGATGCTCAGCCTCCCAAATAGCTGGGACTTCAGGAGTGTGCCACCACACCTGGCTAATTTTGAATTTTTATTTTATTTCATTTTTTTGAGATGGAGTCTCACTCTGTCGCCCAGGCTGGAGTGCAATGGCACGACCTCAGCTCACCACAACCTCCGCTTCCTGGGTTCAACCTGCCTCAGCCTCCCAAGTAGCTGGGGTTACAGACGTGCACCACCACACATGGCTAATTTTTACATTTTTTAGTAAAGACGGAGTTTTACCATGTTGGCCAGGCTGGTCTTAAACTCCTGACCTTAGGTGATCCACCTGCCTCAGCCTCTCAAAGTGCTGGAATTACAGGCATAAGCTACTGTGCCCAGTGCCCTCTCCCTTTAGAAGAAAACATAGACTGATTTTGTGGTGCCAACCACTGCCAGTGGCCCTTTGTCCTCTCTGCTGAATTATTCATCCTGCAAAATGAATTATTAATTTCCAACTTTGGAGAGCAAATGCCAGGCAAATAGGTAGAAATGGAATTGGGACCTTGGGCATGGAGCCACAGACCTCCCTAGGTCCTCCAAAGCACAGGCCACCAGGGCCAAGAAATGAAGCAGGAATCCACAAGGGGCTCACCCTGGAATGTACTTGATAGAGGGTGAAGTTGGTACAAGATTATGGTGCCCCTGAAGTGGCCGGGCTCCATTACTCCTGAGCTCTCAGACCTCTTGCTTTCCCGAGTCTTAGCTGTAGCCACCCTTTGACTGGCTCTGGCATAGGGATGTATTGCATATTTAGAGTGGGCTCAAGCAGCATTCTGTGGAGTGACTTGTGTTTGAATCTGAGCCTACTATCCAAGTGACCCTGGATTAATCAAGCAGGGTTTCTCAATGTCAGCTCTATTGACATTTTGGTCTGGATAATTCCTTGTTGTGGGAGACTGTTCCATGCATTGTAGGATATTGAATACCATTTCTGGCTTCTACTTACTAGACGCCAGTACCATAGCTCCCTCCTTCCCCTTCCCCACTCCCAAATTATGACAACCAAAGATGTCTGTAGACAGTATCAAGTGTACCTGGTCCCCTGGGTTGGAGGGGGGCAAAATTTCTTCTGCTTGAGAACTTGAGAGGTGCCATTACTTTTTTGAATCTTTTTTTTCTCATCTATTAAATGGGGATCTGAATGGTAGTCACCAGTATGAGATGACAATCAAATGAGATCATGGATGTAAAGCCTCAGCTTATTTGCAGTGTCTCTACCCTGTGACTTTTCTTTTATTTATTTATTTTTTGAGACAGAGTCTCCAACTGTTACCCAGGCTGGAGCGCAGTGTCAGGATTTCGGCTCACTTCAGGCTCCACCTCCTGGATTCAAGCAATTCTCCTACCCCAGCCTCCCAAGTAGCTGGGATTACAGGCATGCGCCACCACACCAGGCTGATTTTTGTATTCTTAGTAGAGATGGGGTTTTACGATGTTGGCCAGGCTGGTCTCCAGCTCCTGACCTCAGGTGATCCGCCCACCTCGGCCTCCCAAAGTGCTGGGATTACAGGCATGAGCCACCACGTCCAGCCTGGGACCTTTCTATTACATGAACTAATGGTTCTCTTTTAGGTTTAAGTTCAGGCTTGGTTAGGTTTGCATTCAGCTTGCAGGTAACAAAATATCCACCATAAATGGACTTAAACAATGAAGGGGAATGATTGGTGCACATAAGTGGAGATCCAGAAGTAAGGTGAGCTTCAAGTTTGGCTGATCCAACAACTTACCTGGGTCCTCAGGGACCGGTTTTATCTTTTTGTTCTGCCATATATAGTGAGGTGTTCTACTGAGAATGGTTCACCTTGGAGTCTTAAGATGCCCTCCAACGCCTGTAGTCCCAGCTACTTGGGAGGCTGAGGCAGGAGAATGGCATGAACCTGGGAGGCAGAGCTTGCAGTGAGCCAAGATCGCATCACTGCACTCCAGCCTGGGCGACAGAGTGAGACTGCATCTCAAAAAAAAAAAAAAAAAAAAAGATGCCCTCCATCCGCAGCCGGCACCATGGGCTTCCTTCTTCCCTTGAGCACAGAAAGAACTCACGTGTTTCAGCATTCCAAGCCAGTCTTGAGAGGCAGGCTGGCTGGGCCACTTTGGTCACATGCTCACTCCAAAATTAGTGTCTTCATTCAGTGGAATGGATGTACTTAAACTGGTTAGTTCAAGCCTCTCAGGTCCTATCCATGGGATGGAATTGTATTCCCAAAATACATGGCTGTGTGAATACTCAAATGAAGATCTAAGCACCTACGATCCAGGGACTGGTCCTAAACTAATCATTGTAGCTGGGAGGGAGGAACAGGCTGTGTTGATTGGCTGGAACTGGGACTTGGGCAACCCTTGGAGTTGGTGTCTTGGGAACAAGGAGAGGTTAGCCTCACCCAGTCACAGGGACTGGAATTGAGAGGGTGGTTTCCCAATCCCAGAACAGAGATGCTGTTCCCAGAAATGGAGGGAAGGATGCTGAGCACGTCTTAGTCCATTCTGTACTGCTATAACAGAATACTGAGACTGAGTAATTTTTTTTTTTTTTTTTTTGAGATGGACTGTCACTCTGTCTCCAGGCTGGAGTGCAGTGGCGCTGCCTCAGCTGACTGCAACCTCTGCCTCCCAGGTTCAAGCGATTCTTCTGCCTCAGCCTCCCAAGTAGCTAGGAATACAAGTGCGCACCACAGCGCCCAGCTAATTTTGGTATTTTTAGCAGAGACAGGGTTTCACCATATCGGCCAGGATGGTCTCTATCTCTTGACCTCATGATCTGCCCGCGTCGGCCTCCCAAAGTGCTAGTATTACAGGCATAATCCACTGTGCCTAACCAATATTTTTTTTTTTTTTTTTTTTTTTT
>NC_045452.1:11311325-11314700 GCF_002776525.5 Piliocolobus tephrosceles
TCGGCTCACTGCAACCTCCGCCTCCCGGGTTCAAGTGATTCTCCTGCCTCAGCCTCCTGAGTGGCTGGGACTACAGGCATGTGCCACCACACCCAGCTAAGTTTTGTATTTTTAGTAGAGACAGGTTTTCGCCATGTTGGCCAGGCTGGTCTTGAGCTCCTGCCCTCAGGTGATCTGCCTGCCTCAGCCTCCCAAAATACTGGGATTACAGGCATAAGCCACCCTGCCCGGCCTCATACTTTACTTTTAGGGGAATCTAGGATAAGTCAAAGATTTTAGCTGGTCTGAGATTTAGATTTGTCTTTATACTTTTTAGACATGGGAGAAATAAGTACGTTTTGTGTTTTTAAATTGGCCTCCTGCCTGCTGATCAGGAGCTGTGTTCAGAGGATGCTGCACGAAGGGACTGAAAGTCAAGCTTCTGGAATCCCAGTGAGGTCCAGACCTTTCCTGGCAGGAGGCAGCAGCCCGCCAGCTGCTGTGCCTGGGGTGTACAGGAGGGTGGCAGAAGCGTCCCAACATGAACCGTTGCCCAGAGAAGCTGTCAGAGGCTGACTGCAGGACTTGAGAACTTTATCAACCTGTCACCAGCCAAAGAGAGAAGGCGGCTATGCCTCCAGCTGAGCTCGTGTGGTTCTGACCAATGTATCAGGCTACTACTGATGTGTTCTCAATGCCACTCGGTCATTGAGTGTTTCATTGGGGTGGCTTGCCAGTGACAAGGCACAAAGCAGCTTTTGCAGTGATAGTAAGAGGAAGCTGGAGAATGGGCTGTCTCCTTGTCTCTAGTGGCCTTGCCGCTTCCCTACTGACTAGAGATAGACATATGTCACAATACGTCTCTGCTCCTCTGGGCTCTGTGCCCTCTATCAATGCCCACGGATGATCCCTGACACTGTTTGGATGAGTGCCTCATTTTCTCAACCCTCTGGCCCCTGTCCAGCCACCTGTGTCATCTTCCTAATAGGGCCCTTGGATGCCTCCCCGGGCTGAAACCTTGCTTCTTGTTGATTGCCAATGAGACCAGCAGACCCAGTACTTTTTTTGCCTTTGACAATCCTTTAGCTCCCTATCAGAAAATCAGCAGTGCCAGCAGGGCATGAAAACAGCCCAGTTTATACATATTTGTCAATATCTCAGTTTATGGTCAGCCATATCTGGGGAATTTAGAACAAAATTGAATGGTTACTGACTAGCCCCAGATTGATATTTTGCAAGGGTTCTCCATGGCAGTTCAAGGAACTGTGTGGGGTATTTTAACTTCTTCAACTGTATCTTATCTTGTCCCACAAACACCCACAGTTGACCCAACTATGGCTCCATAACCATCTCACCCCTCTAGCTCCCATGTCTGTATCCCAGCTAGTCCCACTGCAGAGGATGCTCTTCCCACTCCTGTTCCCCTTATACCTGGTGTACTTAGAATCATCTTTCAGGTCTCAGCTGAGTGCCATGTCCTCCAGGAAGCCCTTCTGACTTTCTCAAACTGAGTAAGGTTCCTCCTGTGAGTTCCCAAGTTGCCTAAAATAAACCTTAGCACATTGCCTTGTTCTTGTCTATTAATGTGCTTGTCCCTTGCAGCAGGTGATAAATTCCTAGACATTCAAGTCCTATGTCTAGTTCACCAATCATGTCCTCAGGGCCAAGCCTTGTGTCTGGCACACAGAAGGTGCTCAGTATTTCTTGAATAAATATTAGTTGGCTTCAAAGTGTCTAATATTTTGAGTTGATGGTGTATCTGGAGTTAATGAAATCTCAGGTTTTATATTATATATGAAAGTGAAAGCCACGTCTATAATTCCAGCTGCTTGGTAGGCCAAGATGGGAAGACATCTTGAGGCCAGGAGTTTGAGGGTGCAGTGTACTATGATCGCACCTGTGAAGAGCAATTGAACTCCAGCCT
Source organism: Piliocolobus tephrosceles (assembly GCF_002776525.5). Classification (NCBI taxonomy): domain Eukaryota; kingdom Metazoa; phylum Chordata; class Mammalia; order Primates; family Cercopithecidae; genus Piliocolobus; species Piliocolobus tephrosceles. Next base: position 11,313,229 of record NC_045452.1, read on the forward strand.
GGGCAACATAGCGAGACCCTGTCTCTAAAAAAATTTAAAAATGGAAAAATAATTAGTTCATGTGCTATGGTATGTTAATATGGTAGGCTAGTATTATTGTGTTAATACATCAAATATATATTTACATACACAAATATTTTAGACTCATATAACCACAAATTTTAAAATGCTGTATTATTAAACATAGAAAGAAAATAAATATGCAACAATCTAACAATATAAGCATTGTTTATTTTCCTCCAGCCCTATATTTTCCCAAGTGGCAGCATATATTCTTTCTACCCTTTGACTTTTTTTTTTTTTTTCTGGAGGCAGTCTCATTCTGTTGCCCAAGCTGGAGTGCAGTGGTGTGATCTCAGCTCACTGCAACCTCCGCCTCCTGGGTTCAAGCGATTCTCCTGCCTCAGCCTCCCGAGGAGCCGAGATTACAGGTGCCTGCCACCACGCCAGGCTAATTTTTGTATTTTTAGTAGAGACGGAGTTTCTCCATGTTGCCCAGGCTGGTCTTGCACTCCTGAGCTCAAGTGATCTGCCCGCCTCAGCCTCCCAAGGTGCTGGATTACAGACGTGAGCCACCGTGCCCAGCCTCTATCATTTTACTTAACATTACAACATCAACATTTTTCAAGTTGGAATCATGACATTGGGAACTAAAAAGAATGTTAGAAATGAGCCCATCCATTGGCTTTACTTTAAAGATAAGGAAACTGAGGCTCAGAGCAGTGACTGACTCCAAGTCTCCCAAGAAAATGACCATTCTAATTTCTTAACTTCCTGACCTCTGATGTCATCTTCCTGCCCTGAAGCCTTTGAGATTTTCTTAGACACTTTCTCTACTTTTGCGTTTGAACAGAAAAACACTTTGAAATGAGAATTCTGAAGAACAGATAGATCATAGTTGGACTTGCAGGCAATCATTTGTCAGAGTTTAATGACATAAAATTTTATACTGCCATGGAATTCTCATACACTGGTGGTGGGAGGATAAATCAAATTGATACAAATTGGAAAACTTGTTAGGAGCATTTCCCAAAACTGAACATCTACCTACCCTCTTACCAGCAATTCCTTTCCTACATATCAGAAATGGGTGCTTAGGGCTGAGCATGGTGACTCATGCCTGTAATCCCAGCACATTGGGAGGCTGAGGCAAGGGGATCACTTGAGCCCAAGAGTTTGAGGCCAGCCTGGGCAACATGGTGAAATCCCTCCTCTGCAAAACAAAACAAAACAAAACAAAAATTACCTGGTCATCGTGTCTCATGTTTGTGGTCTCAGCTGCTTAGGAGGTTGAGGAAGGAGGATTGCTTGAACCCAGGAGTTCGAAGCTGCAGTGAGCCATGATTGCACCACTGCATTTTAGCCTGGGTGACAAAGCAAGACCCTGTAAAGGAAGGAAGGAAGGAAGAAGGAAGGAGAAAGAAGGAAAGAAAGAAAGAAAGAAAGAAAGAAAGAAAGAAAGAAAGAAAGAA
>NC_045452.1:11314710-11360885 GCF_002776525.5 Piliocolobus tephrosceles
GGAAGGAAGGACGGAAGCAAAGAAGGAAGGAAGGAAAGGAGGGAGGGAGGGAGGGAGGGAGAGACGGAGACAGATGAGTGCTTAGGTTCAACAAACAACATGTACACACAGCCCCAACATCCATCCACAGTAGAATGGATAAATAATTATGGTCTATTCATATAATAAAATACTGGACAACAATGAAAAACAATAAACCTCTGCTACATGTCAAATCATGAATGAGTCTAATAGACATAATGTTGAGTGAAAGAAACCAGGTAGGCTCGCATGGTAGTTCATGCCTGTAATCTCTGCACTTTGGGTGGCTGAGGAGGGAGGATCACTTGAAGCCAGGCGTTCAAGACCAACCTTTGCAACAAAGTGAGACCTGGTTTCTATAAAAAAATAATTGTTTTTGAGACTGAGTTTCACTCTGTCACCAGGCTGGAGTGCAGTGACATGATCTTGGCTCAATGCAACCTCTGACCCCCAGGTTCAAGCAGTCCTCCCACTTCAGCTTCCTGAGTAGCTGAGACCAAAGATATGCACCACTATGCCTGGCTATTTTTTTGTTGTTGTATTTTTAGTAGAGAAGGGTCTCATCATGTTACCCAGGCTGGTCTCAAACTCCTGAGTGCAAGCAATCCACCCGCCTTGGCCTAATTTATATATATATATATATATATTTTTTTTTTTTGAGATCAGTCTCGCTCTGTCACCCAAACTGGAGTGCAGTGGCACGATCTCAGCTCACTGCAACCTCCGTTTCCCGGGTTTAAGTGATACTCCTGCCTCAGCCTCCTGAGTAGCTGGGACTACAGGTGTGCACTACCATGCCCAGCTAATTTTTGTATTTTTAGTAGAGACGGGGTTTCACCATGTTGGCCAGGATGGTCTCGATCTCTTGACCTCGTGATCCACCCACCTGGGCTTCCCAAAGAGTTGATATTACAGGCATGAGCCAACGTGCCCAGTCTAAAAAATATTTTAATTAGCTAGACAAATTGGCACATGCCTGTAGTCCCAGCTACCCAGGAGGCTGAGGCAGGAGGATCACTTGAACCAAGAAGTTTGAGGTGTAGTGAGCTATGATTGAGCCATTGCACTCCAGCATGGGCGATAGAGCGAGACCCTGTCTCTAAAAATATATATATGCGCATATATATACACAAACACACACACATATGCAGATATATATATGCCAAAAATAAAAGAGAACATGCTGTACGATTCCATTTATATAAAGTTCAAGATAAGGCAAACTAATATACAGCAATAAAAGAATAGTGGACCAGGCAAGGTGGCTCATGCTTATAATTCCAGCATTTTAGAAGGCCGAGGCAGGTGGATAGCTTGAGTCCGAGAGTTCGAGGCCAGCCTAGGCAACATGGCGAGATCCCTATCTCTATAAAAAGTACAAAAATATTAGCTGGGCATGGTGGCACATGCCTGTAGTCCTAGTTATTTGGGAGGCTGAGGTGGGAGATTCACTTGAACCCAGGAGGTTAAGGCTGCAGTGAGCTGTGATCATACCACTGCACTTCAGTCTGGGTGAAAGGGTCAGACCCTGTTTCAAAAAAAAAAAAAAAAAAAAAGAGAATAACTGTTATGTGGGAAGGCAGTTATTGACTATAGGGAACACAGGGAGTTGGTAACATTGGGGGCTGATAACATTCTATATCTTGATAGAGATGTTGGTTACATAAATGTTTACATATATAAAACTACATCAGGCTGTACACTTAAGATTTGTGTACTTTATGTGTAAAATAAAATTGTAAACATATATTATGCTTCCTAAACTAGTGTAATCTGAGTAAGTCCGTTGTCTTGTTAATTGCCAATTAATTGCCTGACTTTGGTAATGCACTATAGTTATGTAAGATGTTACCACTGGGGGAAGTTGGATGATGGGCACACGGAATTTCTCTGTACTGTTTTGCAACTTCCTGTGAGTCTATAGTTTTTTCAAAATATGAAGTTAAAAAAATCTTATCCTTCCTATTCTTCATTTAAAAATCAGACAGTTTAAGCATGCTATTCTTTCCTTCATAATCCTTCTTGCCTTCAACCAAATTTGTGGATCTAATTCATTTATTTTCTTTTCTAAGTGATTTCAGGCTCGCCCTTCCCTCCCTCCCTCCCTTCCTCCCTCTTTTCCTTCCTTCCTTCCTTCCTTCCTTCCTTCCTTCCTTCCTTCCTTCCTTCCTTCTTTCCTTCCTTCCTTCTTTCCTTCCCTCCTTCCCCCCTTCCTCCCTTCCTTCCTCCCATCCAGCCTTTCCTTCTTTCATTCATTCATTCTATTTGCCTGTCATCCATCCATCTATTATTAAATCCTTCCTTCTTTCCTTTTCTCCCTCCTTCCTTTCCTTGAGTATCATTGAATCTGGTCTGTTTCTCCCTTCTGCCTCCTCTAGATCACCCTACCTCAGTGAATACCTGCTCTGAGAGGGCATCTCCACTTTTCTGCCCATAGACTCTTACTGCCCCATGCCTTGGTGAATCTAAGAGCTAGGAAGTCTAGAAGTCTTAATTCCACTACCCTCCCTGCTCTAAACCCTGTTGACCTATGGGCAGGCCTCTACTTCCTCTTTCTTTCTTTCTTTCTTTTTCATTTCTTTTGTCCTTTCTTTTTTTTTTTTTTTTGAGACAGAGTCTCACTCTGTCACACAGGCTAGAGTGCAATGGCACGATCTCTGCTCACTGTAGCCTCCACTTCCCAGGTTCCAGCCATTCTCCTGCTTTAGCCTCCAGGGTAGCTGGGTTTATAGGCACACACCACTATGCCCAGGTAATTTTTATAGTTTTAGTAGAGACGGGATTTCACCATTTTAGCCAGGCTGGTCTTGAACTCCTGACCTCAGGTGATCCACCCGCCTCGTCCTCTCAAAGTCCTAGGATTACAGACGTGAGCCACTGCACCTGGCATAATTTCTAAGCCTGGGTTTACCTGTTTGGAAAATGGGTTGAATAATAGATGCCTCCTTCACAAGGGTGTTGAACTTTAATTACTGTTTGCAATGTTGCTTAAGGGAGGAGATGAAAGGCATTTTTAAAGTTCATGTTACTGGCATTAGTAGTAAAGCTGAGGAATTTGTTTGTGAGTTTGTAAGGTTGTTATAACTGGGAAAAGGGTGAAAAAAAGGTTGGTTTTATGTGGAAAAACCTTACCCAAAAAACAGCCACAGATTCTGGTTAGTATAAATAGCAAGAACACGTTGTACCTCAAAGTACTTTGCAAATTTCACATTCTTCCATGCCCCTGGAAAGATAGAACCCACAATTCCAAAACTGAAAATAAGAAGTTTACCTGGGGTCAGGCAGGAAATTCAAGAGCTGAGTTTGGGCTGAGACCATTCTGAGTTCTCTTCACAATTTGCAAGAAAAACGCAGTTAAAGCACAGAGTTCTGTATTTTTACCATCAATACTTTTCTTTTTCTTTTTGCATTCTGATCACATTTCTATCAATAATACAGTTCACAAAAACTTTTAGAAATCTACCATTTTGGGGGAGCACTTTATAAAGGAGAGGTTAGGATAAAATAAAAGGCCAAAACTCAGCTCAAGCCTTCAAAGCATTTACCATCAAACCAGAAGATAAATAGGAGTGAGTGGCCTATATTTAGAATTTACCTCACAGTGCCCTGTTATTAATAATAACTGCCCCCTTTGGAGTGTCCAAAGCCCTTTAAAATACATTACTTCATTTGATCCACCGACAGTGCTGGAATTACAAGCTCTGGTTTAAAGAAGAAAGACTGAGGCTCCCACAGAAGTGACTTTTCTAAGGCTACAAAGCCGCCAAGTGATGGCATCGGGACTTAAACTTAGTCTTGGTAATTGGAATGGTCTAGAGGAATCTAGTGGAATGATGCGGTGTTCTTTCCACTGTACTGCTATCCTAGCAGAACTCAAAGGAGAACCTTGGTGTTTTGTCTTAGGTTCAAAGCTAGTCTGTGCCAAAGATCAATGCCATGTGGCATCTAATCAGAGAGGAGGTATAGTGTAGAGGGTAAGGGTGTGGACTTGGACTCAGAGGCTCTGGTTTTTTTCCTGGCTTTTAATGGCTATAAAGATTGGAGCATATGACTTGACTTTGCTGAGCTTCAGTTTCCTTGTCTGTTAAGTGGGTATATAATAACAATGTTTGCAACTTTACTAGGTTCTATTAACAGTTAATCTATGAAGAGCACTTAGCACTGTGCCTGGCAGACATGGGCTTTGCCAAAAACTATGAGATGATCTTAGTAGACAAATGAATGGCCAGTGCACCTTAAATCCTGAAATGAACCATCTTGGGCCAAAAACTCAAAAGAATTAAAACCTAAACCAAACCAAAACAAAACCAAACCCTTTTATTTTATTTTTAATTTAATTTTTTTTTTGAGACAGAGTCTCACTCTGCCACCCAGGCTGGAGTGCAGTGGCACAATCTTGGCTCACTGCAACCTCAGCCTCCCGGGTTCAAGCAATTCTCCTACCTCAGCCTCACACGTAGCTAGGACTACATGTGCCACCTTGCCCGGCTAATTTTTTGAATTTTAAGTAGAAACAGGGTTTCAATGTGTTAGCCAGGATAGCCTCAATCTCCTGACCTCGTGATCTGCCCACCTTGGCCTCCCAAAGTGCTGGGATTACAGGCATGAGCCACTGTACCCAGCCTATTTTATTTTATTTATTATTGTTATTATTATTTTGAGACAGTCTCACTCTGTAGCCCAGGCTGGAGTGCTCACTGCAACCTCTGTTTCCTGGGTTCAAGTGATTCTTGTGCCTAGTCACCTGAGTAGCTAGGATTACAAGTGGGCGCCACCACACCAGTTAATTTGTTTGTATTTTTAGTAGAGATGGGGCTTCGCCATGTAGGTCAGGCTGGTCTCAAACTCCTGGCCTCAAGTGATCTGCCCGCCTCAGCCTAACAAAGTGCTGGGATTACAGATGTGAGCCACTGTGCCCAGTCACAACCCTTTTATTTTGAGATAATTGTAGATCTGTGTGCAGTTGTAAGAAAGCATATGGGGATATCCCCTAGGTCCCTATGTCTTTTGCCCATTTTCCCCCAATGGTAACATCTTCTATAACTATAGTATATTATCACAATCAGGAAAATGACATTGATACAATCCATCAACCTTATTTAGATTTCCCCAGTTTTATATTCATTCGTGTGTGTGTGTGTGTGTGTGTGTGTGTGTATGTATGCCTAGTTCTGTACAATTTTATCATGGGTAGATTTGTTTGACTACCACCCACAGTTTCATCACAAGGATACCTTGTGTAACCCTTTTATAGCCACAACCTTCTCCCTTCCTCCCTGCCTCCCTAACTCCTGGCAGCTAATCTGTTCTCCATCTCTATAATTTTGTCATTTGAAGGATGTTACATAAATAGAATTACACAGTATGTAGCCTTTCTTTTTCTTTTTTTTTTTAATTTTATAAGTAGAGATGGGGTCTCACTTTGTTGCCCAGGCTCATTTTTGAACTCCTGGACTCCAGTGATCCTCCCACCTCAGCCTCTTGAAGTGCTGAAATTATAGGCTTGACTCTGTAAACCAAAAGGCCATACTCAGCCTTTTTTTTTTTTTGAGACAGGGTTTCACTCTGTCACCCAGGCTAAAGTGCAGTAGTGTGATCACGGTTCACTACAGCCTCAACCTCCCCGGGCTTAGGTGATCCTCTCATCTCAGCTTTCTAAGTAGCTGGCACTAGAGGTGCACACCGCTACTTTTTGAATTTTTCTGTAGAGACAGAGTTTTGCTGTGTTGCCCAGGCTGGTCTCAAACTCCTGGGCTCAAGTGATCTGCCCACCTTGGCCTCCCAAAGTGCTGGGATTACAGGCATGAGCCACCGGGCCCTGCCCCATGTAGCTCTTTGAGACTGACTTTTTTTTCACTCAACATAATTTCCTTGAGATCCAACAAAGTCGTTGCAGGTGTCAATAGTTCCTTCCTTTTTATTGCTGAGTGGTAGTCCATGATACCATGTACCACTGTTTGTTTTACATTCACCCATTGAAGGTCATTTGGTTGGTTTCCAATTTGGGACTATTACGATAAAGCTGCTATGGATAATCATATATAGTTTTTTTTTTGTTTTTGTTTTTTTTAGATTGAGTCTCACTTTGTTGCCCAGGCTGGAGTGCAGTGTTGCAATCTTGGCTCACAGCAACCTCCGCCTCCCGGGTTCAAGGGATTTTCCTGCCTCAGCCTCCCAAGTAGCTGGGATTACAGGTACCCACCACCGTGCCTGGCTTCTTTTTGTATTTTTAGTAGAGATGGGGTTTCACCATATTTACCAGGCTGGTCTCGAACTTCTAACCTTGAGTGATCCATCTGCCCTGGCCTCCCAAAGTGCTGGGATTACAGGCGTCACATACAGATTTTTGTGTGAACATTACGTTTTTCATTTCTCTGGAATAAATGCCCAAGAGTATAACTGCTGGGTATTGGTAAGCATATGTTTAAATATTTAAGAAACTGTCATATTTTTTCCACACTGTTTTTGCCATTTTGCATTCCCACCAGCAATGTATGAGTGATCCAATTTCTCTGCATCCTCACCAGCATTTGGTGTTATCATTGTTTTTATTATTTTATTTTATTTTTGAGATAGGGTCTTGCTCTGTCACCCAGGCTGGAGTGCAGTGGCAACGATCATAGCTCACTGAAGCCTCGACCTTTCGGACTCAAGTGATCTTCCTGCCTCAGCCTCTAGAGTAGCTGGGATCACAGGCATGCCCCACCATGTCCAGCTATTTTGTTGTTGTTGTTAAAGACAGGCGCTTGCCATGTTGTCCAGGCTGGTCTCAAACTCCTGGGTTCAAGTGGTCCTCCCACCTTGGACTCCCAAAATGCTGGGATTACAGGCGTGAACCACCTGGTCTATTTTTTATTTTAGCCATTCTGCCAGATGTGTAGTTATATCTCATTGTAGTTTTAATTTGCATTTCCCTAATTACTAATCTGAGTATCTTTTCATGTGTTCATTTTCCATCTGCATATTCTCTCAGTGAAATGTCTGTTCATGTCTTTTGCCCACTTTCTAATTGGATTGTTGGATCTTTACTGTTGGGTTTGTCATTGTTTCAAAGATGGGGTCTAGTTTTATTGCCCAGGCTGAACTTGAACTCCTGGGCTCAAGCAACTCTCTCACTTCAGCCTCCTGAGTAGCTAGGACTATGGGTGTGCACCACTGCACCTGGCTTACCATTGAGTTTTCATAGTTCTTTGTCAGAAATGTAGCCTACAAATATTTTCTCTCAGTCTGTAGCTTGTCTTTTTTTTTTTTTTTTTTTTTTTTTTGAGACAGAGTCTCCCTCTATCACCTAGGCTGGAGTGCAGTGGTGCGATCTCGGCTCACTGTAAGCTCTGCCTCCCAGGTTCACGCCATTCTCCTGCCTCAACCTCCCGAGTAGTTGGGATTACAGGCACACACCACCACACCTGGCTAATTTTTCTATTTTTTTTTTTTTAGTAGAGACGGGGTTTCACCATGTTGGCCAGGCTGGTCTCGAACTCCTGACCTCGTGATCCGCCCGCCTTGGCTTCCCAAAGTGCTGAGATCACAGGCGTAAGCCGCTGCGCCTGGCCTGTAGCTTGTCTTTTCGTTTCCTTCACAAGGTCTTTCACAAAGCATCAGTTTTAAATTTTGATGTAGTACAATTTATTTATATTTCCTTTTATGGCTTGTGCTTTTGGTGTCAAGTCTGAAAACTTTTTGCCTAATCCTAGATCCCAAAGATTCTCTCCTATGTATTTTTCTTAAAAGGTTTATAGTTTTATGTTTCACATTTAAGTCTTTGATCCATTTTGAGTTAATTTTTGTATATCATCCAGGTTATTTTTTTTCCATGGATGTCCAATTGCTCTGGCATCATTTGTTTAAAATATGATTTTTCCTCTGTTGAATTGCTTTTGTACCTTTGTCAAAAATCAGTTGGGCATATTTACATGAGCCTACTTCTGAGTCAAGAACTCAAAGGAATTTTGACTCAAATATTGAACTGAGGTGAATAAAACATAAGAAATCAATCCACAGAGAGACTGAATGAACACTAACATTTGAAACATTTATCAAACTATCTAATGCTCTATGTAATAAAGTATGAAATTATAAGAAATTGACTGTGAGTACCCTGATCATTAAAACATAGGCTCAGGGTAGTGGCTCCAATCAGCAGGGTGCATTGAAATAGATACTGACTTTGGGGCCAGGAGACTTGGAAACGGACTGTGATTCCATCATTTATCACCTGAGCGACACTAGGCGGGTAGGTAAGTTAACGAACCTCATGGAGCCTCACCTTCTCCATCACTCACTGGAGATCACATTACTTGCTTGCAGGATTAGTTTGTGGACCAGTGAAGTGGGTGCCTACAAAATGGCAGACACTAAGCTTGGTCCACAGTAGCTACAGCAGGGGCAGATCTGAGAAATGGAGTTTTTATCTCAAATTCTCTATCGGTCCCCTTCCAATTACTAAAAGTGAATATCCACTGTAAGTAAAAAGTGCATGTGTGGCCAGGCGCGGTGGCTCACGTCTGTAATCCTAGCACTTTGGGAGGTGGAGGCAGGTGGATCACTCGATGTTAGGAGTTTGAGACCAGCCTGGCCAACATGGTGAAACCCCGTCTCTGCAAAAAATACAAAAATTAACTGGGTGTGGCAGTGGGTGGCTGTAATCCCAGCTACTCAGTAGGCTGAGGCAGGAGAATTGCTTGAACCCAGGAGGCAAAGGTTGCAGTGAGCCGAGATGGCACCACTGCACCCCAGCCTGGGTGACAGAGGGAGACAGTCTAAAAAAAAAAAAAAGTGCATGTGCTATACAAATGTGCCCTGCAAAGGCAAATGCACAGTTTCCTAGTCCCTTTTTCTGACCAGACTACTGCTCTTAAACCCTTGTCTTGTCTTACGGAAATTGCACAGAAGTCAGGGCATGGTGGCTCATGCCTGCGATCTCAGCACTTTGGGAGATTGACGCAGGAGGATCACTTGAGTCCAGGAATCTGAGAGCAGCCTGGGCAACAGAGCAAGAACCTGTCTATAAAAACTGAACAAAATTACCCAGTTTTGGTGGTACATCTGTAGTCCCAGCTACTTGGGAGGCCAAGGTGGGGGGATCACTTGAACCCAGGAAGTTGAGGCTGCAGTGAGTCATGTTCATGCACTCCAGCCTGGATGATAGAGTGAGACACTGTCTCTTTAAAAAGGAAGAAAGAGACAAACTGTAAAGATGCTACAAGTCTACACCATGGGTTGGGCATCTCTTCTGAGCATCAGAGCCATAGAGTGGCACCTTCCTCTTGGCCATTGAGTGATTCTGCAAATGAGATTTTCCTTTTCTTTCTCTGGACATCAGCTGTTCCCTAGAAAGGAGAAGAAATTTGGTGCCCATCCCCTAAGGTGGCTTAGAAGGACCAAAATGTACAAAATGCAGAATACCTGGTAGATTTCCTCAACTTTATGTGTATGAAGCACTGTTGAGCATGGCTTGGCAATCTACAGCTTGGGCCAAAATGCTGCCCCAACTCTTCCCTCCATCCTGTTCTCATGGCCTGACAGCCAAGAATGGTTTTTATATTTTGAGGCATTGTAGAGGTTATTATCAAAAAGATGAAAGGTAAAGTGTTGGCAAGGATGTGGAGAAAGGGAACCTTTGTACACCGTGGGTGTTACTGTAAATTAGTACAGCCCTTATGGAAAACAGTATGGAGGTTCCTTGAAAAACTAAAAATAGAGCTACCATATGATCCAGCAATCTCACTGCTGGGCACATATCCATAGGAATTGAAGTCAGTATGCTGAAGGGATGCCGGCATTCCCATGTTCATTGCAGCACTACTCAACCATAGCCAAGATATGGAAAAAACTTATTAAGTGTCCTTCAGTGGATGAATGTATTTTTTCAAATATGGTATATAGACACAATGGAATACTATTGAGCCTTAAAAACACACGAAAGTCTGTCATTTGCTGTTGCATGGATGAACCTAGAGGATATTATATGAAGTGAAATAAGCCAGGCACAGTGACAAACACTTCTACGTGGAATCTTAAAGTCAAACGCATAGAAGTAGAGGGTAGAGTGGTAGTTCTAGAGGCTGGTGGGGGTGGGGAGATAAGCAGGAACGGGGAGATGTTGGTAAAGGGGGTACAAAGTTATAGTTAGAGGAATAAGTTCTGGTGTCCTATTGCACAGCAAGCTGACGATAGTTAATAGTAATGTATTTGTCTATTTTAAAATAACTAGAAAAGAGGATTTAAAATTTTCTCACCACAAAGAAATGATACATATTTGTGCTAATTCCCCTGATTTGATCATTCTACAATGTGTGAAACAGCACATTGTATCCCATAAGTATGCACAATTATCTGGTAATTAAAAATAAATTTGAAAAAAGATAAAAGAGTTCAAAGAAGGAAGAAAGGAAGGAAGAAAATGCCACAGGGATGTATGTGGCTTGTAAAACATTAAATATTTATTATCTGGTTCTTTTTTTTTTGAGACAGAGTCATAATCTGTAGCCCAGGCTGGGGTGCAGTGGTGCGACTTCAGCTCACTGCAACCTTTGCCTCCTGGGTTCAAGCGATTCTCCTGCCTCAGCCTCCCAAGTAGCTGAGATTACAGGCACCCACCACCATGCCCAGCTAATTTTTGTATTTTTAGTAGAGACAGGATTTTGCAATGTTGGCCAGGCTGGTCTCAAGCTCCTGGCCTCAAGTGATCTACCCACCTTGGCCTCCCAAAGTGCTGGGATTACAGGCATGAGCCACCGCGCCCAGCCTATTATCTGGTTCTTTTTTTTTTTTTTTTTTTTTGAGATGGAGCCTCAGGCTGGAGTGCAGTGGCACGATCTTGGTTCACTGCAACCTCTACCTCTTGGGTTCAAGTGATTCTCGTGCCTCAGCCTCCCAAGCAGCTGAGATTATAGGTGTGCACCACCTTGTCCAGCTAATTTTTGTATTTTTAGTAGAGATGGGGTTTCACCACGTTGGCCAGGCTGGTCTCGAACTCCTGACCTCAGGTGATCTGCCTACCTCGGCCTCCCAAAGTGTTGGGATTACAGGCATGAGCCACCACGCCCAGCCTATCTGGTTCTTTACAGAGATGTTTGCTGTCACTTGTTGTAGAGGATAAAAATGAAGCTCAAAAAGGGGAGAATATTATTGACTTGAGGTCACCCAACAAGTAAATCATCCATCCAAAATAAACATATTGGCGGAGCAAGATGGCCGAATAGGAACAGCTTCAGTCTCCATCTCCCAGCACGAGCGACACAGAAGACCGGCGATTTCTGCATTTTCAACTGAGGTACTGGGGTCATCTCACTCGGGAGTGCCGGACAATCGGTGCTGGTCAGCTGCTGCAGCCCGACCAGCGAGAGCTGAAGCAGGGCGAGGCATTGCCTCACCTGGGAAGCGCGAGGGGGAAGGGAGTCCCTTTTCCTAGCCAGGGGAACTGAGACACACAACCCCTGGAAAATCGGGTAACTCCCACCCCAATACTGCGCTGTAACACCGGCACACTGGAGATTATATCCCACACCTGGCCGGGAGGGTCCCACGCCCACGGAGCCTCTCTCCTTGCTAACACAGCAGTCTGCGGCAATCTAACCGCAAGGCAGCAGCGAGGCTGGGGGAGGGGCGCCCGCCATCGCTGAGGCTTAAGTAGGTAAATAAAGCCGCTGGGAAGCTCGAACTGGGTGGAGCTCACAGCAGCTCAAGGAAACCTGCCTGTCTCTGTAGACTGCGCCTCTGGGGACAGGGCTCAGCTAAAGGAGCAGAAGCCTGTGAAACGCGAACGACTCTGTCTGACAGCTTTGAAGAGAGCAGTGGATCTCCCAACACGGAGGTTGAGATCTGAGAAGGGGCAGTCTGCCTGCTCAAGTGGGTCACTGACCCCTGAGTAGCCTAACTGGGAGACATCCCCCACTAGGGGCAGTCTGACACCCCACACCTCACAGGGTGGAGTACACCCCTGAGAGGAAGCTTCCAAAGCAAGAATCAGACAGGTGCACTCGCTGTTCAGCAATATTCTATCTTCTGCAACCTCTGCTGCTGATACCCAGGCAAACAGGGTCTGGAGTGGACCTCAAGCAATCTCCAACAGACCTATAGCTGAGGGTCCTGACAGTCAGAAGGAAAACTATCAAACAGGAAGGACACCTATATCAAAACCCCATCAGTACGTCACCATCATCAAAGACCAGTGACAGATAAAACCACAAAGATGGGGAAAAAGCAGGGCAGAAAAGCTGGAAATTCAAAAAATAAGAGCGCATCTCCTCCTGCAAAGGAGCATAGCCCATCGCCAGCAACGGATCAAAGCTGGTCAGAGAATGATTTTGATGAGATGAGAGAAGAAGGCTTCAGTCCATCAAACCTCTCAGAGCTAAAAGAGAAATCACGTACCCAGTGCAAAGAAACTAAAAATCTTGAAAAAAGAGTGGAAGAATTGACAGCTAGACTAATTAATGCAGAGAAGGTCATAAACGAAATGACAGAGATGAAAACCATGACACGAGAAATACGTGACAAATGCACAAGCTTCAGTAACCGACTCGATCAACTGGAAGAAAGAGTATCAGCGATTGAGGATCAAATGAATGAAATGAAGCGAGAAGAGAAACCAAAAGAAAAAAGAAGAAAAAGAAATGAACAAAGCCTGCAAGAAGTATGGGATTATGTAAAAAGACCAAATCTACGTCTGATTGGGGTGCCTGAAAGTGAGGGGGAAAATGGAACCAAATTGGAAAACACTCTACAGGATATCATCCAGGAGAACTTCCCCAACCTAGCAGGGCAGGCCAACATTCAAATTCAGGAAATACAGAGAACGCCACAAAGATATTCCTCCAGAAGAGCAACTCCAAGACACATAATTGCCAGATTCACCAAAGTTGAAATGAAGGAAAAAATCTTAAGGGCAGCCAGAGAGAAAGGTCGGGTTACCCACAAAGGGAAGCCCATCAGACTGACAGCAGATCTCTCGGCAGAAACTCTACAAGCCAGAAGAGAGTGGGGGCCAATATTCAACGTTCTTAAAGAAAAGAATTTTAAACCCAGAATTTCATATCCAGCCAAACTAAGTTTCATTAGTGAAGGAGAAATAAAATTCTTTACAGATAAGCAAATGCTTAGAGATTTTGTCACCACCAGGCCTGCCTTACAAGAGACCCTGAAGGAAGCCCTAAACATGGAAAGGAACAACCGGTACCAGCCATTGCAAAAACATGCCAAAATGTAAAGACCATCGAGCCTAGGAAGAAACTGCATCAACTAATGAGCAAAATAACCAGTTAATATCATAATGGCAGGATCAAGATCACACATAACAATATTAACCTTAAATGTAAATGGACTAAATGCTCCAATTAAAAGACACAGACTGGCAAACTGGATAAAGAGTCAAGACCCATCAGTCTGCTGTCTTCAGGAGACCCATCTCACATGCAGAGACATACATAGGCTCAAAATAAAGGGATGGAGGAAGATCTACCAAGCAAATGGAGAACAAAAAAAAGCAGGGGTTGCAATCCTAGTCTCTGATAAAACAGACTTTAAACCATCAAAGATCAAAAGAGACAAAGAAGGCCATTACATAATGGTAAAGGGATCAATCCAACAGGAAGAGCTAACTATCCTAAATATATATGCACCTAATACAGGAGCACCCAGATTCATAAAGCAAGTCCTTAGAGACTTACAAAGAGACTTAGACTCCCATACAATAATAATGGGAGACTTCAACACTCCACTGTCAACATTAGACAGATCAACGAGACAGAAAGTTAACAAGGATATCCAGGAATTGAACTCATCTCTGCACCAAGCGGACCTAATAGACATCTATAGAACTCTCCACCCCAAGTCAACAGAATATACATTCTTCTCAGCACCACATCACACTTATTCCAAAATTGACCACATAATTGGAAGTAAAGCACTCCTCAGCAAATGTAAAAGAACAGAAATTATAACAAACTGTCTCTCTGACCACAGTGCAATCAAACTAGAACTCAGGACTAAGAAACTCAATCAAAACCGCTCAACTACATGGAAACTGAACAACCTGCTCCTGAATGACTACTGGGTACATAACGAAATGAAAGCAGAAATAAAGATGTTCTTTGAATCCAATGAGAACAAAGATACAACATACCAGAATCTCTGGGACACATTTAAAGCAGTGTGTAGAGGGAAATTTATAGCACTAAGTGCCCACAAGAGAAAGCAGGAAAGATCTAAAATTGACACTCTAACATCACAATTAAAAGAACTAGAGAGGCAAGAGCAAACACATTCAAAAGCTAGCAGAAGGCAAGAAATAACTAAGATCAGAGCAGAACTGAAGGAGATAGAGACACAAAAAACCCTCCAAAAAATCAATGAATCCAGGAGTTGGTTTTTTGAAAAGATCAACAAAATTGACAGACCGCTAGCAAGGCTAATAAAGAAGAAAAGAGAGAGGAATCAAATAGACGCAATAAAAAATGATAAAGGGGATATCACCACCGACCCCACAGAAATACAAACTACCATCAGAGAATACTATAAACACCTCTACGCAAATCAACTAGAAAATCTAGAAGAAATGGATAATTTCCTGGACTCGTACACTCTTCCAAGACTAAACCAGGAAGAAGTTGAATCCCTGAATAGACCAATAGCAGCCTCTGAAATTGAGGCAACAATTAATAGCCTGCCCACCAAAAAAAGCCCAGGACCAGATGGATTCACAGCTGAATTCTACCAGAGGTACAAGGAGGAGCTGGTATCATTCCTTCTGAAACTATTCCAATCAATAGAAAAAGAGGGAATCCTCCCTAACTCATTTTATGAGGCCAACATCATCCTGATACCAAAGCCTGGCAGAGACACAACAAAAAAAGAGAATTTTAGACCAATCTCCCCGATGAACATCGATGCAAAAATCCTCAATAAAATACTGGCAAACCGGATTCAGCAGCACATCAAAAAGCTTATCCACCATGATCAAGTGGGCTTCATCCCTGGGATGCAAGGCTGGTTCAACATTCGCAAATCAATCAACGTAATCCAGCATATCAACAGAACCAAAGACAAGAACCACATGATTATCTCAATAGATGCAGAAAAGGCTTTTGACAAAATTCAACAGCCCTTCATGCTAAAAACGCTCAACAAATTCGGTACTGATGGAACGTACCTCAAAATAATAAGAGCTATTTATGACAAACCCACAGCTAATATCATACTGAATGGGCAAAAACTGGAAAAGTTCCCTTTGAAAACTGGCACAAGACAGGGATGCCCTCTCTCACCACTCCTATTCAACATAGTGTTGGAAGTTCTGGCTAGGGCAATCAGGCAAGAGAAAGAAATCAAGGGTATTCAGTTAGGAAAAGAGGAAGTCAAATTGTCCCTGTTTGCAGATGACATGATTGTGTATTTAGAAAACCCCATCGTCTCAGCCCAAAATCTTCTTAAGCTGATAAGCAACTTCAGCAAAGTCTCAGGATACAAAATTAATGTGCAAAAATCACAAGCATTCTTATACACCAGTAACAGACAAGCAGAGAGCCAAATCAGGAATGAACTTCCATTCACAATTGCTTCAAAGAGAATAAAATACCTAGGAATCCAACTTACAAGGGATGTAAACGACCTCTTCAAGGAGAACTACAAACCACTGCTCAGTGAAATCAAAGAGGACACAAACAAATGGAAGAACATACCATGCTCATGGATAGGCAGAATCAATATTGTGAAAATGGCCATACTGCCCAAGGTAATTTATAGATTCAATGCCATCCCCATCAAGCTACCAATGAGTTTCTTCACCGAATTGGAAAAAACTGCTTTAAAGTTCATATGGAACCAAAAAAGAGCCCGTATTGCCAAGACAATCCTAAGTCAAAAGGACAAAGTCGGAGGCGTCACGCTACCTGACTTCAAACTATACTACAAGGCTACAGTAACCAAAACAGCATGGTACTGGTACCAAAACAGAGATATAGACCAATGGAACAGAACGGAGCCTTCAGAAATAATGCCACACATCTACAACCATCTGATATTTGACAAACCTGAGAAAAACAAGAAATGGGGAAAGGATTCCCTATTTAATAAATGGTGCTGGGAAAATTGGCTAGCCATAAGTAGAAAGCTGAAACTGGATCCTTTCCTTACTCCTTATACGAAGATTAATTCAAGATGGATTAGAGACTTAAATGTTAGACCTAATACCATAAAAACCCTAGAAGAAAATCTAGGTAGTACCATTCAGGACATAGGCATGGGCAAGGACTTCATGTCTAAAACACCAAAAGCAACGGCAGCAAAAGCCAAAATTGACAAATGGGATCTAATTAAACTAAAGAGCTTCTGCACAGCAAAAGAAACTACCATCAGAGTGAACAGGCAACCTACAGAATGGGAGAAAATTTTTGCAATCTACTCATCTGACAAAGGGCTAATTTCCAGAATCTACAAAGAACTCAAACAAATATACAAGAAAAAAACAAACAACCCCATCCAAAAGTGGGGAAAGGATATGAACAGACATTTCTCAAAAGAAGACATTCATACAGCCAACAGACACATGAAAAAATGCTCATCATCACTGGCCATCAGAGAAATGCAAATCAAAACCACAATGAGATACCATCTCACACCAGTTAGAATGGCAATCATTAAAAAATCAGGAAACAATAGGTGTTGGAGAGGATGTGGAGAAATAGGAACACTTTTACACTGTTGGTGGGATTGTAAACTAGTTCAACCATTATGGAATGATGGAATGGTATGGCGATTCCTCAAGGATCTAGAACTAGATGTACCATATGACCCAGCCATCCCACTACTGGGTATATACCCAAAGGATTATAAATTATGCTACTACAAAGACACATGCACACGTATGTTTATTGCGGCACTATTCACAATAGCAAAGACTTGGAATCAACCCAAATGTCCATCAGTGACAGACTGGATTAAGAAAATGTGGCACATATACACCATGGAATACTATGCAGCCATAAAAAAGGATGAGTTTGCGTCCTTTGTAGGGACATGGATGCAGCTGGAAACCATCATTCTTAGCAAACTATCACAAGAAGAGAAAACCAAACACCGCATGTTCTCACTCATAGGTGGGAACTGAACAATGAGCTCACTTGGACTCGGGAAGGGGAACATCACACACTGGGGCCTATCATGGGGAGGGGGGAGGGGGGAGGGATTGCATTGGGGAGTTATACCTGATATAAATGATGAATTGATGGGTGCTGACGAGTTGATGGGTGCAGCACACCAACATGGCACATGTATACATATGTAACCTGCACGTTATGCACATGTACCCTAGAACTTAAAGTATAAAAAAAAAAAAAAAAACATATTGGGTTCCCTTTATATATAAGGATATAAATACTTACAAGATCATGGAACAGTTAGTGCAGTGTTTCCCAAAGTGAGTTCCATGAACCCCAGATCCCAGAATTGCCCAGTAATGTGTTCTCAGCTCAAATGAGTTCTGGAAACTCTGTAAACTCCATAAGCTCTTCCTAGGTAATTATTATGTGCATCAGCATATCAAGACTCTGAGTTCTGCTGCAAAGAATAAAATGATTTGGTTACCTTGTTGAACTCAGCATGTCCCCAATTATTTTTCAGCTGGGAACCTTTTTTGTGGTTTATTTTGATGATAGCTATGTAATACCTTTCCTCAGAAATATTCGAGAAATTCTGAAGACATAGGCCAATCACTTGGGTTTGAAAGCCAGTCCAGCCACCTCTTTGCACAGGACCCTGTGCAAGTTGCCCAGTCTCTCTGAGCCTCGTTGGTGGGAAGTGGAGACTCATTTCCAGAGACATTTCTGATCCCCTGGTTCCTGCCTTTAGAGCTACATTTCCCCATAGGAGTGTTCACTGGCAACCTTCCACACCACTGGGCTCAGAATAGAGAATGAGCTTTATTTTTTCTCTCTGGTTGTACATAATTCTGTAATTTACTGGAAAGACTGAGGCCTCCACATCACACTGGGGGCCCTTTTATGCAGTATATGCCCTGATAAGGGAGGACACAGTGGGTCAGATTCTGGAAGACTCGACCTTAAAAAGTCACAAACGTGGGAACCAGGGAGACAGATGGAATATGTACAATAAAAGGATTTGTCAGGCCTGGCATGGTGGCTCACGCCTGTAATCTCAGCACTTTGGGAGGTTGATGCAGGCGGATCACTTGAGGTCAGGAGTTTGAGACCAGCCTGGCTAACATGGTGAAACCCCATCTCTACTGAAAATACAAACATTAGCCAATGTGCTGGCTTGTGCCCGTAATCCCAGATACTTGGGAGGTTGAGGCATGAGAATTGCTTGAACCCAGGAAGCAGAGGTTGCAGTGAGCTGAGATCGTGCCATTGCTCTCCAGCCTGGGTGACAGAGCAAGACTCGGTCTCAAAAAAAAAAAAAAAAGAAAAAGAAAAAGAAAAGAAAAAAGAAAAAAAAGAAGAAAAGAGAAGGATTTTTCAACATTCAGAGACTTGTTGGGACAGGGTTGATTATTTCCTAGAGGTGCTGAAAAAGGAATTTGTACTATTAAAAGAATGTAACCATTATGGAATCCAGCCTGCACTCTGTGATTAACAACACAGCATTAGATCATAGAATTTCAGCAAAGATTCTCTCCTTAGAATGGTGAGCCTGTCTCACAGAAAGATGCCCCAATAAACCCATACCTGTTGGAGGAAGAGGCCAACTCTCTTTTGCTTCTGTGTATTTGCAGGTTCTGAGTCAACTTTTTCTTTGATTTTTGCCCACTTAGCTCCTCCCCTTCCTTTGAGTCTCTGTATCAGTGTTACCTGGACCTTCATAAGTCTGCAGGTTCCGCTGCACAACTGCTGCCATAAATCCTGTATCTTCTCTATTACAGCACTTACCTGGGCTTCTGTTGACTTTGTCTTACCAACTAGACTGTAAGTCTCAGGAGGCCAGGGACTGGTTTTTGTCTTGTTCATGGTTGCATGGGCAGAGCCTGTCCTGGTGCTCAACAAACATTTACAACAAAAAGATTGACTAGGCCAGGCACGGTGGTTCAGGCCTGTAATCCCAGCACTTTGGAAGGCTGAGGCGGGCAGATTGCCTGGGCTCAGGAGTTCAAGACTGGCCTGGACAACATGGTGAAAACCCGTCTCTACTAAAATACAAAAAATTAGCCAGGCATGGCAGCATGTGCCTGAAGTCCCAGCTTCCTGGGAGGCTAAGGCAGAAGTATTGTTTGAACCCAGGAGGCGGAGCTTGCAGTGAGCCGAGATCACATCACTGCACTCCAGCTTGGGCGAGAGAGTGAGACTCCGTCTCCAAAAAATAAAAAATAAATAAAATAAAATAAAATAAAAGATTGCCTAAGAGAGCATTTGCATCTCTTTGGACTCCTTGGTTCTCAGACACATCGGGGAAACTGAGGCAGCTTGGCCGACTCTCTAGAGATGTGGCAGGGCTGGGAATGTAAGATCCTCTGACACCAGGTGTGAGACTCTTTTTCATAGCCCTCAATCACTTCTTAAATTCCTCCCCAGCAGAGCTTCTGTGACCTTATTCTATTTTTTTCTTGTCATCTTTGCAGAGGTTAAGACTGTTTCAGAGAATTACTTATAACAAATGGGATCCAGAGTAGAAGAAAATTTATCTAACTCTCAGGGGCAGGAGAAATGTGAGCCTTTGGACCTTGAATTTAAATGAGCCAGCAAATCCCTGCTAATTCTCTTCCCTTGCTGGGTCCCGTCTGCTTCCCATTCAGCAGAGGAGAAAGCCAGCCTGTGTCACCCATGATTTATGCCCTGCTGTTTGCTCTCTTTCTCTAGAACATTAAACACCCTGAGCAGAGGAGGAAGAGGTACTCGCAGGAGGCCTGGTTGCCAGACGGATGTCTGGGGGTGGGGAGTTCTCTGCTCTGTTGGGAAAAGGGAGGAGGCTGAGTTAAAAAAAAAAAGGCCCATAGGGCTTCCACATAAAAGGAACAAGGGAGTCTCTGTGTGCCTTGACCTCTGCAAAAACAATTGGCCTCTGAGCCAAGTGAGACCTGGGTGCTTGATTTACTCGTTTACTGAGTATCTTTAGGCAAGACTTTCCTCTTTCTGGGCCTCAGTTTCCCTGGCTGTCAAAGAAGGGTCTGGATGGTTTGAGCTCCCTACAGCTTCATGGATGTGGAGCTAGTTGGCACAGCGACCTTGCACAGAGAGAGACAGTGTAGCGCAGTGGTTAACCATAAGGACTCCGGTCTGCCTTCAGACTGGAGTCTGGGTGGGTTCTGCCTCCAGCTCCACCTCCTACTTCCCACTATGTGGCCCTGGGAAAGTTCCTCACCTCTCAGTTTCATCTGCATGGTAAGGTTAATAGCCAGGAGCTTCCTCATTGGGTGGCAGGGAACTAAAGCCAGGCTCTTGCAGTGGCGCTGGCACTGACCTAGTACTTTATAATAGAGTCAGCTGTTATTGGGACTGTTGTTCCTGAGATGGTCCCCTATTATGACCTTGGTGTCCCTCAACCCCAGTTGTCTGCTTGGAGCTTGCTCGGTGTGGGGCAGGGTGTCTTAGTGAGCAATTGGAAGTTCTGGGCAGAAGGGAGGAGGAGCTATTTTCAGTGGGTTCTTGTTCTATTTGTAGCTGGTAAGTTGGCCCAGGCTGCAGGGAAGCTTTGGGCGCAGCACATTGGGCACTGAGAGAGGTGTGTTGACTTACATTGGAGAGGGGAGGGAAAGGAGAGAGAGGAGACATGGAGGTCAAATGGAGAGGAGAAGGAGGGAAGCCACCCCCCACTCACCCTCCAATACCTTTCTAACCCGTTCTTTCCAATTTCATCTTCTCTATCTTACCTGGGGAAATTTAGAGGGGGCTCTGACCTTTTAAAGGTAGATTTAGTTTGTAACGCAAAGTGATCCATCAACCCGGTTACCACAGTGTTCCCAAACCTATGGCATTGATTTTTTCCAGCTGAAGTGGGACTTGTATCCGCAGCAGAATTTTGGGGTATTTGTTAAGGTAGGTGGTGCCTAAACCACCAAATACTTAAGTCATTTTTCAAAATGAAGAGGAAGTTCTCTCATTTTCCCACTGGATACTGGGGCAGAACCTGCTGACTTCCTCTCCCAGAATGGCCAAGCTAGTTGTTTACCCTCTCTGGCCCTCAGTTCTTCATTCATGCAATGAGGCAGAGGTGCCAGGGAGACACGTTTGGAGCTCTTGAGTTGTTTCCAGTTGCAATTCTGTGGCTCCCTGATGCAATAATCAAACCAGGCGAGGCTGATCCTTTAATCAAAGGATGGTTGGTAGAACCAGGAGGCTCCAAGAAGAGGATGACATTCTACCCTGTCATTATCTGGATGATAAAACTGAGGTCCTGAAGGTGTGGTCAGATCAGACAGTGAGTCAGTGGCTCAGCTGGGTCAGTAACCCAAGCCTCTTACCTCCCATTGCAGCAAAGCCTCCCTGACACTGGACAGCAGGGTGCCTCTTCCTGGGGGAATGATGGCACCCACATCTACTGAGTCCTATTGTACTATTGTACTTGTGTTAACTGATTTAACTCCCACATTAATCCATTTTCCAGATGAAGATCACCCGTAAAGAAATAAATGGTGACATCAAAAGCTCAATCAAACACAATTTATTTCCCAATGTCCAGTTATTTGGGTATTTTTGACATAATTTGCTTAGCACATTTATACTAATATTTACTTCCTACTTTTATTTCTCTCTCTTACTTTTTTATTTTTTGGAGAGAAGGTCTCACTCTGTAACCCAGGTTGGAGTGCTGTGGCATACTCATAGCTCACTGCAACCTTGACCTCCTGGGCCCAAGTGATCCTCTCACTCAGCCTCCCAAGTAGCTGGGACTGCAGGCATCTGCCACCACTTCAGCTAACTTTTGTATTTTTTTGTAGAGATAGGGGCTCACCATGTTGTCCAGGCTGGTCTCAAACTCCTGGTCTCAAGCAATCCTCTTGCCTCACCCTCCCAAGTAGCTAGGACTACAGGCATGCCACAGTGTCAGTCTTCATCTCTTTGATAATAGCCATTTTTACAAGTGTTATGCGATATCTCATTGTGGTTTTAATTTGCATTTCCCTGATGATTAGTAACCTTCAACAGTTTTTCATACGCCTGTTGGCTATTTGTATGCCTTCTTTTGAGAAATGCCTATTCAGATCTTTTGCGCATTTTTTTCAGTAGGATTATTTATTTGCTTACTATTGAGTTCTTTATACCTTTTGTATATTCACCCCTAGTCAGATGTATGATTTGCTACATATTCTCCCATTCAATAGGTTATCTCATTACTCTGCTGTTTTCTTTGCTGGGCAGAAGCTTTTAAGTTTGATGTAGTCCCATTTGTCTATTTTTGCTTTTGTTGCCTGTGCTTTTGGAGTCATATGCAAAAAACCATTTCTCAGACCAATGTTATGAAGCTTTTATGTTTTCTTCTAGTAGTTTTAATTTCAGGTCATATATTTAAGTCTTTAATCCATTTTGAGTTGATGTTTGTGTATGGTGTGAGATGAAGGTCTAATTTCATTCTTCTGCATGTGAATATAGTTTTTCTGAGCATCATTTATTGAAGAGACTGTCTTTTCTCCATTGTGTAGTTGTCATCCTTGTTGAAAATCAATTGACTGTAAATATCTGGATTTACTTGTGGCCTCTCTGTTCTGTTCCATTGGTCTGTATGTCTGTTTTTATGCCAACACCATGATATTTTGATTACTATAGCTTTGTTATTTTGAAATCAGGTAGTGTGATACCTCTGGCTTTGTTCTTTTTGTTCAAGACAGATTTGCCTATTCAGTCTTTTGTGGTTCATATGAATTTTAGAATTTTAAAAAAATTTCTGTGAAAATTGTCATTGGAATTTTGATAGGCTAGTATTGAATCTGTAGATTGTTTAGGATAGTATAGATATTTTAACAATATCAATTCTCTCAATCCATAAACAAGGGATATCTTTCCGTTAATTTGCCTTCTTCAGTTTCTTTCATCAGTGTTTTATAGTTTTTAGCTTACAGATCTTTTACTGCCTTGGTTAAATTTATTCCTAAGTATTTTTTTTTTTTTTTGGTAGCTATTGCGAATGGAATTGTTTTCTTGATTCCTTTTTTGGATAATTAGTTGTTATGTTGTTAGTATACAGAAATTCTACTAATCTTTGTGTGCTGATTTTCCATCCTGAAACTTAACTGAATTTGTTTATTAGTTCTAATGGTTTTCTGGTGGAATCTTTAGGGGTTTCCATACATATGATCATGTTGTCCATAAACAGAGACTATTTAATGTCTTCCCTTCTGATTTGGATGCCTTTTATTTCTTTCTCTTGCCTAATTGCTCCAGCTAGGATTTCCTGTACTATATTGAATAGAAGTGGTAAGCTGGGCACGGTGGCTCACGCCTGTAATCCCAGCACTTTGGGAGGCTGAGGCAGGCGGATCACCTGAGGTCAGGAGTTCAAGACCAGCCTCAACATGGAGAAACTCTGTCTGTACTAAAAATACAAAATTAGCTGGGCATGGTGGTGCATGCCTGTAATCCCACCTACTCGGGAGGCTGAGGCAGGAGAATTGCTTGAACCTGGGAGGCGGAGGTTGCAGTGAGCTGAGATCGTGCCATTGCACTCCAGCCTGGGCAACGAGAGCAAAACTCCGTCTCAAAAAAAAAAAAAAAAAAAGAAGTGGTGAGAGTAGGGGTCCTTATCTTATTCCTGATCTTAGAGGAAAAGTTTTCAGCTTTGTACCTTTGAGTATGATATTAGCTATGGGCTTGTTATATATGGCCTTTATTATGTTGGGATACATTTCTCCTATACCTAATTTGTTGGGAGTTTTATCATGAAAGGATGCTGAATTTTGTCAAGTGCCCTTTCTGTATCTATTGAGATGATGGGATGGTTTTGTCCTTCACTCTGTTAATGTGGTGCATTACATTTATAGATTTGTGTACATTGAACCATTCTTGCATCCTGGGGATAAATCCCACTTGATCATGGTGAATGATCTTGTTAATGTGCTGTTGAATTTGGTTTGCTAATAGTTAAAAAATGATGCTATTTTAAAAATATCATTGTAAATCTATGACATGTTAACATAAATGACGTATTTTTATGGAAAAAATCTATATTTTCTCAAACAAAAAATTTCATGAGAAGAATGGCATTGTTTTTAACATGTTTGCAATTTTCATTAAAGTCTGACAATGGAAGAATTCTGCATTCTCATATCTGCTTCTGCATTTAGTCTGGGGCAATTTGATTTGGTTGAAGTACATGAAGAAAATGCAGACTTATACATTTCAGTTCATTGTGGATATTCTTTCTTGATACTACACCAAAAGTTGGCAGGTAATAGTTTCTTAAAGTTTACTTGCATAAATTCATATCCGCTTTGGGAGGCTGAGACGGGCAGATCACGAGGTCAGGAGATCGAGATCATCCTGGCTAACATGGTGAAACCCCGTCTCTACTAAAAATACAAAAAATTAGCCGGGCATGGTGGCGGGCGCCTGTAGTCCCAGCTACTCGGGAGGCTGAGGCAGCAGAATGGTGTGAACCCAGGAGGCGGAGCTTGCAGTGAGCCAAGATTGTGCCACTGCACTCCAGCCTGGGCAACAGAGCGAGAATCTGTCTCAAAAAAAAAAAAAAAAAATTAAAAAAAATTCATATCAATGAATTTTTCATACACTAAAATCCATTGGTCTACCTTATCCTTTTTTCTTTATTTATTTTTTTTGAGACAGAGTCTCACTCTCTCACCCATGTTGAAGTGCAGTGGCACGATCTTGGCTCACTGCAACCTCTGCCTCCTGAGTTCAAGTGATTCTCCTGCCCCAGCCTCCTGAGTAGCTGGGATTACAGGTGTGCACTGCCATGCCCAATAATATCATGCATTGGTTATATGGAAAATATTGGTTCACTATGTAGCTCTTTCAAATGTTGGCACATTTCATTATATGGTATAAAATATTCATTTTGCTAATATCACCAACTGTCTCAGCAGATGTATTGGGAAGGTATTTTGGGAGGCTGTCAAGCTCATGGTGGGACATTTAAGTTTTCCAAAATTATAAGTAAGCTTGAATTTTATCATTGACAACAAATACTATTAGCTGTCTTACTAGATGTGACAAACCTACTTCATATATTTTTGAGAAAATATCTGCCAAACCCCGAAATCTGTAGTTTACATGTTAACCATTCTTTCAAGTAAAAATGGTATTTCCTTAAAAAAGAGGCTAGTTCATGTTGCAACTCAAACAATTGCAAAAGTGTTTTTCTTTGAGACCACTGTCCTACTTCTGTACATAGTAAACATGCTTTATGTGTGTGGGAAATAAGTGCTTAATAGGTAGAGGGTTTTATTTTAGAGTGATGAAAATGTTTTGGAATGGGACAGAAGTAGTGGTTGCATAATATTGTGAAAGCACAAAATGTCACTGAATTGTCCACTTGAAATGATTAATTTCATATTATGTGAATTTCACCTCAATTTAAAAAGTGAAAAAAGTGCTTTATGTGTAATTTCCAATCCATCACACAGAATAGTAAAAGGACTTGTATTCAAATATATAGAGATAATAAAACACATTTTTTTTTACTGCTTCATCAGTGATTTTCTTAAGTGAAACTGCCATTTTGTTTACTACTAGTGTATGTTGGTGAAGAGTACAATGGCTACTAGTATATATCATATCACTGCCTTGATTTGTGATTAAGTGTCACCAATTTTACTACCACTGCTTTTGCACTATTCGTGCAAATGTCAACACAGTAAAAAGGCAAATAATTTCTTGGTATTATGATTAAAATAGTTTTAATTTAATTAATTTATTTATTTAGAGATGGAGTCTTACTCTGTCGCCCAGGCTGGAGTGTAGTAGTGCAATTTCGGCTCACTGCAACCTCCGCCTCCCGGATTCAAGCGATTCTCCTGCCTCAGCCTCATGAGTAGCTGGGATTACACGCACCTGCCACCATGCCCAGCTAATTTTTGTATTTTTAGTAGAGACGGGGCTTCACTATATTGGCTAGGCTGGTCTCAAACTCCTGACCTCAAGTGATCCGCCTGCTTCGGCCTCCCAAAGTGCTGGGATTATAGGCGTGAGCCACTTCTCCTGGCCTATGAAAATAGTTTTGACCCAACTAGAACCCTGAAAAAGTCTCAGGAACCTCCAGGGACCTGTGGACTATGCTTTGAGAATCACTGCTCTAGGCTCAATCAGAGTTGAAATTACCCTCTCCTACAGTAGGGTTGCAGTATGGTGTTTGGAAAATCCCAGGAGACGTTGAATCACAGCAACATGATTCAACTCTAATTTCTGTCTGACCCATGGCAAATTGTTCCTCAAAGTCTGAAAACCACAGTTACTTCTGTCTGCTTTGCTGGATTGGGAGATGAAGGAGACGCTGAAGAGATTATGGGCTAATTCATGCAAAGTGCTCACTGAAATCAGTGACATTTAGAGTTAAGCAGTATTACCCAGTGTTGGGAAGTCTACATTTTGGGAGGCTGAGGGACCCCTGCCTTCCAGGGGCCCTGTATGACTTCAGGAAGCCTCCAACCCCCAATCAGCCTTTTAATCTGTCTTAGGCTATTTCAGAGTCCCGGTGAAGCTGGAAGAACATTTTCAGCTTTGAAGATAGGAGGGGGAGCAAGGCTGAAAGGACAGCACGAGGAGGAGGACAAGGTCAGGCGGGTAGAGGACCTCACATGAGAAATAGGGCAGCAAGATAAAGCCAGTGTTGGTTCCCCTCTTTCCTTGACCCAGTGCACAAAGCTAGGGCTGTCTTCAGCCAAAGCACACAAGGAAACTGTCCACTGATTTGGCTTTAAATAAAATATAAAATGTTCTCAAACCCATTACCTCAAAGAACCCTAACATGTTTCTTTTTTCTTTTCTTTTTTTTTTTTTGAGATGGAGTCTCGCTCTGTCGCCAGGCTGGGGTGCAGTGGCATGATCTCGGCTCACTGTAACCTCTGCCTCCCGGGTTCAAGCGATTCTCCTGCCTCAGCCTCCTGAGTAGCTGGGACTACAGGCGTGTGCCACCACACCCGGCTAATTTTTTTATTTTTAGTAGAGACGGGGTTTCACCATATTGGCCAGGATGGTCTCGATCTCCTGACCTCATGATCCACCTGCCTCGGCTTCCCAATGTGCTGGGATTACAGGCGTGAGCCACGGAGACCGGCCAACATGCTTCTATGAGGTAAGTAGGTTAGTGGTTACCACCCTACAAGGCGATGAGGAAACCGACGCATAGAAAAGGGAAATGAGAAGCAGATATGTGGAGGCGCCAAGAATCAAATTTAAGTCTTTAGACACAGACCAGCTTTCTTTCTGTTGTGTCTCCTTAGGCCCTTCTTCTTGAGGTGAGTTTTCAAGGCCATGCTGCAGTTTTCTCTTTCTTATTTATAAATAATTTACTAAAGTCTGCCTTAAAGGTAAGCAGGTGGGCAGCAATGGGGATGAGGTGTTGTAATGAAGTTGACAAGCATGCACTTGGAGTCAAATCGTCTGGTTTCAAATCCTGACCTTTACACTTCCTTATGTGTCAAATGGAGGACAGTAACAACACCTTCCTATAGTGTTGTTGTAAAGATTACATTATCTTTAAATTTTATTTTATTTATTTTTTGAGACAGAGTCTCACTCTGTCGCCCAGGCTGGAGTGCAGAGATGCCACCTTGGCTTACTGCAACCTCTGCCTCCAGGGTTCAAGGAATTTTCCCGAGTAAGCAATTTTCCTCCCTAGTAGCTGGGATTACAGGCATCTGTCACCATGCCCGGCTAATTTTTGTATTTTTAGTAGAGATGGGGTTTCACCATGTTGGCCAGGCTGGTCTCTAACTCCTGACCTCAGGTGATCTGCCCGCCTCAGTCTCCCAAAGTGCCGGGATTACAGGTGTGAGCCACCGTGCCTGGCCTAAGATTACATTAGATACCTGTAAAGTGTTCACATAGCGCCCGCCACAATTGAAAGGTTCAATCCAGTCAGCTGCAGTGGTGAATGAATACCTCTAGACCCAGTAGGGAAGCCGAGGCAGGAGAGTTGCTAGAGCCCAGAACTTGGAGGCTGTAGTGTGCTAATACCTGGTCTGCGAATAGCCACTCACTCCTATTCATGTTAGCTATTATGAAAACGAGAAGGTGCAAATACTGCGATTTCATGGGCATAGAGAAATTCCTCCCATGTCCCAAATACTGGTTGAAAATTCAATTGAAGATTACTTAGCCCAGATTAAAAGGCAAACACGATGACATTCTGTCTAAAAAGAGGCCAAAATTACATGCCATCTCCCTTCCCACTGAATTCCTGGGGAGCTGTGGGATTGGCTGAGTGGATGCTGACTGCCTATTGGCAAAACTCTTTGCCCTGTACCATCTCACTGGGAGCTAGGTAGCCTATGGGTGGGCTGTCCTGGAGTCAGGTGCTAGCTTCAGTCCAATCAGAGGCCACAAACCTGTGGCACTTCACCCTATGGCCTTTCCCTGAGCAGATGACTAGTTAGGGGAATTTCCCTGCAGGAGGTGCTTGGCGGCTGATGAGAACCTTAGCTTATTAAACAATGGGAAAAACACGTTGGAAAGTCCTTTTTTTTTTTCCCCTTAATTTTTAAAGTTTAAGGCTGGGCGCTGCGTCTCTCCCCTGTAATCCCAGCACTTTGGGAGGCGGAGGCAGATGGATCCTTTGAACTCAGGGGTTTGAGACCAGCCTGGGGAACATAGTGAGACACCGCCCCCAACCCCCTTCTCTATGAAAAATACAAAAATTAGCCAGGTGTGGTGGAGCATGCCTGTAGTCCCAGCTTCTCAAGGGGCTGAGGTGGGAGGATGACTCGAGCCCCAGGAGGTAGAGGTTACAGTGAGCAGAGATCGAGCCACTACACTCCAGCCTGGGCAACAGAGTGAGACCTTGTCTGAAAATAAAATAAAATATAAAAATAAAAACAGGCTGGGTGCTGTAGCTCATGCCTGTAATCCCAGCACTTTGGGAGGCCGAGATGGGCAGATCACCTGAGGTCGGGAGTTTGAGACCAGCCTGACCAACAAACATGGAGAAACCCCGTCCCTACTAAAAATGCAAAAAATTAGCCGGGTGTGGTGGTGCGTGCCTGTAATCCCAGCTACTCGGGAGGCTGAGGCAGGAGAGTCGGTTGAACCTGGGAGGCAGAGGTTGCAGGGAGCCGAGTTCCCGCCATTATACTCCAGCCTGGCAACAAGAGTGAAACTCTGTCTCAAAAATAAAATAAAATAAAAAACTTTAAGTCATTCATCAATTTTATGTATTTACTGTTTCTTCTCCCATTCCATAAAGCCTACAGTCATATAAGGAGAGACACATATAAATAAAGGTGCAAAGTTAAGGCAGGAGTGGACCTTAAGGGCTAAGAAGAGGTCATTGCTGAGCTTCACATTTAGCCCTGGGCTTTCTGGAAGCCAGAGTGAAAAGAGAGACACAATCAGCAGCATAACAGTTATCGAAAAGCAGGAAGCATACCGGTTTTTCTGGTAGTAAAGCAAGGGCTTTCCAAGCTTTTAATTCTAAAGTAATTTATTTCGTTCTTTCTTTTTTCTCGCTCTGACACCCAGGTTGGAGTGCAGCAGCACAATCAGGGCTCGCCGCAACCTCTGCCTCCCAGGCTCAAGCCATTCTCCCTCTCAGCCTCTCAAATAGCTGGGACTACAGGCGCGCACCACCACACCTCGCCAGTTTTTCGGTATTTTTTGTAGAGATGGGATTTCGCCATGTTGCCTAGACTGGTCTCGAACTCCTGAGCTCAAGCAATCCACCTGCCTTGGCCTCTTAAAGTGCTGGGATTTCAGGCATGAGCCACTGCATCTGGCCTAAAGTAATTTCTTACTTGAGATTTTATTTCAGGCTACTGTGTCATGCACTGGGCAGTACAGCCGGGTGGGTGAGAGCATAGTGGTTATTTATTTATTTATTTTTGTCTGCTGGGTTTGAATTTTGTTTCAATACGTGCAACTTATTCTGTGCTTCACTTTCTTCATCTGTAACGTGGAGATAACGGCATCTACCTATTAAAGTTGTGAAGATTCAATTAGATGAGTTGTATGAATAAATGTTAGCTGTTAGTTTTGTTTTTTGAGACGGAGTCTTGCTCTGTTGCCCAGGCTGGAGTGTGGTGGCACAATCTCAGCTCACCGCAACCTCTGCCTCCTGGGTTCAAGTTATTCTCCTGCCTTAGCCTCCCAAGTAGCTGGGATTACAGGCTCCTGCCACCATGCCCGGCTAACTTTTGTATTTTTAGTAGATCCAGGGTTTTACCATGTTGGCCAGGCTGGTATCGAACACCTGAGCTCAGGTGATCCACCCACCTCAGCCTCCCAAAGTGCTGAGATTACAGGCGTGAGCCCCCGCGCCCAGTCAGCTGTTAGTTAATCAAGAAATTGGACTGCCTACTACTTACACTGCACAGTTCTAGGTGCTGGGAAAACAGTGATAAACAAGACAAGATCCTTGTCTTCAAGTAGCTTTTACATTCTAGTGGAGTAAAAAGACAATGAACATTGAAAATAAATTTCAGAAAGTGCTGTGGAAAAAGTTTACAACAGACACAGGAATAGATTTCATTTGACTAGTTCTCCCAGACAGTTTACAGAAAAGTCAAGGGTAGAATGTTAAAAGGCAACTCAGAGGAGGTGAATCTGTTAGGGCCTACGGTAATGCAATCCTGGTTTGTGGAATTCTGCAGGCTAGTGTGGGTAGGTTACAATTTTTTGGGGGGGTTGTTTTTTATTTTGTTTGAAAACTTACTTCTTCCCGCTGAGCTTTTGATTAGGAGCTGAAGTTGAATCAGTTTCAAATTGTACTCTGGACAGGGTGCGGTGGTTCATGCCTGTAATCCCAGCGCTTTGGGAGGCTGAGATAGGTGGATTGCTTGAGCCCAGGAGTTTGAGACCAGTCTGGACGAAATGGCAGAAACCTCGTCTCTACAAAAAATACAAAAATTAGCCGGGCATGACGTGAATCTGTAGTCCCAGCTACTCAGGAGGCTGAGGTGGGAGGATCGCTTGAGCCTAGGAGACAGAGGTTGCAGTGAGCCGAGATGCCACTGGGCGACAGGGCCAGACTCTGTCTCAAAACAAAACAAAACAAACAAACAAAAAATTGTATTCTGAATACAACTTCTAAAACACTATATTTACTTGCATTATATTAAACTGATTTTATCCTGACCATAATTGCAGGTGGAAGATATCACTATTGTTCTATTTTTCCGGTAAGTAGAGAGCCATGTCTTGCCCAGGGTTACAGAGCTTGGAAAAGACGCCTCCTAAAAATCTGTAGGACCACCTTTGGTTTTCTTCCAGATTTTTTTTGTCATCTCTTTTCCTCCACCCATTTCCCATCTGTCGAGCCATTCTTCCTCCGCTAGGCTTTTTCGCGAGCCTCTCCCCAGTCTGGGCTGCAGCCTCGCCCATCTCCTGGGGCGTGACCACCTGTCCAGGCCCCGCCCCCGTCCAACCGGCGGAGACCCGCCCCCTTTCCCGGACACCGGGCTCAGCGCCCTAGCGTGCGCGCGCGTCCCCGGTCGTCGCCCGGCTCGGCGTCGGGAGCGCGCTCTGTGTGGCCGCTGCCGCCATGTTGTTGTGGTTGTGAGAAGGCGGCGGCGGCGGCGGAGTAGTAGCAGCCGGACTAGACGTCCCAGCGGCTCAGGCGCTACCCCGCGCCGGCCCTGTCAGGGAGCCTGGTGGGGTGGCGGAGGAGAAGACTGTGCCGTGGCGGGCCTCGCCATGTCCTGCTGCCCGGTAAGAACCCCATCCCCGTCCTCCGTCTCCTCGGGGGGTGAGGAAGAGCTGGAGGAGGGGCCGGCCTCGGCCCCGGCCCCGGCCAGGCGGCTGTCACCCTCTGAGGAGGCAGCGCCCTGGGAGGGCTGGGGACTGCGTGCGGGGCCCGGGGAGGGGCGTCCCCGGCGGCCGTCGCCGCCAGGGGGAGGCGCTGGGTGTGGGAGTGGGAATGGGAGCTCAGCGGCCGAGCGCGGCCCGGACCATAGGTGCGGGGGAGGCGGGGTCCTGGGCTCGGGCTGCCTTCCCAGACCTGGCGGGGATGGGCCCTTGCGGCTCTGGGTGTGGGACGTAGCCTCGGAGCGCCCGGGGTTATTCCCACGGACTCCTGGGAGGTGGATGTGTGCCCTTCGCCCCCTGCCGGGTCTGTGGCGGTCCATCGTTGCCGGATACTGGAGGTCGGGGGCCATGGGAGCCCCGGGGCGAACTGTACGGGCCTGGGCCTTGTGGAAGGGAGT
Source organism: Piliocolobus tephrosceles (assembly GCF_002776525.5). NCBI lineage: Eukaryota > Metazoa > Chordata > Mammalia > Primates > Cercopithecidae > Piliocolobus > Piliocolobus tephrosceles. The sequence continues at coordinate 11,346,986 of NC_045452.1, forward strand.
GACCGCCTGATCATGCAACAGGGCATCCTCCTGACCTGGTAGTACTTAGGTGGGAAGGATGGTTGGGGGCGGTTGGCCTAACTCAGGGAACACTGGTGAGACTGCTCCACAAATGATTACAGTGTTATTTCTCCGGTAGAAATTTTGCTTTATGTATGGCATTTCCGGACCCATAAGATGATATTATCGGTTGTATTTTGGGCTGGAAAACTTATGTCAAAATTATGGGGTAGATTTTATGGCCACATTAATAGACTCCCCTGGAGTTTGATAATCTCATTTGTGAGTTTTGGACATGGATTACTATTACATATTGATGTTCAAATGTCCTTTCCAGACCCAGGCCTAAATTCTTACTGTTACAGCATCTTGACATCCACTTTGTTTTCTGACATCTACTTTTCCACAACATAGACAAACAAAACAAAACCCCAAAACCATGTACTTTTCTAGTTGAGGTTCAGCTTTCTCATATGTGAATGATAATGCCATGAGAGGCCTGGGTTGAATTACAGGAGATGATTTTTTTTTTTTTAATGTCAAATGTTTGTGATTTGTCCATGGAGTGGTGGTGGAGACCTTCCCCTTTCAGATTCAGGGCTGTTCAGTAGGACAGGAGACATTGATGGCATGCAGAAAGTCTTCCCTTTATAGGGCCTATGACTTGGGTAGGCTAGAAGAGTTTACAGAATGACACCTTTTTTTCTTTCTTTCTTTCTTTCTTTTTTTTTTTAAGACGGAATCTTTGCTCTCCCGCCCAGGCCGGAGTGCAGTAGTGCGATCTCTGCTCACTGCAACCTCCGCCTCCCGGGTTCTAGCAATCCTCCCACCTCGGCCTCCCAAGTAGCTGGGATTACAATTGTGCGCCACCACAGCTGGTTAATTTTTGTATTTTTAGTAGAGATGGGGATTTCACCATGTTGGCCAGGCTGGTGTGGAACTCCTGACCTCAAGTGATTCGCTTGCCTTGGCCTTCCAAAGTATTGGGATTAAAGGCGTGAGCCACCCCCCCGAGCCAGAATGACACTGTTTTGAGTAAACCCAGTATAGTATGTGATATTAAATTTGGAGGATTCTAGAATTTTAGATTGGCTGCCTATGAAGACCTCTGTTGGCTCCAATTACTCCCTCATTTTCAGGTGACTCAGAGAACTTCAAGTGACCAGCACAGTGGTACAGCCCCGCTTGTCATTAATGGCCATCCGTGAAAGAACCTGAGTTTCTCAGCTCATAGGCCAGGTTCTTCAGTGGTTGTCTAGTTTAAGGCTGGTCATTAGAAATATTATGGACTACCTACATTCCTCGAATTCATGCAGGACCTGGTGAATTAAAAATCTCTGAGGATAGAGCCTGGGAATCTATCCTTACAAAGCTCCGTGAATGATTCTGGTCAGTAAGGCATGTGAACTTTTGCTTTAGGTTGGGTATTCCAAAGACGTCCCATTAATTATGACTTCTCAGGGTGCTTTTGTTTATAGAGCTGTAAGAATTTAAAAGGTAGAGAAGAAGGGAAGCATGAGAAAAAGAGATGCAAATTGAGCATCTCTTAACATATAATGGATTTATGTTGGGGAAACAGATTTGTTGGCAAAAGTTAATTTGTGCACAGGTTATTAGGAACACATTTGATAAAATTAGATACTGATTAATTGGAAATATACTGTACCCAGAGACATATTGAAGAATTCAGAGGAAATAAGCAGGGAAGGAGAGGGAGTAAGTCAGGTTCTGGCTCATAAAGGGGTCCCCTGAAGATGCTTCCCACCATCATGGTTGCTTCTAAACCGTCTGACTCAGATTTCCAGTGGAGGGTAGGATGGGTGTGTTAGCAGTCATTTGAGACCAGAGTTGTGAACCAGGAAGGGTTACTATGGATTGTGAAAACTTCTTGAAATTTGCTGCAGGCCATGAGGAGTGGTAAAGTCAGTTTAAAAATCTGCTATAGTTCTAGTTAACACGTTCACACCTTCTTCAGTAAAGTGGAATGCTGTTACCAAAGGAAGTATTCATGTTTTAGAGGGGGGTGTGGTGAAAGTTCTTACAAGTTTGGAAGAGGTGGAAGAAAATGTTATAGTTGTGTAGAGTAGTGAAGGACTTTGGTAAATATCCTGTCAAATCATAGAGTAGTATTTTTAGAGTTGCACCCAGCTGTCCATTAGAAGAGCCAGAGGCCTTGTCTGTTTTGTTCCCTGGTGTCCCCAGTACCCAGTGCAGTTATCAGCATATTCTGTGCCCTCAGATTTTTTTTAGTAAGTGAATAGTATTGATATGGAAAAAAGAACAGTTATGGTGGTTTATAGCAGTGTTAGTTATTAAAAGCTACTTAATATTTTGCAATGGATTAAAGAGTCAGTTGTTGATCAAGTAGGGCTCTGGATAGGAAAGAAAATGAAAATAAAGAACCAGCTTTCAGTGCTTGTTGTTTGGAATTTTTGAGATTCCTTTAAGAAATTAAGACTGTCAGGCCGGGCGAGGTGGCTCAAGCCTGTAATCCCAGCACTTTGGGAGGCCGAGACGGGCGGATCACGAGGTCAGGAGATCGAGACCATCCTGGCTAACCCGGTGAAACCCCGTCTCTACTAAAAAAAATACAAAAAGCTAGCCGGGCGAGGTGGCAGGCGCCTGTAGTCCCAGCTACTCGGGAGGCTGAGGCAGGAGAATGGCGTAAACCCAGGAGGCAGAGCTTGCAGTGAGCTGAGATCCGGCCACTGCACTGCAGCCTGGGCCACAGAGCAAGACTTCGTCTCAAAAAAAAAAAAAAGACTGTTGTGAACATTATTGTGTCCCCTAGTTTTTGAGTCTTAGTGGGTCTTAAGTGTTTTAGATATTAGTGACTTTTTTAAGAGCACAGTAAATGCAGAGGTAGTATAGAATAATGGGAAGTTCTAGACTGACAGACATATATTCTGATTCCATCTGTGTCATTTGTTGCTGTTGGGAATGTCACTTAACTTCTCTGGACATCAGTTTTCCCATCTATACAATTAAGGGCCTATAGTCTTTGACCTCAAGTAGTTTCTCTAACCTGATTCTGCAAATTTTTAATAATTTCTAATTATGTTATTTGATATTCATCTCATATAGGTAGACGAGCCTTTCTTATTTAAAAGAAACAAGATTCTGTGTTGAGTTCTGCTTTTAGCTTATGGATTTTAGACATTGTCCAAAAGTGCTTCGGAAATTGAATGTATGTTGCAAGTGTTATGTAGAAAGAACATGCTTATGCTGTTGTAATTCGCTTAGTGTTGAAATCAAATCGGGTTTTACATTGGGAACTTCATAAGTTAGTGTGAAGTCACAAGACTTGAGAATGGTTTGGGGGGAGTTTGTGCAATTTGTATAGCTAGCTGTTTCTTACCACCCAATTCTGTAATTTTCTGTGGTGAATATATACATAAATTTATAATCAGTGTAACATTTGATTTAAGATATAAGATGATATCAGATTCATACTGGGTTGAACTAGGACTCCCAGTAACTTTAGAGGCTACCAAAGTTATTAGCTTGTCATTGCTATTTTTAATCTTAATTTTATGATATCAATACTGATATGCTTTCATCTTTGCTTTTGTATCTAGAAACAATATACCTTTTAAGTTCGTATTTGTATCAGATATTAAAAATGAAAATAGGCCGGGCGCGGTGGCTCAAGCCTGTAATCCCAGCACTTTGGGAGGCCGAGAAGGGCGGATCACGAGGTCAGGAGATCGAGACCATCCTGGCTAACACGGTGAAACCCCGTCTCTACTAAAAATACAAAAAACTAGCCGGGCGAGGTGGCGGGCGCCTGTAGTCCCAGCTACTCCGGAGGCTGAGGCAGGAGAATGGCGTAAACCTGGGAGGCGGAGCTTGCAGTGAGCTGAGATTCTGGCCACTGCACTCCAGCCCAGGCGACAGAGCAAGACTCCGTCTCAAAAAAAAAAAAAAAAAAAAATGAAAATTGTAGCATGAAAGTGGGTAGATAGTAAATCTTGGGTTCAAGCCTGGGTTGTTACTCTTCATTAGCCGTGTTGTTTCTGGCAAGCTACATAACCCCTCTGAGCTCCAATTCCCTCATTAGTGAAAGGAAGAAGAGCAAATTCTCTACTTTTCTAACAGACTGCCGGGGAGGATCAAACAGAATTGCGTATATGAAAAGTATTCTAAAAATGTAAGGGGCTGGTATTAGAATCATATTGTATTAGAATCCTATTTTATGCCTTGGAAGAATTGGCTTGTGGAGCAGTGGTAAACCTAGTCCGTATTATCAAGTTCAGAATTTACCAATATCACTGATATGGCAACAGAAAAGGTTTCTGCTTCTGTACTCTGGCTGGAGAAACCTTTCAGCACATGTATCCTGTCTGCCAGTCCGAATAGTCACAATGTTGCTGGGACTTCAGAGGAACCTGGGGTGTCTCACATTTATGCCAAAGTCTGTACTTGGAATAGACTTGGCTGGCTTTCACCTGTTTTCTTATGTTGGAGCAGTGGTAGAAGGTGGTAGGAGCAAGGAGTTTGGTACATTCTGTGTAAAGTTTTAAGGCTGTGCTTTTAAGTAGCAGGTGGCAGTGTCATAGGGTAATGAAATCAATGTACTTATTTAAAAAAGCATTTTCAGAAGGATAATATATCAGTACGTTGCATAAAGTAAAAGTAAATATAAACACAGAGGTATTGTCTTGATGCTGATAACTACAGATACTCAGAATGATTCTGGTATGACAGATGGTAGCAAGCTTTTCTGATTCCACTTATCTGGGGTCTAAATCTAATTTCTTTAGTAGTTAAGACTTTTTTTCGCCTTTTTTTTTTTTTTTTTGAGACAGCGTCTTGCTCTGTTGCCCAGGCTGGAGTGCAATGGCGCAATGTCGGCTCACTGTAACCTCCGCCTCGTGAGTTCAAGCGATACTCCCTGCCTCAGCTTCCCGAGGTCGTTAATACTTTTGTAACTTAGTTGCGGAAGAGAAATAGAAATGTATTTAGTTTTCAGAATTATTCATAAATTTATACTCTGGCAAAATATAAAGAAATTATAAGTGTATTGATAAATCATGACATAACTGGCAAGAATTGGTATAAAGACAAGACGGTTAACTTGAAATAGGGTTGTTATTTATTCTATGCCTATCATTTTTCCATGAGATAAACCAAATATTTAATTGTTTAGACTGATTCTACAAATGACATGGGAAGACAGAGTGTTTATAAAAGAGTTTTGGAAGTGATATAGGACAATAATTTGGAGTTTTAACTTAATATCATTTTAAATTTCAAAATGAAATTATTTGTTATGAAAGCTATACAACTTTTTTTTTTTTAGATGAAGTCTCGCTCTGTCACCCAGGCTGGAATGCAGTGGCGTGATCTCAGCTCATTGTAACCTCAGCCTCCTGGGTTCCAGCAATCCTGCTGCCTCCGCCTCCCAAGTAGCTGGGATTATAGGTACCCGCCACCACGCCTGGCTAATTTTTGTATTTTTAGTAGAGACAGGGTTTCACCATGTTGGCCAGGCTGATTTCCAACTCCTGACCTCAGGTGATCCGCCTGCCTTCGCCTCCCAAAGTGGTGGGATTACAGGCGTGAGTCACTGTGCCTGGCCCAGAACAGTTTTTGTGTTTATAAAAAAAAAGTAGAGATGACCTGTAATCCCATCTGGATGTAATGTTTAGTATTTTTATTTTTTTATTATACATACCTATTGAAATAATTAAAGAACAACTTTCCATGTAAAATTGATATTCCCTTAATGAACATGTAGTTTTTATAATATGGATGCATCATAGTTTATAGCAGTTCTGTGTTGTTAATGGATGTTGTCAGTTTTTCTCTTAAAGCAATACTGTGATGAACTTGTTTGGACATTGAATTGTCCTATTATTTCCTTAGGATAAATTTTTTTTTTTTTTTTTTTTTTGAGACAGAGTCTCACTCTGTTGCCCAGGCTGGAGTGCTGTGGTGTGATCTTGGCCCACTGCAGCCTCTGCCTCCCAGGTTCAGGTGATTTTCCTGCCTCATCTTCCTGAGAAGCTGGGCATACAGGCACGCGCCACCACGCCTGGCTAATTTTTTGTATTTTTAGTAGAGATAGGGTTTCACCATGTTGGCCAGGATGGTCTCGATCTCCTGACCTCATGATCTGCCCGCCTCTGCCTCCCAAAGTGCTGGGATTACAGGCCTGAGCCACTGCGCCTGGGCCAGGATAAATTCTTAAAAGTGAGTTTATTAGCCAGGTGTGGTGGCTCATGCATGTAATTCCAGCATTTTGGGAGGCCAGGGCGGGTGGATCACCTGAGGTCAGCAGTTCAAGAACAGGCCGGCCAACATGGTGAAACCCCGTCTCTACTAAAAATACAAAAATTAGTTGGGTGTGGCGGCGGGCATCTTTAATTCCAGCTACTTGGAAGGCTGAGGCACAAGAGAATCACTTGAACCCAGGAGGCGGAGGTTTCAGTGAGCCGAGATTAAGCTACTGCACTCCATCCAGCCTGGGTGACAGAGTGAGACTCAGTCTCAAAAAAAAAAAAAAAAAAAAAAAAAATTGAGATTATTAGGTTAAAGGATATGTGTGTTTTAAATTTGGATATACTCAAGATGCCCTTTAGATAGGATGTCTATATGAAATTCCCATCAACAGCATATTAGTATTCAATTCCATATATTCTTGCTAGTGATTTGTCATCTTTAGCTTGTTTTTGGGAGTTTAAAGTAGTTTGAAACAGTTTTTCTTCTGTTTCTTTTTCAGCATCAGGACTTCCTTCCATAGCTTAACTCTTGGGAGAGAGCTGATAAAAATGAAAGTTCAGTGCAAAGGAGTGGTGTAGACCAGCAGTCTTCAAACTTTTTGGTTGCTTACCCCATCACTAAAAAATTTTGAGCATTAAGCAGGTGCGGTACATGGTCCTGTGGTTCCAGCTACTTAGTTGGCTGAGGCCGGAGAATGTTTGAGGCAAGGAGTTCAAGGCTAAAGTTCACTGTGATTGTGCTTATGAATATAGCCACTGTATTCCAGCCTGGGCAACATAGTGAGACCCTGTCTCTTTAAAAAAAAAAATGATGGGATGGGAAGAATGAAGTCAGAAAAAAAAAAAAGATACGACTTCTTGTTGTTGGTTTGAGAAAAGAGAAGAAAAATTGAGCATCAATTCTTAATCCTTAGATATTTAATTTACAAATAATATATGTATAGTAACTGATTATTGTGGACTTTATAAAATACAAACAAAAAATTAACAAGGTTGATAATTAAAAATAAAGTTCAGATATTTTCCTTTTTTACCCTGGGGCGTCTTGGTTACTCCTGGAGGTGTGTGTATGTGTGTGGGTATGTATATATAATATATGTATATGTAATATATATGTGTATATAATATGTGTATAATATATAATATATGTATATATACTATACACATATAATATATATGTATAAATAATATATATGTGTATATGTAATATGTAATCTGAATGTGTATATATAATATATAACATATATATATATTTTTGAGACAAGAGTCTTTCTCTGTTACCCAGGCTGGTGTGCAGTGGTGCGACCTTGGCTCACTGTAACCTCCGCCTGCTGGGGTGAAGTGATTCTTGTGCCTCAGCCACTTGAGTAGTTGGGATTACAGGTGTGTGCCACCATGCCTGGCTAATTTTTGTATTTTTTAATAGAGAGATGGGATTTTGCCAAGTTGGCCAGGCTGGTCTGGAACTCCTGGCCTCAAGTGATCTGCCTGCCTTGGCCTCCCAAAATGCTGGGATTACAGATGTGAGCCACCGTGCCCAATCTCCTGGAGATATGTTATATTTGCTTTGTGTACTACTGCTTTAGGCTCTTAAGGTTTAATATTGGGCATTTATAGATGCTTGTTTTTGGGTATTTCACTGGTTTTGCAGATGGTCCAGTTTAGTTGGATCTTGAATGCCTTTAAAATGTCCCATGCTAGGCCGGGCATGGTGGCCCACGCCTATAATCCCAGCACTTTGGGAGGCCGAGGCGGGCAGATCATGAGGTCAGGAGATTGGACCATCCTGGCTAACACGGTGAAACCCGTCTCTACTAAAAATACAAAAAATTAGCCAGGCGTGGTGACACGTGCCTGTAGTTCCAGCTACTTGGGAGGCTGAGGCAGGATAATCTCTTGAACCTGGGAGGCAGAGGTTGCAGTGAGCTGAGATTGCGCCACTGCACTTCACCCTGGGTGACAGAGTGAGACTCCGTCTCAAAAAAAAAAAAAAGAAAAATAAAAGTCCCATGCTCTTGAGAGTCATATCTGCAATAAGGGCAAAAATAAATTTAAAGCATCAGTTCAATACTTTTTGCATTGTTGAGGTGGCTGAATTTGAAAAGGACAAATCGTAGGATAAGAAGCAATGTAAGTAATCTATCTCTTTTAGATATGAAGAATTAATATTGTGTAGAACATATTTTAAAAAATTATGTTTTTTGGAAAGCAGTTTGGCTATAATATATATCTCCCTGTTTTATAAGAGGTTAGGTCCTAGAGACTGAGTGAAGGGATGAATAATTGCTACTTGCTCTCCTTTGCTTTTAAAGTACCACAATTAACCTGTCACTAACTCTATTTGGATTAGCCCGAGCCTATAAAAAACTTTCCATGATGATGCTTAGATTAAAAGATAATTTTTTTCTTTTTTTTTTTTTTTTTTTTGTTGAGACGGAGTCTCGCTCTATCACCCAAGCTGGAGTGCAGTGGCCGGATCTCAGCTCACTGCAAGCTCCGCCTCCCGGGTTCCCGCCATTCTCCTGCCTCAGCCTCCTGAGTAGCTGGGACTACAGGCGCCCGCCACCTCGCCCGGCTAGATTTTTGTATTTTTTTTTAGTAGAGACGGGGTTTCACCGTGTTAGCCAGGATGGTCTCGATCTCCTGACCTCGTGATCCGCCTGTCTCGGCCTCCCAAAGTGCTGGGATTACAGGCTTGAGCCACCGCGCCCGGCCACAAGATAATTTTTTTCTTGAGTTAGAGTAAGTTGCTTTTGATCTGTGGCTGCCTGCCCCCCAGCCCCTATAAGTTATGAAATCAGGAAACAAGGCTTTTTGTATTAGAAAAAAATGGGGAAATTAATTTCAGTTATTTCATATGGGTCATTGGCAGAGAAAGATAATATTAAAATCTTAGAGACTGTGAAAAGATTGTATTAAGCAACTTGAGTGATTTTTTTTTGCCAGTTAAAAGAAATGAGATAATTTATATGGAAGATGATTGCTATATACAGTGCTTTGCACAAAAGGCTACTTATCTCTTTTTACTTTAGGTAACATGATTTATAAGCTACTTTTACATATGTCTTCTTAGATCATCATAAGGATTTGAGATCATCATTTAATCAGGACTATTGGGAATTGCTGGAGGCCACATGCTTAGTGTTTGACATCATATTTCAAGAAGTAGACTGAAAGTTGTGCAGAAATAGGGATTGGTGGCTGTTCTCTCCTTTACTTCCTAGCAGTTAATACATTGCCTGGTACAGAGTAAGCTATCAATATTTATGGACTAACTGTTTAAACTCCTGCATATTTGTTTACACATGTAAATAAGTTATAGTATTGTAAAACCAACAGTTAAGTTTTCCGTAGTGAGATTGTTCCTTCATCTTACGTGCACAGAAAATATTTTTGTGGAAGAGGTCATGAATTTTAGATCAATGTTTCACATATCCCTTTACTTTCTCTTAAGATACTTTCATGGTGACAAAAAATACTCTTAATGTCATTCCTTTCACTGTGTGTGTAACTCCTGTGGCAAGACTGTGTATTTGTATGTATGTATGTATGTATGTATGTATGTATGTATGTATGTATTTGTTTATTTAGTAGGCTGCTATGTATAAAGGAAACATACTCATTAGTTGGCCTTTGCATACATAATGGCTCCCAAAACATGGACTCCATGGTTTTCTGTGAGTGAATGAAAAAGAGCAGGTATGATTCCCCTCACCTTTGTTATTCTCTCTAGTTTCCTGTACATATAGTTGACTTACTCAACTGTAAGTGTAACTTCTTTACACCGAAGGAAATTAGTCTTCCAAAGAACTAGTATGTTACTTCCCCCTTGTTCTGCAGTACTTACAATCCTGTTTGTTAAATGAACTAAGACACTTTTATATACAGAAGATACCCTGGATGGCCATGAATGGAAATATTAGTAGTGATTAATTTCTGTCTTGGTGGGATAATGTGGCTTTTTTGCTTCTTATTCTTTTAGAGTTTCCCATTTTTCTACAGTGAGCATGTATTACTTTTATAAGTAGGAAAAACTGCTGTTTTATTTTATTTTTTATTTTTTAAGATGGAGTCTCATTCTGTCACCCAGGCTGAAGTGCAGTGGCGTGATCTGAGTTCACTGCAACCTCCGCCTCCTGGGTTCAAGCGATTCTCGTGTCTCAGCCTCCCAAGTAGCTGAGACTACAGGCACAAGCCAGCACAGCCAGCTGATTTTTTTGTATTTTTTTAGTAGAGGTGGGATTTTGTCATGTTGGCCAGGCTGGTCTTGAATTCCTGACCTCAGGTGATCCGCCCGTCTTGGCCTTCCAAAGTGTTGGGATTACAGGTGTGAGCCACCACGCTCAGCCGAAAACTGCTATTTTAAAGTCTTTATTTTTCATTGGATGTCTTGTGAAGGTTTATGTCGCAGTCACCATTGAGAAAGTGGGTGGTTAACTGGCTCCAGTTCCTAAGAGGAGTGGCAGTTATAGGAAGTAATATGGGAGGAATGGGGCAGATAACTGATTTGAACTTTATCATTGTGAACTCCGCTATGACTAAAGACATTCTGGGATTTGATCACAATTAAACACAAGAGGACTGAGCCATCTAGTTTCTTTCTTCTTAATAAACTGATTGAGAATTATGAAAGACACTTTAAGAAAAATTAGTTTCAGGCTGGGCGCGGTGGCTTAAGCCTGTAATCCCAGCACTTTGGGAGGCCGAGATGGGCGGATCACAAGGTCAGGAGATCGAGACCATCCTGGCTAACACGGTGAAACCCCGTCTCTACTAAAAAAAAAAATACAAAAAAATACAAAAAAAAAAAAAAAAGAAAAATCAGTTTCTATGAACTCTGTAAACACAGAACTCAGCCCAGACTCCCAAGTTGTGTATCTGTGTGTGTGTGTGTGTGTATGTGTGTGGTGTGTTTTAAATATCAAGTGGAGTTGTAGCAATTCAAACGGGATGTGGTTTATATTAATACATCTAATATGAGTTGGAAGATATTTAGGCAAATGATTTTTATTATGACAGTATAGGCTTATTGGAGTTTTGGTGTTAATATACAGCTGGGAGTTGAGCCGTTCTAAGTTTATATAGTCATCTGGTGATATTTTAGGAAGAGCTGTGTCATATATCCTCTAGAGTTTAAGTGATTAGATGTTGTTGGCTTTTGCTGTTAGTTTACTGCACACTTGTAGTGTTTTAAATGCTTCTGTGAATGGAGAACATCATTCAAAAAGGTTAGATTTCTGGGTTAAGACATTTGTTATTATCTGCCCTTACTTTATTCTTTTAAAGAGTAAGATTAGGCTGGACACGGTGGCTCGTGCCTATAATCCCAGCACTTTGGGAGGCCAAGGTGGGCAGATGAGGTCAGGAGTTTGAGACCAGCCTGGCCAACATGGCGAAACCCCATCTCTACTAAAAATAAAAAAATTAACAGGGTGTTGTGGTGGGCATCTGTAATCCCAGCTACTCAGGAGACTGAGGCAGGAGAATCACTTGAACTTGGGAGGTGGAAGTTGCAGTGAGCCAAGATAGTGCCACTGCACTCCAGCCTGAGTGACAGAGGTAGAGTCTGTCTCAAAAAAAAAAAAAAAAAAAATTGAAGAGCAGTTGAGATAATAAATGTAGGTACTGTTAGATTGGTGTAAAATCAATTGTGGTTTTGGATTGTGAATTTTAAATCATTATAACTAGGCCCAAACAGATCTTTATTTATCAAAATGGGAACCATTACAGTCAACACATTTTTGCCGATGAGAAACAAGTTTGTTTATTCTTGTAGTGTAAAAATCCGTGCTTTGGGATTTGATGAACTTTTGGAAAGCATTTTCTGTATCCTGCTGGTTGTGGAAGCATTTTCCCTGCAAAAAATTTTCTAGATGCTTGGAAAAATGGTAGTTGGTTGGCGAGTGGTCAGTTGAATATAGTGGATGAGGCAAAACTTGGTAGCCCAATTCAACTTTTGAAATGTTGGTTGTGCAACGTGTTGTCGGGGAGAAGAATTGAACCCTTTCTGTGTACCAGTGTTGGCTGCAGGCATTGAAGTTCTTGGTGCATCTTATCAGTTTGCTGAGCGTACTTCTCAGATGTGTTGGTTTTACCGGGATTCAGAAAGCTGTAGTGGATCAGACCAGGAGCAGACCACCAAACAGTGACCATGACCTCTATTTGGTGCAAGTTCGGCTTTGGGAAGTGCTTTGGAGCATCTTCTCAGTCCAGCCACTTAGCTGGTCATCACTGTTGTCCTGTAAAATCCACTTTTTGTTGCACAATCCAACCAAGAAATGGTTCGTCATTGTTACATAGACTAAGAGAAGACAACATTTCAAAATGACAATTTTTAAAATTTTTGGTCAGCTCATGAGGCACCCACTTATCAATCTTTTTCACCTTTTGGCCGGGCATGGTAGCTCACGCCTATAACCCCAGCACTTTGGGAGGCCGAGGTGGGCAGATCACTTGAGGCCAGGAGTTCAAGACCAGCCTGGAAAACGTGGTGAAACCCCATCACTACTAAAAATACAAAAATTAGTTGGGCATGGTGGCAAGCGCCTGTAATTCCAGCAACCAAGGAGGCTGAGGCAGGAGAATCACTTGAACCCGGGAAGTAGAGGTTGCAGTGACCCCAGATTGCACCACTGCACTCCAGCCTAGGCGACAGAGTAAGACTTCATCTCAAAAAAAAAACAAAAAACAAACAAAAAAACCTTTTCACCTTTCCAATTGGCTTCAATTGCCAAACAAGCATAGAAGGTCGACATTGAGTTCTTTGGCAATTTCTCATGTAGTTGTAAGAGGATCAGCTTCGATGATTGCTCTCAACTGGTCATTGCCAACTTCTGGCTGGCCACGACACTCCTCATCTTCAAGGCTCTCATCTCCTTTGCAACACTTCTTGAACCACCAGTGCACAGTTTCTGGGCCAAATGTGTAGTTGATGTTGTGAGTTGTCTCCACTGCTTTATGACCCATTTTGAACTCAAGAAAATCACTTGAATTTGCTTTTTGTCTAACATTATTTCCGTAGTCTTAAAAAAAAAAAAAAAAGCAAAAAATACGTTATTAGCAAAAAAAAGGCAAGAAGTGTGCATTCAAGTGGTGTATAACATAACCACATTTATTTAAGAGTGTATTCCAGTACCAAATGGCAAATTTCAACAGTGCAAAAACTGCAATTACGTTTGCACCAACCTAATAATATGATTTTTTTTTTTTAGTTAGAAATTTTATAGTACAGAATAACAGGCTTGTCACACACACACACACACACACACACACACAAATCCCATATAGAATCTACAAAGCCTGTCTGTCTCGGAATTCCACAACCTTGGCTTATTTTTTTAAAGTAAAATTTAAATATTTAAAAAATTTAGAAAAATATGGAGAATAATTTAACAAACACCATGTATTAATTCAGTAGGTTTCTTTTCCTTCCTTCCTTCCTTCCTTCCTTCCTTCCTTCCTTCCTTCCTTCCTTCTTTCCTTCCTTCCTTTCTCCTTTCTCTCTCTTTTTCTTTCTCTCTTTTCCTTCCTTCCTTTCTTTCTCTCTCTCTTTTCTTTCTTTCTTTCTTTTTCTTTCTTTCTTTTCCTTTCTTTCCCTCTTTCTCTTTCTTTCTCTCTCTCTCTCTCTCCCTCTCCCTCCTTCCTCCCTCCCTCCCTTCCTTCTTTTCCTTTCCTTT
>NC_045452.1:11360895-11546803 GCF_002776525.5 Piliocolobus tephrosceles
TCCTTTCCTTTTTCCTTTCCTTTTTCCTTTCCTTTTTCCTTTCCTTTCCTTTCCTTGTCTTGCTCTGTTGCCAGACTAGAGTGCAGTGGCACAGTCACTGCTCACTGCACCCTCCGTCTCTCAGGTTCAAGTGATTCTTGTGCCTCCGCCTTTTGAGTAGCTGGGATTACAGGAGCTCCTCACCACGCCCAGCTAATTTTTGTATTTTTAGTAGAGACAAGGTTTCACTATGTTGGCCAGGCTGGTCTTGAACTGACCTCAGGTGATCTTGGCCCCCCAAAGTGCTGGGATTACAGGGGTGAGCCACTGTGCCTGGCCTGTATTTGTTTTTAAAAATTAAAATATGCATACAGTTGCAGTCCGTTTTGTCATCCTCTTAGATCCTATTTTCTTATGCAGAAGTTATTTATCTTTTTAGCTCATGCACTTATATTCTTCTTACAAATATCTACATACATTTTATGTAGTATTGTGTTTCAAATTTATGTGATATTTTAGTACATACTTTCTATAATTTGAAAAATGACATGTCTATATATGTGTATTATTATTATTATTTTTTGAAACAGAATCTTGCTCTGTCACCCAGGATGTAGTGCAGTGGCGCAATCTTGGCTCACTGCAACTTCTGTCTCCCAGGTTCAAGTGATTCTCGAGCCTCAGCCTCTCGAGTAGCTGAGATAATAAGTGTGAGCCACTGCACTTGCCTTACTTCATTAATTTTAATAGCTGTGTAGTATTCATATGAATGAATAGTACACAATTTTAGTCCTTTATTGATAGTTGTTTTCAACAAATATACAAAGGTAAACCTTTTCCTCAAATTGGGTCAAGCTACATATGTTGTTCTAAATTAGCTCTTTTTCTCCCAATAATAATAGTGCACAGGTTTGTTGCATGGGTACATTGCATGAATTTTGGGGTACAATTGACCCCGTCACCCAGGTAGTAAGCATAGCACCCACTAGATAGTTTTAAGTTTTCTGAGACAGGGTAGGTCTCTGTCCCTCAGGCTGGAGTGCAGTGTTACGATCACTGGTCACTGCAATTTTGACCTCTCGGGCTCAGTCCATCCTCCTAGCTCAGCCTCCTGGGTAGCTGAGACTACAGTGGTGCGCCACCATGCCCTGCCAATTTTTGTATTTTTTGTAGAGACTGGGTTTTGCCCTGTTACCTAGGTTGCCTCGAACTCCTGGACTCAAGCGATCCACCCACCTCAGCCTCCCAAAGTGCTGGGATTATAGGTGTGAGCCACCATACCCAGCCCCTAGTAGGTAGTTTTGAACCTCATGCCTTCCCATCCCCTCCTCTCTGTTAGTTCCCTGTATCTGTTTTTCCCATGTTTATGTCCATGTTTACCCATTGTTTAGTTTAGAATGATGATCTCCAGCTGCATCATGTTGCTGCAAAGGGCATGATTTTGTTCTTTTTTATGGCTGCAGCGAACCTTTGGGTAAAGAAAATTTACAAAAATATCTCATACCGTTTTTTTTTTTTTTTTTTTAAAAGAAAGTAAGTAGTAGTAATCCATAGTTCAGATCTACTTTATAAGTGAGTCACTGATAAAGACAGTAGTTACACATTTTATAACATTACCTTGATGGGGCAAATGTTTCTTGTTTTTGTTTTACATGAGTTAATTTGGATGAGACTTTCTTGAATTACTTACATTTATAGCGTTTACCTCCAGTGGGGTTGAGATGAGGAGCCTTCAGTCCAACAAAGTTGTATACATGCATTCATGGAGATGACACTTGGGTTATTGAATCAAGAAACACTCATACTTGTCCACATGTAGATGCTACACATGGAGTTAGTCCTATTCTGGAAATTTTGCTATGTTGCCCATGCTGGTCTTGAACTCCTGAGCCCCAGTGGTCCTCCCACCTTGGCCTCCCAGAGTGCTGGGATTATAGATGTGAGCCCAGCCAGAAATGTAATTTTTACATTGTGCCCAGCCAGAAATGTAATTTTAATTCCATAGTATATAGTATATTTTATTGTGAATAGAGTATATGTTTATTCCTTAAGTAGCAAATTGACTCCTTTAACAGTTTCAATAGTTTTCTAGTTATTTTGTCTTTAGTTTCCCAAATAATGCTGTTGTCTTCAATCACAGTATTGATTAGTTCATCCCATTCTTCATATTCATCATTGTTTTTCGGATATTAAATAATACCACTGTAATAATTAAGAAAGATGGAAAGCCTCACCAATTTGCATGTCATTCTTGTGCAGGGACCAGGCTAATCTTCTCTGTATTGTTCCAATTTTAGTATATTTGCTGCTGAAGCGAGCACTCCATTTCTGTAAAGCTTGAAAAATGGACAAAACTAACAGATGAGAATGGAAATCAGAATAATGGTTATCTTTGGTTGTGAGGATGGGAGATTGTAGGTGTGCTGGTAATGTTCTGTGTCTTGATATGGGTCGTGATTTCGTGGTTGTGTTCAGTTTATGAGAATCATTGAGTAGTAGACTTAGGAAATGTGCACTTCTTTGTATGTATATTATACCTCAGTTAAAAACTTTTACCTCTCACAAAATTTTAAAGAACATAATCTGCTGAGTTTGTCTTCTTTTAGCTTTTGATGTAACTTTTCCACTATTTCTCTTCATATGTGAATACACTTAATGATAAGCCATTTAACCTTTTTATGATGATATAAAACAAACATTCAGAAGAGTGCACAAATCAAATGTATAGCTTAATGAAATTTTAAAATTATTAAATTGGAGGTTTTTGGGGGTGCATTATACCTGTATCTTTGTTAGGAGGGAAGGAGTTGATGGAGGGCTAAAAATTTTGGAGAGGACAAAGTTTTAAGGAATCTCAGAATACCAGAACCTCGCCTTGGCTCTGCCTTCACATTACTGTTTCTTTGGGTAAGTCATTTAACTTATTTAGACCTCACTTTTTTTTATATAAAAGGTATGATACTTAACCTTTCTTTTGCAAACTGAATTAGGTAGGTGCAATTCAGGTAAAATAATAGGAATATAGAGTACTGTTACTAAATAGGTCTTTATTTAGGCCATTGAATTTAGGCCACTTATCTTACAGAGCAGAATTGTGATGTACACAGAGTACACAGCTGGTGATTATTGATATCATTCATTTATTATTAGGTTAGTATTGAGGCTTAGTTAACTATGCAGGCACTACTCTGTGATTTATTATAATACATGTATTAACTCATTTAATAGTCTAGGATTATTCCCAGAGGTAGGTAAAATTATCCCAATTTTGCTGGTGAGACAGTTGAGGCAAAATTAAGTTAAATAACTTGCCTAGCTGGGTTGAGTTCTTGAGCCCGTGCTTAAAAAAAATTTTTTTTTGAGAAAGGGTCTCACTGTCACCCAGGGTGGAGTGAGTGGCATGATCTTGGCTCACTGCAGCCTCTGCCTCCAAGGCTCAAGTCATCCTCCTGCCTCATCCCCCTAAGTAGCTGGGACTACAGGTGTGTGCCACCACACCCGGCTAATTTTTTTGTGTATTTTATAGAGATAGGGTTTCGCCACTGGACTCAAATGAGACACGTCTGCCTTGGCCAAATCCCAAAATGCTGGGATTACAGCTGTGAGCCACTGCGTCCGGCTTAAGCCTGTGCTCTTTTTTTTTTGTTATACTGCCTAGTTGTGTGAAAACACTTGAAGGCTTTTAGGCAAATGTTAAGATTTTATAATAATCTGTTAGAGAGTTTTGAAGTAAAAATTTTGGTATTTAGAACCAAAATTAGGAGAAGAGTCTCATTTGTTTTGACCATCATGATTCTGGAAAAGATTGATGTTAATATTTATTACTTGGGCTTTATTCCCTTAATTTTCTCCTAAAATGACTAGGATATAAGCACTATGTAGTTTTCTTTAAGTATGTGTATATATATATATATATATATATATATATATATATAAATCTTAAAGGATTTTGTGACTAATTTACAAATATTGTTTAATTTTTAGGCAAAATGTTAATGAAAGGGAGTTTTCAGACTTGGAGGCAGATCACACCAAAGTTTAGTGTTCTTTGGTGGTTTAAGCAGCATCTATTTGGTCTTGGTATTAGAGCAGTAATTAAGATTCTATCATATATATGGTTGAAAATTATTTTTATTAAGGTATATTTGAGTATGGTTCTGTGAAGTTGGGAAACACATCTAGTTTTGCAACCACCATGATCAAGATACAGAGTAGTTCCTCAAAAAGTTTCCTCATGACCCTTTCTATAGTCAGCCCATTTGCTCACCTCTAGTCTCTGGCAACCACTGATCTGTTTTTTCTCTGTTATATTGTCTTTTTTTCAGAATTCCATGTAAACAAAATCATGCAGTATTTAGCCTTTTTGTTTTAATTTTTGTTTGTTTAATAGAAATGGGAGGTCTTGTTAGTTATATTGCCTATGCTGGCTGCAAACTCCTGGCCTCAGGGGATCCTCCTGCTTGACTCAGTATGTGGCTTCTTGAGACTGATGTCTTTTACTTAACCTAATGTATTTTGAGAATCATCTATGTTTTTATGTATCAGTAATTACTTTCTGTTGCTTAGTAGCATTCCATTGTATGGATGTACAACAGTTTCTGTATTCATTCCACAGTTCATTTGGGTTGTTTCCAGTTTTCGGTAATTACAAATAAAACTGCCATAAAAGCATTCATGCATACATACATACACATGTGCCCATGTATTTTCTTTATGGTTTAAAAAAATACGGGGTCTAGAACTTTTAAAACTTTATTACAGAACCTGAAAAGGCTGGTGATTTTCACAGAACATTATAAATTGCTTAGGAAACTTCATCCCCAAAAAAGCCCACTCTGGAATGAGAATAATCTGTGTAAATAATCTTATAGTATAAACTGTAAGTCATTCGAATTTTTTTTAATTAAAGAAGTACACACACATACTTGTTTAATGGGTAAATTTAAATATAGAATTCCTTAGTTTATGTTTTTAGTAGCTTTTAAATTGTGAATCATTGACTTTTTTGTTCTTCTAAGTAGTAGAATGGTTATATAATTGGTTACGACAGTTGGTTTTTTTTTTTTTGAGACGGAGTCTCGCTCTGTTGCCCAGGCTGGAGTGCAGTGGCACGATCTCCTGCCTCAGCCTCCTGAGTAGCTGGGACTACAGGTGCCCACCACCATGCCCGGCTAATTTTTTTGTATTTTTAGTACAGATGGGGTTTCACGATATTGGCCAGGCTGATCTTGAACTCCTGACCTTGTGATCCGCCCATCTCGGCCTCCCAAAGTGCTGGAATTTCAGGCGTGAGCCACCGTGCCTGGTCGGTTATGAAAGTTTGTAAGTAAAAAGTATTTGGGAAAAATTTTAGCACTACAGAATTCCTTTTTCTTCTCCTCTCCTCCTCTCTTCTCCCCCAAGATGGCTGGAGGTATTAATATTGATAACCAGAGTTTCATGTGAACAAGACATAAAACTTAGGTTGATTAGCTATGTTAATAAATTATCTTCTTTGTTCCTATGTAGTGAGCTTTCTTTTTGCAGCAATCTGAGGCCAAGAGAAATAGATGAGACCTTTTTACCTTAGAAAAGAGATTGCAGGCTGGATGTAATCCTAGCACTTTGGGAGGCCGAGGAGGGCAGATCACTTGAGGTCAGGAGTTTGAGGCCAGCCTAGGCAACATGGTGAAACCTCGTCTCTACTAAAAACACAAAAATTATCTGGGCGTCATGGCATGCACCTATAATCCTAGCTACTTGGAGGCTGAGGCATGAGAATCACTTGAACCAGGAGGCGGAGGCTGTAGTGAGCCGAGATTGTGCCAGTCCACTCCAGCTTGGGTGACAGAATGAGACTCCATCTCAAAAAAATAAAAATAAATAAAAAAAGTTTGCATGCCATTTTTGCAAGTTCATTTTTTGAGGTTCCAGTTCCAACCCTGAGTCATACTACCGAGGCCATAGGTGGTTTGACATTTCAGAGAATAGTAGAGTGTTTTTGATTTTCTTTTTTTCTTTTTCCGTTCTTTTTTTTTGTTTTGAGACAGGATATTACTGCCACCCAGGCTGGAGTGCAGTGGTACAATCATGGCCCACTGCAGCCTCAACCTCCTGGGCTCAGGTGATCCTCCCAACTTTGCCTCCTGGGTGGTGGGACTATAGGAACATGCCACCACGCCTGGCTAATCTTTGTTTTTTTTGTGGGTGTGTGTGTAGAGATGGGGTTGTGTCATGTTGTCCATCTTGAACTCCTGGGCTCAAGAGATCTGCCTGCCTCAGCCTCCCAGTGTGCTGGGATCACAGGTGTTAGCCACCTTGCCCAACCATTTCTTTTGTGTAGTGTGGAATCTTAGTTTAAGCCCTCAGTATATTATATAATTGAGGTGCTAGGTGTACAGAGGTACTAGAACTACAGAGCTTTTCTCATTAATGTACGTTCCTTCTGATGTTGAATATTTAGAAAACTGAATATTGTGTTTGGAACCAA
The DNA here is from genome assembly GCF_002776525.5 of Piliocolobus tephrosceles. Taxonomy (NCBI): domain Eukaryota; kingdom Metazoa; phylum Chordata; class Mammalia; order Primates; family Cercopithecidae; genus Piliocolobus; species Piliocolobus tephrosceles. The sequence continues at coordinate 11,367,344 of NC_045452.1, forward strand.
GGGATATTACACTTGAAATATGGTCATTTGGTGAACAGGTATCTCATTTGTAGGCTATCATTATTTTTGGCTATTTCACATTAAAATACCTGCCTGGAAATACCTGCCCAGTTTTACCAGTAATGGCGATTGCAGGTTAACAGTTCGTCTTCTGTATGTCGCTGTCTGATATGGACAAGACTTGTAGCTCTTTACTTTAACTGAGACAATAATGTTGGTGATCCAAGTCTAGAATTCCAGGATGGGGCTGCCAAAATTAACACCATGGGAGTATGGAGGTAGCAACTATGGGATTAATAATACAAATAGTTTTAATTAGCTTTATCAGTTGCACACTTAATCTTCTTTGCTACCTTGTGAAGTAGGCACGGCAGGCTATATATTGTTACTCCTACTTTACAAGTAAGTAAATTGTGTTTCATAGCTGTCAGGACTTACCTGAGGTTGTCCTGCTAGTGAGTAGCTGAAATAGTACTTGAGTCCAGACATCAAGTTGGATGCTGTTTCCACCATGGCAATTTACTATCGTGAATAAGAGCTCAGGCTTGGGTTTGAATTGTGGTTCTACCACTTACTTCTCTGTGATCTTGGGCAAGTTCTTTAACTTTTCTAAGTCTCAGGTTTAAAATGGGGATAGGCCGGGCGCGGTGGCTCAATCCTGTAATCCCAGCACTTTGGGAGGCCAAGACGGGCGGATCACGAGGTCAGGAGATCGAGACCATCCTGGCTAACCCGGTGAAACTCCGTCTCTACTAAAAATACAAAAAACTAGCCGGGCGAGGTGGCGGGCGCCTGTAGTCCCAGCTACTCGGGAGGCTGAGGCAGGAGAATGGCGTGAACCCGGGAGGTGGAGCTTGCAGTGAGCTGAGATCCGGCCACTGCACTCCAGCCCGGGCGACAGGGCAAGACTCCATCTCAAAAAAAATAAAAATAAAAAAAATAAAAATAAAAAAATAAAATGGGGATAACAATAATACCTCTTAAGGCTCTTGTGAGAATTCAGCAAGTGCTTACAATATATAGATAACCAATAGTAAGCACTCCATATTTGCTAATTGTGGTTGTTGCTACTGTTATTACAGTGATAACACAACAGTTATACATCCTCTTTCACCTAAGGATCTGTGTTAAGAGTTGAAAGACAATACATGTAAGAAGCAAGAATATTCAAAGATGATAGAATAAGTAGCAAGGGGAGTTGATTTTAGCAGGAAGATGGACAACGTTCAGAGAGAGGTGTGTGTGTGTGTGTGTGTTGGTTTTAAACATGGAAGCAGTTAGACAATTAAGTTACAAGTGTGTTAGACAGTTGGAGCTTTAGGACAGGTTGAGTAGGAGGACCAGTGTTGGAGGGAAACTTTTTAATCAACATCACAGATGGCATATGGAAATTTACATTTCTACCAAGATTTAAACATACCAATTTGCTATTCTCTATTATGGTTCTTAGAGCTATTGTTAAATCAGAATGGAGTAAGAAGCTTATCATACATTTTTCATTTTTAGTGGTTATACAGAGGATAATACAGAACGTCAGCATATATCCTACTACTGTATATCCTTGGTGTACTTGGGGGATGGGTTCCAGGACTCCCACATACACCAAAATCTGGGCATACTTAAGTGCCCCAGTTGCCCCTGTGGAACCTGTGCATATGAAAAGCTAGTCCTTGGCTTGCTGTATTTGTAGGTTTTGCATCCTGAGAATACTTTTTCCGTCCACATTTGGTTAAAAGAAATCTGCACATGAGTGGACCTGTGCATTTCAAACCCCTGTTGTTTAAAGGACAACTGTGTAAATAAAAGGACGGTCCCTCTCCTTAAAATTTCATAGTTGATATTTGTATCATAGTTGATATATAGGAGTTGATGCTATGAAAATTTCGTAGTTGATAAAATTTCATAGTTGAGCCCTTTTACCATGTGTGTAAGTCTTAGGACTAGGGAATTCAGAAGTATAAGTTACGGGGTTATATCATTTGGTGCTTGAGTCTTTTCTTTTGGTTAAGGTACTTCCTTGATGTAAGGTAATGTTCTTTCAGGCATTTTATATATAAAATAATTAAAAAAATATATATATATATTTTTTTGAGATGGAGTCTCGCTCTGTCGCCCAGGCTGGAGTGCAGTGGCCGGATCTCAGCTCACTGCAAGCTCTGCCTCCCAGGTTTATGCCATTCTCCTGCCTCAGCCTCCCGAGTAGCTGGGACTACAGGTGCCCGCCGCCTCACCCGGCTAGTTTTTTGTATTTTTTAGTAGAGACGGGGTTTCACCATGTTAGCCAGGATGGTCTCGATCTCCTGACCTCGTGATCCGCCCTTCTCGGCCTCCCAAAGTGCTGGGATTACAGGCTTGAGCCACCGCGCCCGGCCATTTCAGGCATTTTAAATTAAATGAAGTTGTTTGAATTTACTTGTTGGGGAATATCTTGCCTTTAATATAATAGCTGCTGTGTGGAATTATGTATTTCATGTATTCAGTGTTTTTGAACTTGCATCTTTTATTGCTGTATTTTTACAACTTTCCCCCTTTTGGATATTAAAACAATTTTATGGGTTTTTGGTGCATATTTTAAATTTGTGCACTAAACACTTGCAAAAGCATATTTTAAATTATGGCAAGTTTCTTAAACCTGTTAACCTTTTATACATTAGTAGTTATATATTAACTTTTTTCGAAGTTATTATCTATCCTTTTACTTACCAATGTCAAACAAGTTCTGAGCATCTGAAAGTCTAGATTCATCCAGAGCATTTGCTCAGGATGGCATTTTTTTTGTTTTTCTTTTGAGATGAAGTTCTCATTGTGTTTTCGAGGCTGGTCTTTAACTCCTTGGGTCAAGCAGTCCTCCTGTCTCAGCCTCCCAGGTAACCAGCACTAGGTATGTACCACTGTGCCAGGCTTGTTTTCAAAGTTTATAGGAAAAACTTTGGTGTCTTTTCTAAAGAGACCGGTACCACCATACACGAATATATTTATCTCACATTTATCTATCTGTCTGTCTGTCTGTCTGTCTAGCTATCTAAGACCGAGTCTCGCTTTGTTGCCCAGGCTGGAATGCAGTGATGCGATCTTGGCTCACTGCAATCTCCATCTTCCAGTTCAAGCAATTCTCCTGCCTCAGCCTCCCTAGTAGCTGGGATTACAGGCGTGTGCCACCACACCCGGCTAATTTTTTTTATTTTTATTTTTAATAGAGACGGGGTTTCACCATGTTGGCCAGGCTGGTCTCCAACTCCTGACCTCAAGTGATCCGTCTCCCTCGGCCTCCTGAAGTGCTGGGATTATAGGGGTGAACCACCACGCCCGGCCTGTCTCACTTTATATATACCCTGAAATATAATACCCTGAAAGCATTATTACTATGCATTATTTTATTCAGAGCTAGGAGCTTTTTCATTCCTGTACTGTGGAACTACTTGAGTTGCCCTGTATCCACTCCCCCTTTCCCCATTCTCAACATTGTTTCACCTTATAAAATTTAAAATTATAAACCTTATAAAAATTAAAAATTTGGCCGGTGTGGTGGCTCATCCCTGTATCCCAGCACTTTGGGAGACCGAGGCTGATGGATCACTTGAGGCCAGAAGTTCGAGACCAGCCTGGCCAACATGGTGAAACCCTGTCTCTACTAAAAACACAAAAATTAGTCACGGTGGCATGCATCTATAATCCCAGCTACTTGGGAGGCTGAGGCAGGAGAATTGCTTAAACCAGGAGGCAGAGGTTGCAGTGAGCTGAGATAGCACCACTGCACTCCAACCTGGGTGACAGAGTGAGACTTGGTTTCTAAAAAACAGGCAAACAGAAAAACCCAAAGAACTCTCTAAAAATTACAAAATGTTTTATTGATGGGCTCCTCTAAAACCCATTACTAAAGCTGCTTACTGAAGAGTAGATGTTTTACCCCTTCAGTGATAGTTGAAGGATCATCAGAGAATCTTTGGGTATCTCAAGCTTTTACTTAGCTTCAGAGTTCTTATCTGACACAGAAAAGTTGAATTTTCTTTCCTCAAGGGCATAAAACATTTTAAATGTACCCATTTGCATAAAATCTACTCAAAGAAAATTATCAAGTGATTTTATGGGATATTTTTGCATACTTGCACATAAGAGAATCTTTTAACATAGCTACTTAATCTCCTTTGTATTATTCATTCCCTCTCTTACTAAAAACAAGTGAATGGCTCGCTTGGATGTGTATCTGTATCTTTTTTTTTGATACACATTTTGAAGGAGTCTTTTGAAATGCAGTGTTTTGGCCAGCATTCCAGCTCTACAGGAATATGGTTTCATGATAAAGCCAACAAAGAGCACACTGGCAGCAGTCCAGCAGCTGACTCTCCAAGGAGTAACGATAGACACTTTGAAAGGAGTGACCTAGCTCGGGATCTCACATTTCAAAGCTTCATGCTATGATTACATTGGTAAAAGGCAGCCAAGAAATCTAGATGAGATCTCGCTTGTACCTCCTAAGAGTAATGGTATATAGGTGGGAAGGACTTCCATAGTCAGATGCAAGTAAGATTTTTTTTTCCTAGCAACCTTGTAAAACCCAGGGGTGGGGAACAAGTTGAGGATTCAGAATGGGAGTAACCATGGTGGAAGCTTTCCTTCTACGAACCTGGATGAGAACAGCCTTATAGTGACTGAGGGTTAACTGAAGAAGCTCAATGCTGTATCAGTTTTCTAGAGCTAAGGGAATATACATAGTTTAGTAGTAAGCACAAGTATCATGTTCACATCAGGCACTGTAGCTACTGCTTCCTACTAGAACAGACCAGAAGAAACCAAAGCAAGACTAGAATCAGTTCAGTTTTGAGGAATAGACCCTTTGCTTGCTAGCATTGTACACTTCAGGAGTAAAAATAGAATGAAAGTGGATTTGCTTCAGTACTGTGAAATAGATAGTAACTCTTGATTGTTTTAGTGGGTTAGTGATTGCAGCTCTGTTTCTACATTGAATTTCATGGCTATATGTTGTTCTAGGTGGCAAATTAATCTTCTTTCATCAGTACCACAGATTAATTGTTGGCCCTTTGCGGAAATAGCAGGAATATGCCCTTTTCATTTTGTTGAAGGTTATCTCAGAGATAAAAATTTACATAATCTGAAAATATTTTTCAGGGATAAGACTAAGTGACTGTATATACCGCAGTGATAGATTGACCCACTTTGATTATTGTAGAACTTTCTGTTTCTCAGTAAAAAGTGCTAAACATGATACATTTATGAAGGATTGCTTTTAGCTATTTGCTGTATTCTTTAAAGCATATTTAGGAATGAAAAGTTAGTTTCCAAAGTGCTATCATTTATTTAATACAGTTTTCTCCAGAATGTGCTTCCCAAAAGTTAAGAGTACTTTTATTTATTTAAGAAATATGTTAATTTTTCTTTTCTGTTCTTTCTTTTTTTTTTTTTGAGACAAGTTCTCACTCTGTTACCCAGGCTGGAGTGCAATGGCACAGTCATGGCTTACTGCAGCCTCGACCTTCCAGGCTCCCACGACCCTCCCAGACTCAAGCCATCCTCCCAGTTTAGCCTCTACCATGCTCAGTTGATTTTTTATTTATTATAGAGACTGTGTATTACCATATTGCCCAGATTGGTCTCAAACTCCTGGGCTTACTGTGCCCGGACCACAAGAAATATGTTACTTTTTTTGAGATTTTTATATAGTTTGAGAACACAGATTATTTACCCTGCTTCCCCAACCCCCAGTGGTATAGACCTGGTTTCATTGCACTGAGAGAAAAAAATTAGTTTCTTAATTTATGTTGCTTTTCTGCCTTTTTGAGATTGAGTGCTTTGACTTTTCTCTTGTTTTCATATTTGCTGTATATGTGTTGTTCCTACATAATTTCTTATATGGTTTAAACTTGCATCTGTAAATTATTTATTAGCTAGCTTTATGACTTGGGCAAGTTACCTTATCTCTCTGCTCCTTAGTTTCCGTCTTTATAAGATGAGGATAATAATATTACCCACTTTGTAGAGTTGTTATAAGATTAATGACTAATAAATGGTGAAGCACTTTGAAGAGTGCTCTATACATGTTGGCTGTTAAAATTATAAGCAAGGACCTGGACTTCTCCCTTCCATTATTTGTAGCTCTTCATTTTTATAATTGTTTCATAAATAGTATGTGTCTCAGCATGTAACAGAACTTTGTTTTAAGGAATAATAAATATCACCTTGTATGTAATTCTTTATTATAAATATAAATTTGCTTCTTATTAAAAACAGAGTATCATTTTCTTGCCTCAGATTGAGGTTGAAAGAAATTAGTAGAAAGTGGGCCCTTTTCTGTGTTTTATAGGTACCCACACACCACTGAATGTAGGTCATCGTTTAAATTCTGAGTGTACATCCAAATCTAGTGCAGTTATGTAGAACAAAACAGTTTGTATGGAACTAGAAGTGTTACTAGAAAGGTAAACACTGTAGTTGGTAGCAAACTGATGAGTTAAAGTGATGGATCAGCAAAGATTTGGGGGTTGCTGGTTTTTATTTCACTCAGTTGTTTCAGAGTGATTACTCCTGAAATAGAGTAATTTAGAATATAGATGTGTTAAGAAATTTCATTTTCCTTTCCACTTAAACGTCTTGCGAAAGGAAGCATTTCTTTAGCGATAGTTAGCTATGTGAGTGCTACGTGAATTTTAGTCATTACTGTGGCGACTATATGATAACCAAAAGTAGGAGTCTCACACTTTAGTTTCAGATTTGTGCTGTTACTGAGTAAATTTTTAAAATGAGATTGCCCTCTTCCTTGCTAAACTGCCATGTATATAAGCCCATTAAATTGACTTTTATGCCTCTTTTCCTTTTTTTTTTAACCTATGTATATGTTAAGGCTTTTTTTTTTCTTTTTTATATTTACCCCAGCCTAAGCAAGACCTCAACTCTCCACGGAAATCTTTAGTACAAGGCAAAAAGATCTATTCATTATGAAGAGAAACCAGAGCATGTGTGACAGGACTTTCTGTACTTGTAAGTTAGTGAGTTAGTGGTTCAGTGTCAGGGGTTAGATTTTCTTTTCTTTTTTTTTTTTTTTTTTGAGACGGAGTCTCGCTCTGTCGCCCAGGCTGGAGTGCAGTGGCCGGATCTCAGCTCACTGCAAGCTCCGCCTCCCGGGTTCACGCCATTCTCCTGCCTCAGCCTCCCAAGTAGCTGGGACTACAGGCGCCCGCCACCTCGCCCGGCTAGTTTTTTGTACTTTTTTAGTAGAGACGAGGTTTCACCGTGTTAGCCAGGATGGTCTCGATCTCCTGACCTCATGATCCGCCCGTCTTGGCCTCCCAAAGTGCTGGGATTACAGGCTTGAGCCACTGCGCCCGGCCAGATTTTCTTAACTTTTACATTTAGTAGGATTATTGATAATTCCTAAATTGTATCCTTAAATCATATTTTCTGGACGTTCGGGATCTGCTTCCAACACTTAATTATACTAGTAAAAGGAATAGAACATTCACTGGATTTCTCATGAGATAGAAATGGATCCCATGGCACTGTGCCTTTGAGGCCCTGGTCCTGAAGTTTTTTTTCCTTGTTTCTAGGCATCATCTCATTATCCTGTGAGCCATCAAATTCTGATTTTTGGGCTGGGTGTGGTGGCTCACACCTATAATCACAGCACTTTGGGAGGCTGAGGCAAGACAATTGCTTGAGCTCAGGAGTTGGAGACCAACCTGGGCAACGTAGGGAGATTTGACTCTACAAAAAATAAAAAAGATTAGCCAGGTGTGGTAGCACACACATCCCAGATACTTGGGATGCTGACATGGGAGGATCCCTTGAGTCTGGAAGGTCAAGGTTGCAGTGAGCCATGATCACGATACTGCACTCTAGCCTGGGTGACAGAGTGAGACTGTGTCTCCAAAAAAAAAATTTTTTTTAAAAAAAAATTTTGTATAAATTAGCTTGAATTGAGTTTTTTTTTTTTTTTTAACTTACAACTGAGAATTTTGACCAGTATATTTAATGTTAGTCTGACCATTTCTCCAGTGCACTTTGTACGTATTTAAAAATAGTTTGGACTTTAATCTCAGGGTAAACATTAATATACATAGGTACACTCAGCTTATATATGAGATAATATTCAGAATCAGTGGAGTGAAAATAGTAAAGTATCTTCCATTTTTTCAGTGGCTTAGAGGGAAAAGTGTTTAATGGGTATAGAATAAATCAGTATTCCTTTCCCATTATTTATGCTTATACAGTGTAGACGTTTCCCTTAAAGAACTTGTCACCATAATAAGTACAATAGCAAAGATATAAAGTCAGTACTTTCACTGATTAGGCATAAATATCCTCTTTGTTGTTTTATTACAAAGTAGCTGTTATAACCATATAAAAGGGTCAGAAAGAGGGGGGAGAAAAACTCGGTGAGAAGTCAGACAAGAGGAAATGAAGACTTGAGTTATGTATAGTAAGCATTAGTGAACTTGTAGTAATTGCTTTAGGTTCCATGGATTGCCTACTTGTGGATTAAATGTTAGACTTCTGCAAAATGAATTGATGATAGAGATGAAGAAAAGTCTTAATTTGTTTTCTTTATGCTAAAGTTAAAGTTGATGTGGTTAATTAGTTGTTAAGAGCAGTTTTCCAGTCTTTTTATTATGTTTATGACTGAAGAAATAAATGATGAAGTCTTGCTTTGTCACCCAGGCTGGGGTGTAGTGGCATGATCATAGCTCACTGCCACCTCAAACTCTTGAGCTCAAAGGATCCTCCTGCCTCATCCTCGCAAGTAGCTGTGATTATAGGTGTGTGCCACCATGCCTGGCTAATTTTAAAATTTTTAGCTGAGGTGGGTTCCTGCTATGTTGCCCAGGCTGTTGTAGAACTCAAGCAGTCCTCCTGTGTCAGCCTTCCAAAGTACTAGGAGGATTGCAGGCATGAGCCACGAAGCCTGGCCTTGTCTTGCTTTTTAATAAGCTGTTGTCATGATGTTGTCTTTAAAAATCCAGTTCTTCTTTACCACCCCAATTGCTTGGAGGTAACGCATTCAGTGAGAATGAAAGATGAGTACCTAAAAGTTTCAGAATTGGAAGCCTTTGTTGAGTAGGATCAATGTGTAGGAGCTGCAGGGAATACGGACTTTTAAATATTCCAGTCCCAAAATAAACTTGACTATTGGCCAAGACTGTGGTAAGCTACGTATTTGAGATGTCTGTGCTACATCATCCAACTCTTGGCCTGAGCTGTTTTAGCTGGCTTGCCTATGTAAATTGAAACTTCCTTTAATACTTAACTGTAAGTTAAACATAGTTCTGGAGCTCCTTCGAAAGGGTCTTAGTTGGCCAGCCACAGTGGCTCACACCTGTAATCCCAGCATTCTGGGAAGCCGAGGTGAGAGAATCACTTGAGGCCTGGAGTTTGAGACCAGCCTGGGCAACATAGGAGACCCCTGTGTCTACAAAATAATAATAATAACAATAATTATTCAGCTGTGGCGGTGCTCACCTGTAGTCCCAGCTACTCAGGAAGCTGAGGTGGGAGAGTTGCTTGAGCCCAGGACATCAAGACAGCAATGAGCCATGATTGTACCACTGCACTCTAGCCTGGGTAACAGCGAGACCCCCATCTCAAAACAAACAAAAACAAAGGGTCTTAGTTATACAGATCTTCTTAATCATCCCTAAAGCATACGTTCCAACTTTATATTTACAGTAAAGTGATCTATATCCCAGAACATGTTTCCACTGGTTACTAATTTGGGGCAAGTCATTAACTTCTTTTTTTTTTTTTTTTTTGAGACGGAGTCTCGCTCTGTGGTCTGGGCTGGAGTGCAGTGGCCGGATCTCAGTTCACTACAGGCTCCGCCTCCCGGGTTTATGCCATTCTCCTGCCTCAGCCTCCCCAGAAGCTGGGACTACAGACGCCCGCCACCTCGCCCGGCTAGTTTTTTTTGTATTTTTTAGTAGAGACAGGGTTTCACCATGTTAGCCAGGATGGTCTCGATCTCCTGACTGCGTGATCCGCCCGTCTCGGCCTCCCAAAGTGCTGGGATTACAGGCTTGAGCCACTGCGCCTGACCGAGTCGTTAACTTCTTAGAGCCCTTCTGTAACTAAGAGGGAAAATACTTGTCTTAACCAGAGCACATATGTATACCTTTGACTTTTTTGCTGCCACATGGTTAAAAAATCAGCCTTAGAGAAGTATAATTTGCACAAATTTTACCTTTTTTTACAGGATGTACTATTTTGTGCCTGTCCTCTTTCATTTTAGCATAATGCTTTGAGAGTCATCCATATTGTTAAAATTAGTAGTTATTTCATTTAATTGCTAAGTAGTAGTCCATTGTATGGATATTCCACAATTCCTTTATTTACTAGTTAATGGATATTGGGTTTTTTTTTTTTTTTTTTTCCCCAGGTTTTGGGTTTATTTATGTATTTGAGATGGAGTCTTGCTCTGTTGCCCAGGCTGGAGTGCGGTGGTGAGATCTCTGCTAACTGCAACCTCCGCCTCCTGGGTTAAAGCTATTCTCCTGCCTCAGCGGGCTGAGTAGCTGGGACTACAGCTGCGTGCCACCACACCTGGCTAATTTTTTATATTTTTAGTAGAGATGGGGTTTCACAGTGTTAGCCGGGTTGGTCTCGATCTCTTGAGCTCGTGATCCGCCCGCCTCAGCCTCCCAAAGTGCTGGGATTACAGGCATGGGCTACCACACCCTGCCCAGTTTTTGGCTATTATGAATAAAGCTCCTCTGAATATTTGCAACATAGACCTTTGTATGGACATATATTTTCATTTCTCTTGGTTAAAAATCCAGGAGTAGAAATTGCAGGATTGTAGGGTAAGTGTGTTTATAGTTTTTAAAGTAATGGCCTATATTGCATTCCCACTGGCAATGCATGAGAATTCCAGGGCTCCAAATCCTTGTTGATGTTTGGTATTGTCAGTCTTACTAACTTAAGTCGTTCTAGTGGGTCTGTAGTGATAAATCATCATGGTTTGAGTTTGTAATTTCCAGATGACTAATGATGATTATCTTTTCATGTGCTTATTTGCCATTTATATAACTTTGGTGAAGTGTTCAAATCTTTCGCTCATTAAAAAAATTAGGTTGTTTTTTGTTTATTGTGAGTTCATAAAGTATTCTGAATATGAGTCCTTTATAACAGGTTTTGCAAATTACATGTTTTGCAAATATGTTCTTGTAATTTGTTGCTTGCCTTTTCATTCTTAATAGTATAGTGTCTTTCAGAGAGCAGAAACTTAATTTTTATGTCGTCAAAGTTATTTTTTTTTTCTTTTTGAGTTAATGACCTTTATAGCCTATCTAAGGAATTGTCTCTAAACCTAAGGTCACTAATATTTTCTTAAATTTTATTCTGGAAGTTTATAGCTTTGTTTGACATTTAGGTAAGTGAAACACTTCAAACTGAATACTGAGAGAGGTAAGTGTAGGCTTGTCTTTTTGTATGTACTGTGAATATCTGAGTTTTCCTCTGAGTAGTGCTTCAGTTGCAGCTCACAAAATGAGATATTGTGTACTACTATTCAGTTTGAATATTTTCTAATTTCTCTTTTAATGTCTTTTTTGGCCTATGAATTATAAAAGTATGATGTTTAACTTCCTGTATATATTTTATTGTTACTAATTTAATTGCATTGTGGTCAGAGAACGTACTGTATAGGATTTCAGTCTTTTTCAGGATTTCAGAATTTGAGATTTGTTTTGTCGTAAGGCATATGGTCTATTGTGGTGAATGTTTTGTGTCTTTGAAAAGACAAATACTTGGTTCTACCAGTTTTGCCTCACATATTTTGAAGTTCTTTTTTAGGTACATACATATTTAGGATTGTTATGTCTTCTCAGTAAATTCATTCTTTTATGACTTGTCCCACTTTATTTTGATAATATTTGCCATCCCCTAGGCTACTTTAACATGAATATAACTCTTGTAGCTTTATTACTACAGTATTTGCATATTTTTTTCCCATCCTTTTACTTTCAGTCTGTGTATATATTTGCAGTGCATTTCTTGTAATTAGCACATAGTTAGGTCTTGCTTTTTTATTTAGGCTGACAGTTCTCCGCCATTCATTCATTCATACATTCATTCATTCATTGAGACTGAGTCTCGCTCTGCCACCCAGGCGGGAGTGCAGTGGTGTGATCTTGGCTCACTCCAACCTCCACCTCCCGAGTTGAAGTGATTCTCCTGCCTCATCCTCCTGAGGAGCTGGGATTACAGGTGCCTGCCACTATGCCCGGCTAATTTTTGTATATTTTGTGTTTTGTATATTTACCCCATGTTGGCAAAGCTGGTCTTGAACTCCTGACCTCAGGTGATCTGCCCGCCTCGGCCTCCCAAAGTGCTGGGATTACAGGTGTGAGCCACTGCGCCTGGCTAACAGTCTCCTTTTAATTGTTGTTATTAAATGGTGCTTTACTCTGAGTTTGAGTATCCATATGGTTAGGTTTCAGTCTACCATTTTGCCATTTGTTTTCTATTAATCCCATTTATTCTTTTCTGTCATTTTTTTGAATGAAAGATTTTGTGATATTTCATCTTATCCCCTCTTGTAGTGGAGATATACTTGTTTTATTTTTTTTCTGTGGCTGCTCTACAGTAGAGTAGATACCTTTAACTTTTGACATTCTGCCTTCAAATTATATACTACTTAATGTATAAGAATCCTATGGTGGTATGTCTCCAGTTTCCTACCTTCTGTTCTTTTTGCTGTTATCATACATTTTACTTTTTGATATGTTAGAAAATCCATAATTCAATGTTAGGCTTGTTTTTATTTAAAGCTTTGTTCAGGTGGGCCTGGAGAGGAGCCGTTGCCCTAGGGCTAGTTTAGCCTGTTTATAAAGGTTTCAGCTGAATGGCCTGAGTTTAATAAGGTCTCTTTAATCAGTCAGAAGGAGAATGCCTGTGTAAACTCTGGTAGTTATTATCCAGTGGTTGTTCTTTGCCCACCCTCGTGAAAGCTCATCTAATGCATGTGCAGCTAGTTTAGTAAAGATGTAACAGTGCCTCACAAATTACAGCTGCCTCAGCCTTCTGAAACACATTTAAGTTTCTGATTGGGTTTCCACCCTCCCTAGATTCTCAGTTTCCCCCTTTCTGGCTGGAGTCTGGAAACTGCTGCAAAATACAAAGCTTGGACGATCATTAGGGCACAGGTAATTTGCTTGTCTTCTCTCAGGGATCACAGTTCAGTGCTGTCTATTGTCCAGCATCCAAGAATAGCTGTTTTATGTATCTTGTTCAGTTTTTTAGTAGTTTTGGTGGAAGGGCTAGTCTCACGTTACTCCATCATGGTCAGACTAATTTAACTTTTTATAAATAAATATAAGGTTTGCATGATAAAGGCTATTATAGCCTACTTCATAAATTAATACATTGCATTCTGCGGGCAATGTTCTGCACCATTTGTTCTGGCTTAGCTGATATTCATGTTCTAATTGTTCATTACAGGATTTTATGTAAATAAATAAATGTTCAGCATTTGTAATGGGATTGTTAACAGTATCCTGGATCTGCTACTTTACCAATTGCTCCCTACTGCCTACAGTTGATTGCCAGAACTATCTCACTGCCCCCTGTAACTGCAGTAGTTTGAGCTTTAAGATATGTCACTAATTAATTATGGATTATTCTGTTTTTGTTCTATAATATCCCAGTATCTTCAGCAAAAGATTTTGTGTTGGCTCTCACCAGCTAGTATTTACTAGAATGTGGAAATAATTCAAACAGGAGGACTGTGCTCTTAAAAACCTGCTTTAACATTAGGAAAGGTGATTGTTAATTGCTATTTTTCATGTAAAGGAAGGATTAAGTTTTCATATCTTAATCCTTGTTTAAAGAAATCTGTAGCCAAAGGTGTCTGTTTTTAGTTGGGTCATTGTTTAGGACTATAGACTTCAGTTTTGTATTCTTAGTAATGTTACCCCCTTTACCTCCCCTGATCACCCAGGAAAAGTTCCTTCGTGTAAGATTTTTAAAATTGCACTGGAGGAGCCAAGTGGCTCATACCTGTAGTCCCAGCTACTCACTACTCAGAAGGCTGAGATGGGAGGATTGCTTCACCCCAGGAGTTCAAGGCCCAAGGCCAGCCTGGGCAACATAGGGAGAACTCATCTCTTTAAAAAAAAAAAAAAAAAAAAAAAATTGCACTGAGATTTGCATTAAAAGTTGCAATACATACCTAGTATGTTTTCTAATCATAATGTGCAATTTTAAAAAAATGTATAATTTTTACCTGCCTTCTAATTTGAACCTTTATTGTTCACCAGTACATTTATTTCACTGGAACAAGTCTTTGTGCCACATTTGGCATCACCAAAGGAATAGTGCCAGTATTTAAATATTGACAAATGAAGACAAATAGTTTTTCCACATTTTATTGCCATCATTGTTACCAGGTAAACAGTAGAAGCTTATAAAAATTTTGTGCATTTAATACCTTTTTGGTTTCCTTTTATACTTGGTAAAAGTCATTTATACGTAAATTAACATACCGTGTCCATGATATATATGGATAAGTAAGATCTTTGTGTAGCTTGAAGATCTTATGAGTAAATAGCATTTCCTAACAAATGGGATTTGAACAACTGTCAAGGGATTACTTAATACAGAGAAGCTGCTAATTTATTTTGAAATTGTAAAATACATTTACCCCTCTGAAATCACGAAATGCCTCATGTGGCTAATGCAGTGAGTTTAAGTGTTTTAATTTAGAAAATATTAGCAACTACTGGTGTTACTTGGCATGAGATGAACCTGGAAGGGAAGTGTTGAGGGGCATCATCTGTTTAGAACTTTCTTTAGAGGTGTATAGTGCTTTCTTACACTAGTATTCCAATGTATGCCTGAATAGCACTTTTCTTGTACTGAAAAATAAGTCCATGGTGTTAAGCAGGCATCTCTAAAGTGGCCATCTGATTTAAAATAGCTTCCATAAGTTCTAATTAATTTTGCAAGTTTTAGTGGCTCTTTTTGATAGCAGGTAGTAGCTCTCTGAAGCATTCCTTCTGCCTTGAAACATCTTTCTTCTTCATATCTTTACCGTTTTCCTTTGTGAGACTTAGGCTTGTAATACAATAAATATTTAAGTGCCACCTTTTTACTAGGCACTGTTAAGTTATAGGCTCTGTAGATGTGGTGAACAAGATCTCCGTTGTTACTTAGTTTGTAGACTGTGAAGGAAAAGGAATAAGGGTTGGAGAATTACTCATGTATTAAATATATGTTCCTTTTTGGAAGCAAATTGATAAAATATTTAGAATGATTAAGACAGTCTTCTGCTTTCTTTGGATTCACTAGGATGTTTATAATGTGTCTCATATCATTTCATATGTTAAGAGTAAAGGGAATTTTAATGAAATATGTTACTAGTGGTTGTGGATTCTAGAAGATAGAGGGACAAAATATTATTTGCCTTTAAGAATACAAAGAAAGGATTGTCTGTTTGTATGGTTAGTTGAATTGTCTTATTTCCTATTTATTTTTTTTAATTGCTGAGATCTCACTTTGTTGTCTAGGCTGATTTCTAACTCATTGCCTCAAGTAGTCTCCTGCGTCGGCCTCTCAAAATGCTGGAATTATAGGCCTGAGCCATTTCACAGCAGCCTATTTTTTATTTCTTATTCTCCCTACAAGGGACATTTTAGTGTAAGGCAAAAATATAAACTTATCACTCATAATGTTTTTGGGAAAATATCATATGACTACATGGTTTTGTAGTTTTCGTAGCAGTCACTGGGTCATTAAGTTACCTCATTTTTTGCTTCCTGTTCTTCCTTTTTTCTGGGTAAAAGTTTTCTCTAGGTCTCATCTCTTAATTCTTTAGCAAGGCGTATTTTTATTCATCATACCATAACTGTATATATACTTAAAAGTAAATGACATTTTGTCTTACCATGGATTTCTCACATATCTGGTGAAGCGGTTTAAACTGTCCAATTTTAGGTACATTGAAAGCAAAAGCTAGCTGAGAAAGGAAAGTTTTTCTCATCAAGAGGTTGAAATTACTGTTATAAAACAGTGATAAATACTGGATATGTGATCCTTGAAGTTTAATAAATATTTTTGGACTACTAATTTATATTCACTTTTGGGCTTTTTTTTTTTGGAGACACGGTCTCTATAGTCCAGGATGGAATGCAGTCATGTAATCATGGCTCATTGCAGCCACTGGGCTCAAGCAATCTTCCCACCTCAGCCTCCTCGGTAGCTAAGACTACAGGCCTGTGCCACCATGCCTAGCTAATTAAAAAAAAAATGTTTTGTAGAGATGGAGTCTCACTGTATTGCTCAGGCTAGTCTTGAATTCCTGAGCTCAAGCAGTCCTTCTGCCTCACCCTCCCAAAGTATTGGGATTACAGTCATGAGCCACTGCAGCCAGCCTGGTTTTAATCTTTAGGAAATACTTTTCTAGGTTAAACTCAACACAGTATAAGTATTTTTACATGTATTTCAGAATCTAAATTTATTAGGATACTGGCTGATGACTCTGTATGTACTTTTTATTTTACACATGCTTTTATTAAGATTTAGGCTTCCAGCACTTTGGGAGGCCGAGGTGGGCGGATCATGAGGTCAAGAGATTGAGACCGTCCTGGCCAACATGGTGAAACCCTGTCTCTACTAAAAATATGAAAATTAGCTGGGCATGGTGGCACGTGCCTATAGTCCCAGCTACTCGGGAGGCTGAGGCAGGAGAATTGCTTGAGCCTGGGAGAGGTTGCAGTTAGCTGAGATTGTGCCACTGCACTGCAGCCAGGGCAACAGAGCAAGACTCCTTCTCAAAAACAAAAAACAAAAAACAAAAAAAAATAGGCAATTTGCTTTAAAAATTAGATACCTCATGAACTCGTTGGTTATTCCTTATTCGCTAAAAAAAATTATTAGACCACTGTATATTATGCTAATTAAATGACTCATTTCTGCTAGTTAAACCATCTATAATGGGCTGCAGAACACATTTTGCTGGAGTCTTAGTGTGTAAAACTAAGCCCACCAGGAAACTTACGGCTAAAATGAAACAGAATCTTGCTAACCTTGTGTGTGTATTCAGTTTTGGTATCTGAAAGATTTGTGGTATTTCGAATATTCGAATGTTGTGTTATATTTGTTTAGATATTTATATTTTATATTTACATGACAAAAAGGATATGGTTGCTATTTGAACTTTTTGAATGGCAGGAAAATAATCTTAGGCACAGGAAATCATGACAAGACCAGTGTTGTAGAACTATGATGATGGATAAAGCTTTTTTTTTAAAACTTTATGTATAAGTAATTCTCTAGAGCAGAAATTACTCAAGCTTTCAGTGGTATAAATTGCATTTGGCCTAAAGATTGATACTGACCAAATACAAAAGATTTTGTTGTTTCTCCTAATTTTCTTATACCTTTTGATATTCTTTGAAGATATCTAATGGTTATTTAATTTCTTCAGGTTTTACTAAATTTTGTTCATTCTAAAGACTTTTAAAAAGCTTACACATCTAATAAGTCAGAGCTATGACAAAAATGCCAGGTTTTTTGGGGGGCAGGGAGGGTGGCGGAGGTGGTCCTGTAGTAATGCTACAGTATCTTGATGGACATCCTGTTAATACTTTGGGGAGTGTATTAGTTTGTTTTTTATTGCTATGAAGGAATACCCAAGGCTGGGTAGTTTATAAAGAAAAGAGTTTTATTTGGCTCAAAGTTCTGCAGGCTATACAAGAAGCATGGCACCAGTATGTGCTTCTAGTGAGGCCTCAGGAAGCATCCAGTCATGTTGGAAGGCGAAGGGGGAACAGGCATGTCATGTAGCGAGAGGGAGCAAAAGAGAGAGGAGGAAGTGTCAGGATCTTTTTAAACAACCAGTTCTCACGTGAACTAATAGAGCAAGAACTTACTACTGAGGGGAGGGTACCAAGCCATATTAGGGATCTGCCCTCCTAACCAGATACCTTCTACTAGGCCCTTACCTTCAGTGTTTCGGATCACATTTCACTATGAGATTTGGAGGGGACAAACATCTAAACCACGTCAAGGAGTTTCTTTTGGGAGAGCTTAGGATCTTATTTTATTACTTTTTAATGGATGATTCATTTATTTTCTGAAATTCCTATTTTACTTTACTCTGTCTTTTTCAATTGTACAGTTCTCTGGCATTTAAATACTTTCATATTGTGCAGTGATTACCACCATCCATCTCTAGAACTTTTTCATCTTTCCCAACTGAAACTCTGTACTTACTAAACACTAACTCCCCATTCAGTTCTCTTCCTAGTCCTTGGTAATCACCATTCTACTTTCTATCTTTGTGAATTTAACTACAACTCCATATGAGTGGAATCATATAATGTTTGACCTTTTGTGACTTGCTTATTTCACTTAACATCTTCAAGGTACATCCATGTCTTTTTTTTTTTTTTTAGGAGACAGAGTGCCACTCTGTTGCCCAGGCTGGAGTGCAGTGGCGCCATCTTGGCTTGCTGCAACCTCCGTCTCCTGGGTAGAAGCAAATTCTTGTACCTCAGCCTCCCAAGCAGCTGGGACTACCAAGTATGCGGCACCATACTAGCTAATTTTTGTATCATGTCTTTTTTTTTTTTTTTTTGAGATGGAATTTTGCCCTTGTCACCCAGGCTGCGGTGCAGTGTTGCTGTCTGTGCTCACTGCTACCTCTGCCTCCTGGGTTCAAGTGATTCTCCTGCTTCAGCCTCCCCTCCCGAGTAGCTGGGGATTACAGGCACCCGCTGCCTTGCCCAGCTAATTTTTAGTAGAGACGGGGTTTTACCATGTTGGCCAGGCTGGTCTCAAACTCCTGACCTCAGGTGGTCCTCCTGCCTTGACCTCCCAAAATGCTGGGATTACAGGTGTGAGCCACCGTGCCCGGCCTGTATCGCGTCTTCTAAAGACTGAAGAATACTCCATTGTGTGTATACTCTACCTTTTGTTTATCCATTTATCTATTGATGGACAGTTAAGTTGCTTCTGCTTTTTGGCTGTTGTGAATAATTCTCTTATGAATGTTGGTGTACAAATATCTGTTTAAGTACCCGCTTTTACTACTTTTGGGTATATACCCAGAATTGGTATTATTTTTGTTTACCCATTTATCTGCTGATGGACAGTTGGGTTGCTTCTACTTTTTAGCTATTGTGAATAATGCTCCTGTGGACATTGGTATACAATTATCTGTTCACATCTCTGCTTTTACTCCTTTTGGGTATATACCAAGAAGTGGAATTAACTGGATCATATGGTCATTCTCTGTGTTAATTTTTTGAGAAGTCTCTATTTTTCCACAGTAGCTATACCGTTTTACATTCCTACCAGCAATGCACAAGGATCCGCACACCCCAGCTAACACTTAAAAAAATTTAAAATAGCCATCATAATGGGTGTGAAGCAGTATCTCATTGTAGTTTTGACTCACATTTCCCTAATGACTAGTTTTTTTTTTTTTGAGACTGAGTCTTACTCTGTCACCCAGACTGGAGTGCAGTGGGGTGATCAGGGCTCGTTGCAGCCTCAACCTCCTGGGCTCAATTGGTTCTTCTACCTTAGCCTTCAGAGTGGCTGAGACCACCGGTACACACCACCACATCCAGCAATTTTTTTTTTTTTTTTGAGACAGTCTCGCTCTGTCGCCCAGGCTGGAGTGCAGTGGCACAATCTCAGCTCACTGCAAGCTCCGCCTCCCGGGTTCACGTCATTCTCCTGCCTCAGTCGCCCAAGTAGCTGGGACTACAGGCACATGTCACCACCCCCAGCTAATTTTTTGTCTTTTTTTTTTTTTTTTTTTTTTAGTGAAGTCGGAGTTTCACTGTGTTAGTGATGGTCTTGATCTCCTGATCTTGTGATCTACCCTCCTCAGCCTCCCACAGTGCTGGGATTACAAGTGTGAGCCGCTGTGCCTGGCTCTTATTTTTTTTATGTAGGTACGGGGTTTTGCCATGTTTCCCAGGCTGGTCGCAAACTCCTGTGCTCAAGTGATCTGCCCACCTTGGCGTCCCAAAGTACTGGGACTATAGGGGTGCGCCTGGCTGACTAGGGATGTTGAGTATCTTTTCTTGTATGTATTGGCCTTTTGTGCTTCTTTGGAACAGTGTCTGTTCAAGTCTTTATTAGTTTTGTCAGGCTACCATAACAAAATATCACACTCTGGGTGGCTTAAACAACAGAAATAAATCTGACAGGGTTTGATTTTTGGTGATGGCTGTCTTCCTAGAGTGAACTCTCTGGTGTCTTGTCTTTTAAGGACACTAATCCTATTGGATCAAGGATCCATCCGCATGACCTCATTTAACCTTAATTACATCTTATATATGTAATTAAGGCCCTGTCTTCAAATATAGTCATATTAGGGATTAGGGCTTCAACATTTCAGTTTCAAGGAACCAAAAAGCCCATATCAAAGCCCTTTGCCTACTTGTGAATTGGATTGGTTTTTGTTCTTGAGTTGTAAAAATACATTCTAAATATTCCTTAACAGATACGTGATTTGCAGATATTGTCTCCATTCTGTGAGTTGCCTTTTGTACTCTGTTGATAGTGCCCTTTGGTGCACAAAAGGTTTTCATTTGGATAAAGTTAGTTTTTTCTTTTTTAGCCTGTACTTTTGGTGTCTTATCCAAGAAATCATTGCCAGATGCCGTGTCATGAAGCTTTTCCCCTGTTTTCTTCTAAGAGTCTTACAGTTTTAGCTCTTATAGTTAGGTCTTTGATCCATTTGAGTTAATTTTTAAATTAACTCATGTTAATTAAAAACAGTTAATTACATATGATCTAAGATAAAGGTCCACCTTCATTATTTTGCATATGGATATCCAGTTTTCTCAGTACCATTCAGTGAAAAGACTGTCCTTTTCCCATTGCATGGTCTTGGTATCCTTGTTGAAAATAATTTGACCGTATATGTAAGTGTTTATTTCTGGGCTCTCCACTTTATTCTCTTGGCCTATATATCTATTTTTATGCCAGTTTCCACGCTGTTTTGTTTACTGGAGCTTTGTAGTAAGGTTTGCAATCAGTTAGTGTGAGTTCTTCAAGATTGTTCTTTGTAAGTTCATTTTGGCTATTTGGGGTTTTTTGAAATTCCGTATGAATTTTAGACTCAATTTTTCTATTTCTGCGTAAAATACCATTGAGATTTTAATAGGGATTGCGTTAAATCTGTAGATCACTTTGGGTAGTATTGACGTCTTCACAATATGAAGTCTTCCAATCTATGAACACATGATATTTTTTCATTTATTTGTGTATTATTTAATTTCTTTTAGTAGTAATTTGTAGTTTTCAGTATAATAGTCTTTTGCATCCTTGGTTAAGTTTATTTCTAGGTAATTCTTTTTTGATGCCATTGTAAATGGAAGTTGTTAATTTCTTTTTTTGGCTTGTTCATTGTTAGTGTATATGTATATTTTTTGTATCTTGAACCAATAATAGAATTGCTAGATTCGACAGTTTGTAATTAATTTGGCTATCCATACTAATATTGATAATATATTTAATTGTCTAAGCAATAGGCTTTTAAAATGTTTGGCATGAAATAATTTGAGAAGCATTTCCCCTTTAAATTTATTTTGTTTTTTTGGAGACAGAGCAAACTGTCACCCAGGCTAGAGTGCAGTAGCACAATTACTGCTCACTGTAGCTGGTTCCTCCCAGGCTCAAGGGATCCTCCTACCTTATCCTCCCCCAGTAGCTGGGACCAGAGGCGTGTGTCACTATGCCTGGCTAATTTTATTATTTTTTGTAGAGATGGAATCTGGCTATGTTACTTAGGTCCGTCTCACACTCCTGGGCTCAAACGGTCCTCCTGCCTCAGCCTCCCAAAGTGTTGAGATTACAGGTGTGAGCTACTGCTCCCAGCCTGAATTTTTTTGACGTCAGTGTTAATTTGTGTGCTATGTTCTGGGTGTATTGGATTGGTAGCTTGCAAACAGCCTAACCCTTGGAGATAAGTTTATTTAAAATTAAGAGTAATTGTAGTAGATAATTGCAGAGGCCCTCAAAAGAGTAAATCTCATTTTTAAAAGAAGGAACCAGGAGTAAGAATGTAAAAATATTACTTCCCTTTTTGTTTTCCTTAAAAAAAATAGCTTTGTTGAGCTATAATTCATAGGCCATAAAACTCAATCTTTTAAAGTATACAATTAAGGCCGGGCACGGTGGCTCACACCTGTAATCCCAGCAATTTGGGAGTCCGAGGTGGGTGGATCACTTGAGATCAGGAGTTCGATGAGCCTGGCCAACGTGACGAAACCCTGTCTCTACTAAAATCACACAAAAATAGCTGGGCGTGATGGTGGGCACCTGTGGTCTCAGCTGTTTGGGAGGCTGAGGCAGGAGACTCTCTTGAACTTGAGAGGCAGAGGTTGCAATGAGCTGAGATCGAGCCACTGTGCTCCAGCCTGGGCCACAGAACAAGACTCGGTCTCAAAAAATAAAATAAAAATAAAGTATACAATTTAATGATTTTTGGCATGTTCAGAGTTACATAGTCATAACTGCTATTTAATTTCAGAATCCCTAACAGAGACCTCATGCCCTGTAGCAGTTACTCCACTTTCCCACCCCTCTTTAGTCCTTCACAACTGCTAGTTGATTTTCTTTCAATGAATTTACCTATTTTTGTTATTTTATTTAAATAGAACTGTACAACATGTGGCCTTTTGTGCTGGCTGCTTTCATTTAGCATGATGTTTTTAAGGGTCATTCGTGTTGTAGCACATTATCAGTACTTAATTCCTTTTAATGACTGACTAATACTCCATTGTATGTATGGGTATACCACATATTGTTCATTCATCCATCAGTGATCATTTGGGTTTTTATTCTTTTACTATTGTGAATACTAGTGCTTTTAATCTTTACATACAGAGTTTTGTGGGGACACATGTTTTCAGTTTTCTTGGGTATACACCTAGGAGTGAAATGGCTAAATCATTTGGTAACTGTATGTTTAACTTTTTGAAGAACTACCACACTGTTTCCCACAGTGGAGCTATACCATGTCACATTCCTATCAGCAATATATTAGGATTTTAATTTCTCCACATTCTTGACTACATTGTTATTGTCTGCCCTTTTGATTTTAGTCATGCTAGTGGGTTTAAAGTGGTATCTCATTGTGGCTTTGATTTGTAATTCCTTAATGACTAATGATGCTGGGCATCTTTTGTGTACTTATTGGTCATTTGTGTATCTTCTTTGGAAAAATGTTTATTTAGATTCTTTGCCCATTTTTAATTTGGAACTTAAATTGTTGTCATGGGGGTTCTTTATGTATTCCAGATACAAGTTTCTTATCCTTGGATTGTCCTGATTGTGCCCCTTAAAGCACAAAGATGTTTAATTTTGGTGAAATCCCATTTATTTCATTTTTCTTTAGCCACTAAATGCTTTTGGTTTTATATCTCAAACCATTGCCTAATATAAGGTTATGAAGATTTACTCCTATATTTTCATATAGAAGTTTAATAGTTTTTGCTCTTACATTTAGGTCTGAGGTCTATTTTGAGTTAATTTTTGTATATGGTGTGAGGTAGAGGTCTTATTTAATTCTTTGCTAGATAGATATTCAGTTGTCCCACCACTGTTGGTTGAAAAACTGTTCTTTCCTCATTGAGTTGTTCTAGCATCTTTGTTAAATAACATAGATGTTAAATAAATGTTAAATAAATTAACCATCTATGTAAGAGTTTATTTCTGTACTTTAAATTCTGTTCCATTGATCTGTGTGTCTTTATGCTAGTGCCACATTTTCTTGATAATTTCAAACTTACTACTAGGATACACTTGAGAAATTTGAGTTATTCAGCTTTGTCCTTTTTTCATGGTTGTTTTGGTTATTCTGGGTCCCTTGTATTTCCACATGAATTTTAGGATCAGCTTGTTGGTGCATGCAGAAAAGGTCACTGATAAAGATTGCATTGAATCTGTAGATGATTTTGTCAGTTTATCTTAAAAAGTTGTTTTTATATCAATGAACAAGAGTGTCTCTGTTTAGGTGCTCTTTAATTTTTTTCAATAATGTTTCGTAGTTTTAAAACATTTTTGTTTTAAATTCTTGTTATTTTATTTTAATTTTGAGGTGTTCAGCCGATACTTCTATTCTTAGTGGTAGTGGTAGAGGTTTATCAAAAAGAGAACTCAAATACTGATGGGCTTTCTAAAGCAGTGTGTATGCAGTAAGGTGCATGCATTGGGCACAGCAACACTTATGAGAAATGATAGTAACATTCCTTGGATGAGACTCTTTAAGGAAGGAAAATGTATTATATTAGTGTCTTGTTTGCATCAGCACCTTCTGGAATTAATTTTTGGTATACAAGTAGGTGAAGAAATGCTCCTTAAAATACTTTTTTCACTGGGCATGGTGGCTCACGCCTGTAATCCCAGCATTTTGGGAGGCCGAGACGGGCGGATCACTAGGTCAGGAGATCGAGACCATCCTGGCTAACATGGTGAAACCCCATCTCTACTAAAAAATACAAAAAACTAGCCGGGTGAGGTGGCGGGCGCCTGTAGTCCCAGCTACTCGGGAGGCTAAGGCAGGAGAATGGCGTGAACCCGGGAGGCGGAGCTTGCAGTGAGCTGAGATCGGGCCACTGCACTCCAGCCTGGGCGACAGAGCCAGACTCCGTCTCAAAAAAAAAAATAAAATAAAATAAAATACTTTTTTCTTTTTTTTTTCAATTTTTTTTTTTACCACAATCATGACTACATATCCTTATAAAATATTAAAATGTAATGCTAAAATCTCTAGCTTTTTTTTTTTGTTTGTTTGAGACAAAGTCACGCTTTATTGCCCAGGCTGGAATACAGTGGAACCATCTCGGCTCACTGCAAACTCCACCTCCTGGGTTCAAGCGATTCTCCTGCCTCAGCCACCCAAGTAGCTGGGACTACAGGCGCAAACCACCACGCCTATGTAGCCATCATTTTTAATCCTGTTCTTTTCTCATCCTCTGTATGGGTAATATGGGTAATCACTACATGTTTTTTCTTTTTTCTTTTTTTTTAGACAAAGTCTTGCTCTTGTCTCCCAGGCTGGAGTGCAATGGCACGATCTCAGGTCACTGCAGCTTCTGCCTCCTAGGTGGTGATTCTCCTGCCTCAGCCTCCCTAGTAGCTGGGATTGCAGGTGCCTGCCACCTTGTCCAGCTAGTTTTTGTATTTTTAGTAGAGATGGGGTTTCACCATGTTGGCAAGGCTAGTCTCGAACTCCTGCCTCAGGTGATCCGTCTGCCCTGGCCTCTCAAAAGTGCTGGGATTACAGGCGTGAACCACCACTCCTGGCCACATTTTTTTTTCTTGTAGGCTTTTCCCCCAGTGCCCTTAGGTATGTATGTACCACCAAATAATATGTAGCTTTCTTTTTTTCTTTTTAAGTATGCTGTACATTTATTCCATATATTTTTCCCCAATTGATGGATATTTAGCCTGTTTCTAGGTTTTTGTTTTTACAACCTGTTGGTGTGAAGTTAAAAAAAAATTTTTTTTTAATTTTTTTTTTTTGTTGAGATGGAGTCTCGCTCTGTTGCCCAGGCTGGAGTGCAGTGGCTGAATCTCAGTTCACTGCAAGCTCCGCCTCCCGGGTTTACGCCATTCTCCTGCCTCACCCTCCCAAGTAGCTGGCACTACAGGCGCCCGCCACCTTGCCTGGCTAGTTTTTTTGTATTTTTTTTTTTAGTAGAGACGGGGTTTCACCGTGTTAGCCAGGATGGTCTCGATCTCCTGACCTAGTGATCCGCCCGTCTCGGCCTCCCAAAGTGCTGGGATTACAGGCTTGAGCCACCGCGCCCGGCCTTTTTTTTTTTTTTTTTTTTAAAGAGTTGAAGTCTCGGCATGTTGCCCAGGCTGATCCTGAACTCCTGGGCTCAAGTGATCGTCTCTCCTTGGCCACCCAAAGTGCTAGGATTACAGATGTGAGCCACCATTTCTAGCTCAAAGTTTTAAAAACATGCCTCAGGGCATATGTGTGCTGACTTTGTCGAAATATATCAAGAGAAGTAGAGTTGCTTGGCTATATGGAATACAAAGTGGTAGTCATAGTATATTGTCAAGATACTCTTCAAAGTAGCTTTAGCAATTTTACCATTACCAAAAGTGTGTACAGTTACTCACTTTTGGCTGGGCATGGTGGCTCACACCTGTAATCCCAGCACTTTAGGAGGCCAAGGTGGGTTGATCAACCTGAGGTCGGGAGTTCAAGACTAGTCTGGGCAACATGGTGAAACGCTGTCTCTACTAAAAAATACAAAAATTAGCTGGGTTCCTTGGCACGTGCCTGTAATCCCAGCTACTCGGGAGGCTAAGGCAGGACAAGTGCTTGAGCCTGGGAGGTGGAGGTTGCCGTGAGCCAAGATTGTGCTGTTAAACTCCAGTCTGGGTGACAGAGCAAGTCTGTCTCAAAAACAAACAAATTAACAAAAAACACTCATTTTTCTACCAGTGCCAGTACTTGAAATTAAGCAACATCTTACTTTTCTGCCAGTCTTTTGGATGGAAAACGATTATTTAATTTGCATTTTTTCTGATTGTGAAGTTGAGATGTTTTTGTATGTATGTTGAACATTTTTTCTGTAATATTTTTTTGTCTGTTTTTCAGGTTTTTTCGCATGGATTATAGAAGTTTTTTTTTTTTTTTTTTTTTTTTTTGGTGGGGGGACAATCTCTCGCTCTGTCACCCAGTCTGGAGTGCAGTGGCACAGTCTCCTCTCACTGCAACCTCTGCTGCCTGGGTTCAAGTGATTCTCTTGCCTCAGCCTCCCGAGAAGCTGGGACTACAGGTGCGTGCCACCATGCCAGCTAACTTTTTTTTTGTATTTTTAGTAGAGATGGGATTTCACCATGTTAGCCAGGATGGTCTCCATCTCCTGACCTTGTAATCCGCCCATCTCAGCCTCCCAAAGTGCTGGAATTACAGGCGTGAGCCACCGCGCTCGGCCTTACAGAAGACTTTTTAAATGGAAATAGTCAACTCTTTTTAGATTATTCTAACACTTACTGGGAAGGACTGAATTTTGACTGAACTGGACAAGCGTTGTACAAGTGTCTGAGAGATGTGAGTGGTGTATGGAAAGAGAATGTGAGTGGAAAGAGATGTGAGTGGTGTACAGCAGGTAAGAAGAGCCCTAGTAACTGGACAGCACATAGATTGGGTTCCAGACACAAAGCCTTTCAATTTTTGTCTTTCAGTTGAATCTATTCAGTGAATTCCTTTCATACTATTTGATTTCCAGATAATTTTTTAAAGCTTTAGGAGTGTTTGTATAATGCTTTTGCTTTTGAAAGTCGATTTATTAAGGTAAATTGTATACAACAAAATTCACTTCATAAGTTTTGGAAAATATATATAGTTATAATACACCACCTGATTAAGATGTAGAATATTTCCATTACTGCAAAAAGAATTCCAGGTGCCTTTTGGCCATTAATTCTCTCTACTGCTCAGTGAACCACTGATCATATCTCCATCACTATGGGTTAGTTTTGCCTCTTGTAGAATTTAATGTAAATGGTCATTCTCAGATCTTTTATGTAGACTTCTAAACTTAACATTATATTCACATTAAGAATATGAACTTGGCTGGGCACAGTGGCTCAAGCCTGTAATCCCAGCACTTTGGGAGGCTGAGGTGGGCGGATCACGAGGTCAGGAGATGGAGACCATCCTGGCTAACATGGTGAAACCCCATCTCTACTAAAAATACAAAAAAATTAGCCGAGTGTGGTGGCGGGCACCTGTAGTCCCAGCTACTCGGGAGGCTGAGGCAGGAGAATGGCGTGAACCCGGGAGGCGGAGCTTGCAGTGAGCCGAGATTGCACCACTGCACTCCAGCCTGGGCGACAGAGCAAGACTCTTGTCTCAAAAAAAAAAAAAAAAAAAATAATAATAATAATATGAACTTGGCCAAGTGCAGTGGCTCATGCCTGTAATCTCAGCACTTTGAGAGGCCGAAGTGGGAGGATTGAAGTGGGAATTCGAGGCCAGTCTGGGCAACATGGCAAAACCCTGTCTCTACAAAAAATTAGCTGAGTGTGGTGGCACATGTGTGTAGTCCCAGTTACCTGGGAGGCTGAGGTGGGAGGATAACTTGAGCCAGTAAGGTCAAGGCTGCAGTGAGCTGTGATTGTGCCACTGCACTCCAGCCTGGGTGACAGAGTGAGACCCTGTCTTGAAAGAGAAAAAAGAATATGAATTTTTGACTGGGTACAGTAGCTTACACTTGTAATTCCATCTCTTTAGGAAACTGGGGCATGAGGATTGCTTGAGCCCAGGAGTTTGAGACCAGCGTGGGCAACATAATGAGACCTGTCTCTACAAAAAATATAAAAATAAAAACAATTAGCTGGTCATGCTGGTGCGTGTGAATAGTGCCAGCTACTCAGGAGGCGGAGGTGGGAGGATCACTTGAACCTAGGAGGTGGAGGCTGCGGTGAGCTGTGATCACACCACTGCACTCCAGCCTGGGTATCAGGGTGAGACCCTGTCTCAAAAGAAAAAACAAAAAAAAAAACTTAAAAATGACCTAACTTTAAGAGTGGTTGGTTAAAAAAATCTTGAATTTCTCTAGAGTTGAGGGTTGTTTCTGAATTGATTTGGCAACTTTTTGTCACTATTTAATAAGTAAAATTTTTTGTGTTAAATTCTGCAGTGGAAATACTGACACAACAAGGTTAACAGTACTTGAATCTCTGAAATGAGATATGGTCAGTGGAAGGAAGATAGCAGTTAATCTACCCCTATCTTTTTCCATACTTGCCTCTTAAATGTTAGTTTCATGGTACTGTTAATCATTATATACAATGATTTTTGGTTGTTCTGTACATACATATATTGCTTTGAACAGAGGAGGACAACATCCAAAGTGATAATAGTATTTAGTTTTTGCCAAAGCTGTTTTTTTGTTTTGTTTTGGTGGAGACGGAGTCTTGCTCTGTAGCCCAGGCTGGAGTGCAATGGCACGATCACTGCAACTTTCGCTTCCCGGGTTCAAGCGATTCTTCTGCCTCAGCCCCTCAAGTAGCTGGGACTATAGGCACATGCCACCATGCCTGGCTAACTTGACCAGGCTGGTCTCGAACTCCTGACCTCGTGATCCGCCCGCCTTGGCCTCCCAAAGTGCTGGGATTACAGGCGTGAGCCACCATACCCGGCTGCCAAAGCTATGTTTTAAAAAAATAAAGTCCTCCTAGAAGGGGAGGAGAATCCTTTTTTTTTTTTTTATGAAGCAGATTAAGACCATTGGAGGGAAGGAGGATGTCTAACCTGATTCTTAGCCCTTTTTTATAAGACAGCAATGTTATAGATTTATCAAGATTTCATATTATTTGATAGGAACTCCTGACAGCCAGCTCTTTATTCTTCTTTGCACATGTGCATTGAAGAATACTGTACACCTTCTATTCAAAATTCTGGAATAGTTTATTCTTAAAAAATTCCCATATCAGAGATACACTAATGTTAATCAGGATTATAAGGACTGGTTATAAATCTGAATGCCATTGTAATCTATTTCAGTCTATTACATTGTAGATTTTTGACTTGAACCAGTAAGTTCTCTGTTCTCTAAGTGCTTCTCTTTTGTTCTTAATTTAAAAAATTGAGACATAATATGCGTATAAGGTATAGTAACCCTAAATCAAAGCCTGGCAGCTTTTTACATATGTATAGACCCATGTAACTACACCCATATTAATATTCAGAACATTTATAGCTCTCTCCCTACTAAGGTTCCCTTCCATCCTTTCTTAGGCAGTACATACTCTGATATAATGACTGTCTTGTCCTGTCACCAGAGTGCTTTTGTTTTTGTTTTTGTTTTCATAGTAAAAGTTCTTTTCAAAATGTTCCTTTTTTTTGGTGGAAAGTTAACCGGGCACTAAATTGGTCTAACTAACTTACTAGGAAAGTTATAATCAAAGGTTGCTGGGAAGGCACGGAAGTGATCAAGACTAATTATGAGTCAGATTATTAATAGTATTATTGAAAGATAGTATTATGCAGCATTCCTCATGGTCAGAGGGTACTTCACTTGGGACTAGAGTACAACATTTTTAAAATTTGGATTTTACCATAAGGAAAATAATGAAAATTTGCTTTTCAATAATGAAGTGATATGATGAATGTTCATGTAGGTACAACCTAATTTAACAAATATTTATCCTCGTCATGTTTGTTTCAGATTTTAAAAACTTTGTTATAATTTGAAAATAATAGTTATAGAAATAAGGAACTCCCAATGTTCTTCACCAATTGTTTACATTTTGTTTCATGTGCTTTATTATTTCTCCCTTTCTCCGTATTTTTTCCCTGAATCATTTTAGAATAAGTTGGAAGCACTGTGCCCCTTTGTCTCTAAATACTTGAGAGTTTACTCTTTTTAAAATTTCAAAATTTTTATTTTTTGAGATGGAGTCTCACTCTGTTGCCCAGGCTGGAGTGCAGTGGCGCGATCTCGGTTCACTGCCACCTCTGCCTACTGTGTTCAAGCGATTCTCCTGCCTCAGCCTCCTGAGTAGCTGGGACTACAGGTGCATGCCACCACTTCTGGCTAATTTTTTGTATTTTTAGTAGAGATGGGGTTTCACTGTGTTAGCCAGGATGGTCTTGATCTCCTGACTTCATGATCCACCTGCCTCGGCCTCCCAAAGTGCTGGGATTACAGGTGGAGAGTTTATTTCTTGAGAATAAGGACATTATCTTTTTTTTTTTCCTTTTTATTATCCAGGCAAAAAAACTGTGAAGAACATTATTTTACATAATCACAGACAATCCTTCATGGGTTTTTATAGATTAATTTTGAGGATGCTTTTATATCCAAGCTCTTGGATACACGTCACAGTTGGCAAAATATTTTGTGTACTATCTCAGATTTGTATACCATCAGAATTTTTAGTATATTTTTAATCTTCTTAACTAAATGCAAATGTAGCTTATTTTACTATCGGTCAAGTTGTTTTAAAATTTGAGAATTAAAATGCATCTTGCTGGCTTCATTTGTATTTCACTGGGTGGTTGTCACCAGGTATGCTCCCTTCCATTATCTTCATATAATTTTTGAACTGAGAGGTACTAATCAGACTCGTCGTCAGTGGTAGTCTTGTTCTTTGCACATAAAGATGATAGTATAAACCCAACAGAGCAGTTCTGTGTCCCCCCCGCCCCACAAGAGACTGGGTCTCACTGTGTTGCCCAGTCTTCTGGACTTGTACTCCTGGACTCAAGCCATCCTTCTGCCCCAGCCTCCCAAGTAGCTGTGCACCATTGTGCCCAGCTAAAGTAGGCATTTTTAGTTTTGCTTTCTTACCACCTCACAATGAGATGATACACTTGTGCTTGTCCAGCCATACATATTCTTCTACTTATTTCCCTATAATAGTACATGTTTTTAGGGTAGTTGATTTATGGATAAAAACATGTTTATATTATGTATAATATCTATGGAAGTGAATAAATTTGCTTATGAAAATTAAACTCTAACTGGGCACGGTGGCTCATGCCTGTAATTCCAGCACTTTGGGAGGCTGAGGCGAGTGGATCACGAGGTCAGGAGATCGAGACCATCCTGGCTAACACGGTGAAACCCCGTCTCTACTAAAAATACAAAAAATTAGTCGGGCATGGTGGCGGGCACCTGTAGCACCAGCTACTCGGGAGGCTGAGGCAGGAAAATGGCGTGAACCTAGGAGGCGGGGCTTGCAGTGAGCGGAGATCGTACCACTGCAGTCCAACCTGGGTGACAGAACAAGACTCCATCTCAAAAAAAAAAAAAAAAAATTAAGCTCTGGACATTAAAGGTGTTAGCACACATCTAATCAAATGAGTAACTGTGTATTAGATTACTTGAAGAAGGTGGTATCCCATTTGGCTATTCTAGAGCCTGGTTTTTCTTTTGTATGTGTAATTTCTGGAGTTTTCTCTTGCCATACTTGCATTTTAATATAAAAATCTATACTAACGTGGTCTCTTTTCCTTAGTATCTAAGTTGTTAATGTCATTATAGATTGTAATATTTGGAGAATTTGAAGATTGTATTTTAGGGGAAAACTAGAGCATGCAGGTTGATCTTGTCACATTATGGTGAGTTGTTTGTCCTACCCTGTTATATTAGAATCTAGAAACATACTAGCTTTGAGCTTGGGCAAGTTATTGAGTCCTTGGGAACCTTGAAGTCCTCACTGTTAAGTGGTTTAAGTGGCACCTCCTTCAACAACTATGAAGATTGAATGAGATAATGCATAAAAGTACATAGCCCAGTGATTGGCACATAGTTCAGTAAATACTAGCTTTAAAGTATGAAAATAATGGTGTTTATTCAGAGTTTGGTTTTGCTTAACAAAATAATTTATCCATTTAGACTACTTTTATTAAGCATATATTTTTCTATTACAGTATTTAAGTAGAGCTTTGTGTGTAATATATTTTAACTATAGATGTCTTGTGAATTAAGAAATGGATACTTCTGTAATGAAGACATTTTAAGAGCTTTTAAGTTGTATATTAGTTTGTTCTTTGATAAACCCATGAGATTGTTTTGTCAGGGGAGATAATTCGATTTCTTTTGAGAGAGAAAAACAGCTTGTACTATAGTTATTGATCAATTTACAACAGGACATTAGTGGTAGAGCTAATATGTATGTGATTACTAAATGGCATGTACAGTTTGAAGTGTTTCTGTTTTAGTTCACTTAATTCTCACAGTAACACTGTAAGATACCATTGGGAGTGGAAGCATGAGAAAGAAAAAGTGACTTGCTCAAGATTATAGAACTATTAGATGCCTGAACTGGGTTTTGAGGCAGGGTCAGGATGACTTTAAAGCTGTGTAAGAATGTGTTAAAAACTAACATTTAAAAAGTGCTAGTGTATATTTTCAGTTCTAACACACTAGTATTTCTTTTGAAAACCTTGTTTAAAACAGCAGAAACTGAAATGATATGGCAGAGTAAAATGAGGCATCATATTTCTCCACTAGGTCAAAGAGGTAAAGAATAGAAGTAACACTGCCACAAATTGTGGGGAATAGAATAAAGGAAAGAAAGCAGGAGATCTATTCCTCAGTCCTGACCTTTACAAAATAATGTGCATATCTGATGCGGTTTACTGTCTGGTTGAATGATCTCTTCTCTCTGTGCCCTTTTTTTTTTTTAAATTATTATTTTTTGAGATGGAGTCTTGCTCTGTCTCACTTTGTCGCCCAGGCTAGAGTGCAGTGGTGCAATCTCGACTCATTGCAAGCTCCGCCTCCCGGGTTCACGCCATTCTCCTGCCTCAGCCTCCCACATGCCTGGCTAATTTTTTGTATTTTTAATAGAGATGGGGTTTCACCATATTAGCCAGGATGGTCTCGATCTCCTGACCTTGTGATCCGCCCACCTCGGCTTCCCAAAGTGCTGGCATTACAGGCGTGAGCCACTGCGCCCGGCCTCCATGCCCACTTTTAGGGGAAAAGTTTAGAAGATGGAGACAAAACCAACTATCCATTCTGCTATCTCTATGCTGTAGCCTACAATCGTAATGTAGACCAAGATTAGGCTGAAGAATAAAATATTCCTTAATGTATGTAATATTTTTATAGTACTGAACTCTAACCCCATAATAATTTTTTTGGGGAAAGTCAGATTATTTGGTTATGCTTGGGAACTTTTAGGTAGTTGCAGCCTCATTAATAAACTGATCACATGGACCAGATTGTCTTACCCGGTCAGCTTTTTGCTTCCTTGTTCTTATATTTGCTCTATTGTGCTGGTGCCCATAACAACATAAACTTACAGCTCAGTAATGCAGGGCAAGTAGACTTCCTTCCTGCCCTGGAGCTTTTTCCTGTACTAGATGCCAGTTCTGAGGATGGTGAGCCTGAGAGTTTAATGGAAAACCTGATTTCTTGATTCTCTGTGGTTAGATTAGATTTGTTTCAATGCTGAAATAAAGAAACTCTAAGAGTGGGTAGAAAGCAATGCCTGGCTGGAGGATATTTAAAAAGTGTTCAGCTTTAGAATGAATGGATTTCTTGCTTTGTTAACTTCTTGAAAATGCCAGTGTCTTTAATGATACAATTTAATAGAGGTAATCTGTAGTAGAACATTATTTAGTAATACCACGTTTTCAATTCATTAGCCATTTATTTGCTTTTGTAAATTCTCTGTATTTTCTCATATTCCCAAAGACTTTCTTCAGTTTTCTAAGTGAATTAATTTCTTTGAGTAATAAAATAGTAGTATTAAAAAATATGGCCCTTCATGCTATCAACTTGAGTTTTAAGATGGTTAGGTTTTTTTCGTATTACTGACTGGCTAAAGGGAGAATTTGATCCTGGAGAATTTGATCTGAGTTTTGGATTTAAAGGCTTATATTTTATCCCCCTTTTCTTAAATTTTTTTGTCAAGCACCCCCTCTTCTGCAGCTGACAAAACTAAGATACTTCTTAATATTGGATTAAGCTTTTGTTATTATGTATTAGTTTTCTGTGTTATCTTTCTCATCATATCTAGTAGCGCTAAGCTTCGTTTTGTCTTGTCCCTATTTGGATTTGCAGCTTTAAGATGCTTATCAGCAGGGCTGAATCTTATTTCTCTGGAGGATATGGACTCTTTAAATGGTTATAAAAATAATTTTTTGAGTGCCTACTCGATACCAAGACATTCTCTTCTAGAGACTTCTTTCTTTACCATATACTGTCTACCTTTGGTCACAGCAGTTTTGAGGCTTGGGAGCTATTTGTTCTATTCCTTTTTTTGTGCTTGTTCACTTTTTTCTCTGAAAAAACTTTGCAGATCTTTTTTTTTTTTTTTTGAGTCGGGGTCTTGCTCTGTTGCCCAGGATGGAGTGCAAACAGCACAATCATAGCTTACTGCAGGCTTGCTCCTGGGGTTAATTAAGATCCTTCTGCCTCAGCTTCCCGAGTAGAGGGGACTATGGGCTACAGGCATGTGCCGCTGCACCCAGACTTGATTTGTTTTGTAAAACACTAGTTTTTTGAATATACAGCTTGGTAAATAGTAGCACCATGTATAATTCTTGAGTTTCAAGTAAACACATCAAAATGCATTTCATGGGGAGTATATATTCAGGCAACTTGAATCTATGCTCCCAAGAAAAATAAATTTAGAAAACCGACAAAAACCCAAAATGCATTTCATAAATTGTAAGAAGATTTGAAGTAATTAAATGATGGAACAAACTTTCACAAGCCTGTTTTTTTAGTTGTTGGTTCCTAATTTGGCATCAGTCTGTACTGAGTTGATGCTTCAGTAGGTTTGAGATAGGAATAATACAGGGTGGTCACAGGAGAACTGAAAATTCCAGGCAGCAGTTTTACATGACTAGCATAAAGGAAACTGTTGAAATAGCTGCATAAACTAGGGGCTGACAAGACCTTAAACCAGAATGTGGGCCAAGCTGGCTAAGACTGACCCAGCATGGCACTGGATATGACCTAGGTTTCACCTAGGACCTCATTATGTGCTCATTAACATACTAAATCACATACCCACCAGCACCATGCAGTTCCAGGAACACCCATATTTGGTGTAGAAATGGGTGGCACTACAGTTCTGAGAAATCATCACCGGTTTCCTGGAATCTTCCTGAATATTCCATGCTTTGGCTAAAGAAACCCATAAAGATGGAAGCACCAACCCGCTTGGTACAACCTTCTCTTGAGTATACTCGCACTCTCCTTTCTTGAGTTTATAATTTTCGCTTTGTCATAAATCTCCATACTTTCACTGTTTCTGACTCATTCTTGAATTTCTCCTTGTGATAGTGTCAAGAGCCTGGACACCGGCTGAGGGAGAGGTCTCACTGCTGTTTGGGACTTCCCCCAGCCCACTGGTGTTCAGACCTTTCTGAAATCTGAGTCTCTGATGTGGAACCATATAGAGATAAATTTTTCTTGGTCATTAGAGTAAAGGTATATGCAAATTCTTTTCTTTTCCATAGACTCTTTGCTCAGGACCAGCTGTATAATTTACAGGACCTCTTCAAGAGGTGATTTAGAAAACTATACATTTTCTTTACTTTTTTTTTTTTGAGGCAGAGTCTCACTCTGTCGCCCAGGCTAGAGTGCAGTGTCGTGATCTCAGCTCACTGCAACCTCTGCCTCCCGGGTTCAACCAATTTCCTGCTTCAGCCTCCCGAGTAGCTGGGACTACAGGCACCTGCCACCATGCCCGGCTAATTTTTGTATTTTTAGTAGAGGCAGGGTTTCACCATATTGGCCAGGCTGGTCTCGAACTCCTGACCTCAAATGGTCCACCTGCCTCGGCCTCCCAAAGTGCTGAGATTACAGGAGTGAGCCACTGTGCCTAGCCGAAAACTATACATTTTCTAATTGTGCTGCATAATTGTATATTTTGTGATTTTTATGTGATGAAAATATGTCCACCCTGGAATTTAAAATAAACTGTTTTATAATGGTATTTTTGTTTCCTAACTTAAGATCTGGTTAAGGAGTGTCATGGTTCAAACTGTTTTTATTATAGGTTTAAATAAAATAAAAACATAAAATATTGTAGGTCCAAAAGATGGGAAAGGGACTTTATTGGAGATGATAGTTTTATTTTCAGACATCAAAATCTTGTAGAGATAGACTTTTCAAATTAATCCTGAGTTGTTAATTTTAAGCTTTGTGATTATCTCACTCTTGAGATAATCCTGCAAACCTTTTCAGACATAATCATTGAGGTTAGCCAAAACTACTTTTAGCAAAAGCCATATGCTTGTTTTCCCGTGAGTGAAATTGAGCACTGACTTTTGGAGTCACAATGTTTTAGTGAAAATGCTTAAATTTCAAAGTAGACCTTAGTGACTTTCTATGTATATGAAGGTATTACTTGACTATTTTATAAAATAAGAACAATAATTGGTGTAGACTTTCAGACGAGATTAGGAACATTCAGGGTGGTATGGCCATAGACAGTATGGACTTTCAGATAGCAGCTATAATTGTTAATAATACGAGTATGACTGTCAGGCCTCTGAGCCCAGGCTAAGCCGTCATATCCCCTGTGACCTGCCCGTGTACATCCAGATGGCCTGAAGCGACTGAAGAACCACAAAAGATGACATTTCACCATTGTGATCTGTTCCTGCCCCACCCTAACTGATCAATTGACCTTGTGACAATATACCCTCCCCACCCTTGCGATAATGTACTTTCTGATATTCCCCCGCCCTTAAGAAGGTACTTTGTAATACTCTCCCTGCCCTTGAGAATGTACTTTGTGAGATCCACCCCCTGCCCACAAAAAATTGCTCCTAACTCCACTGCCTATCCCAAACCTGTAAAAACTAATGATAATCCTACCACCTTTTGCTGACTCCTTTCTCGGACTCAGCCCGCCTGCACCCAGGTGAAATAAACAGCCTTGTTGCTCACACAAAGTCTGTTTAATGGACTCTTTACACGGACACGCGTGACAATGACTATACTTTTAACAGATGAGAGGTTTGATGGGAGTTGAAACTAGAACTTTTTTTTCCTCCCTAGTAGGAAAAATTGGAACATTCTTTAAGGTCCGGCTTTTCTCCCCCCGCCCCACCTTTTAAAAAAAATTGTTGCTTATTGCCAGTAGACTAGCAAGTGGTTGAACAGTTTCCTTGGCAAGAGGTGCCAGGTGACTGACTAATGCCATCATAAAGCACATGCCCTTGATCATATCATATGGACTTGATCTTGGAGGCTAATTATATTTAGGGACATTTTAGTACTTTCGAGGAACCTCAGACTTTGCTGAGGTTGAAAATACTGGTAACCTCCCTTTGGTTATAAGAGAGACCAGGAGTTCATATGTATTCCTTAAGAAAAATATTTGAAAAATATAACACTGACCTTGGGAGATTAGTGCATATGATCTTGATTTTATGATCTTTCTAGAGACACTGCAGCACTGCTTTTGGATCAGTGTTAGAGCCTCTTTGGGATACTATTCTAGGATTTTAAAAGTTAAAATAGAATTTACATGGTGAAATACGCAAATGCAAGTATGCAGTTTGAGTTTCAATAAATGTTTACAGCGGTGCAGCCACTGCCTCAATCATGATACAAAACTTTTACATCATAAGAAAGTTCCTTTATGCCCCACTTCTGGTTAGTCTTTTTCTCCCCTAACCCAAACTACTATTCTCTTTCCTATCACTAAAAATTAGTTTCATCCTTGAACTTCATGTAAATGGAATCATACAGTATTCTTTTCTAATTTGTTACTTTGAGTCAACATAATGCTTTTGAGACTTATCCATGTTGTATCAGTAAGTTGTTTGTTCATTTTTCTTGCTGAGTATGGCAGTCCATTTTAGAAATATACCACAGTTTGTTTATCTGATCACTTATTGGATATTTGGGGTTGTTCCAGTTTGGGGCTATTATGAGTAAAGTTGCTATGAACATTTGTGTCCAAACCTTTTTGTGATTATGTGCTTTCATTTATCTTGGGTGATACCCAGGAGTAGAATTGTTGGGTCATAGGATAAATGTATGCTTAACCTCATAAGCAATTGCCAGACTGTCCTCCAAAGTGGTAATTGCCATATTACACTTCACGAGCCACGTATGAACTCCAGTTACTCGACGTCCTCACCAACATTTGCTCTTGCCAGTTTCTTTAATTTAGTCCAGTGGACGTAAAAGGGTATCTCATTGTGGTTTTCATTTTGTGTCTCCCTGATGATTGATTTGAGAATACTTCTCCTACATGACTTTCCTTTTCATTTTCTTAATGGTGTCGTGGATAAATAGATATTTTTAAAATAAAATTTTAATTGTGGGAAAATATGTATAACATTTATTACCATCTTAACCATTTTAAAATGTACAATTCAGTGGCATCTCTACAAAAAAATTAAAAAATTAACCAGACGTGGTGGTGAGTGCCCGTAATCCTACCTACTTGGGAGGCCATGGTGGGAGGATCCTATGAGCCCCAGGAGTCTGAGGTTGCAGTGAGCTATGATTGTGCCACACTGCACCCCAGTGTGGGCAACAGAGTGAGACACCATTTCTTAAAAAGAAAAAACAAAACCAAAAACGGTATTGTCTATCTTGAATGCCTTTAGTTTTTGGATATGTTGACCCTTCTGTGACACCTTGGTCCACATAATGTGTGTATTTTTCTTGTCTACGTTTGCCACTCTTTTAGTATGTAAGTTTATAAGTTCATAGAAATTTTAGCTAGTTTTTGGAGGAATTGTGTTGGGTAAGGTGAGCTTGTCAGGGAAGGAAGGAATTAGTGTGTTATGACTATTCCAGATCTTCTACTTTGAATCTGTATCCTGTGACTTAAATGATTATTTTGCTACGTCTTATATAGCAAAATGAGGCTCTTATAGCCTTAGAACATGATAGACTTTTAGTTTAGGCATTTTGTTTACCCTTCCCCACTCCCAACCCCCCACACCCAACACCACCTCCTTCATGTGCACAACTTTTTTATTTTATTTTTTTCTTGAGACAAGGTCTGGCTCGATTGCCCAGGCTGGCGTGTAGTAGCGCAATCATGGCTCATTGCAAACTCTGCCTCCCGGGCTTATGCTATTCTCCCATCTCAGCTGCCCAAGTAGCTGGGACTACAGGTATGCACCACCATGCCTGGCTGATTTTTTTGGTTTTTTTTTTTGTAGAGACAGGATTTTGCCATGTTGCCCAGGCTGGTCTTGAACTTGTGAGCTCAGGTGATCCTCCCCGCCTTGGCCTCCCAAAGTGGTGGAATTACAGGCGTGAGCCACCGCTTCCGGCCTCCACGTGGACAACTTAAAGCAAGAGCTAGAGGGGTCTTAGAGTCCAGAAGAGCGAGAACAGTGTTTGATGGTTCCTTTTGAGATCTTAATATATTTTAGATTGGTGCAAAAGTAATTGTGGTTTTTGCCATTAAAAGTGATGGCAAAAACTACTATTACGTTTGCACCGATCTAATACTTATCTCCACTACTCTTGTCTACCCCAAGAACTTGTCATTGTCTTAGGGGAGCACTAACTTTTACTTCTTTCTGACTTACATGTTAATTTTGTGATGTTTTATTCTAGATTGAGTATCCTTACTTGAAGTCCTGTTTTTGATAATAGTAGGGGGAAAAGTCAGACTTTTACTTTTGTCTTTTCTTCCTACCCCCACAAGAAAACAGGAAGTAGAGATCAAATTGAGTTGGAAGAGGATAGTATTTGTGGACTTCCAAACAAATTCTGTTATCCTCAGGACACATGTAGCTTGGCATGCAGAGGCAGCATGACTTTTGGAAATTAGGTGTCATTCTTTTTCTTCTGTTACATTTTAAAGTTTTGCAAGCTACTTTGCTCAGTTGTCTTTAATGTTGTATGTTAGCCACTTGATTAGTGACTTTTTATTGTGATAAAACTTTATTTGCAGTAGATCTTTGCAAACTCTGAGATCACAGAACATATAAACTCATTAGAACTGCTATTTTCAATTGATGTATTTCTGATTTAAGTTTTTCTTATTTTTAGAAATGTTTACTTTTATATTTGCTAAATAGATATCATTTCAGTCATCAGTTACAATGAATGAACTATATAAATAGGTTCATTGCTGAAATTGCTGCTGTGTGTGATTTATAATAGCAGATTTCTCCATAATCAAAGTAAATACAATATCCATATTTTATTTCTGGAAATGAATTGTTTAAATATTATTTTTTAGACAGGGTCTCCTCTGTCGCCCAGGCTGGAGTACAGAAGGATGATCACCACTCACTGCACCCTCAACCTCCTGGACGCGGGTGATTCTCTAGCCTCAGCCTTCTAAGTAGCTGGGACCACAGGCAAGCTCCATGAGGCCTGGCGAATTTTTCGTAGAGGTGGGATTTTGCCATGTTGCCCAGGCTGGTCTTGAGCTCCTAGGCTCCAGCCGTTCTCCTGCCTTGCCCTCCTGAAGTGCTGGAATTACAGTTGTGAGTCACTGCGCCCAGCCTAGATATGTAAATAATTATAATGACATGTAGTAAGTGTTATAAATCAAAATAACTATATTGAAATGGCACAGTGAACTCTGCAGGGAAGCTTTTGCAGTAAAAATACTTTTAAGGTGGCCAGGTGCGGTGGCTTACATCTGTAATCTCAACACTTAGGGAGGCCAAGGTGGGCGGATAGCTTGAAGCTAGGAGTTCGACACCAGCCTGGGTAAAGCAAGATCCCTGTCTCTACAAAAACTTAAAAAAAAAAAAAAAAAAATGTAGCCGAGCATGGTGGCGTATGTCTGTGGTCCCAGCTACTTGGGAGGCTGAGACAGTAGGATTGCTTGAGTCTAGGAGCCTGAGCCTGCAGTAAGCTGTGATCCTGCCATTGCATTCCAGCCTGGGCAACAGAGTGAGACTCCTGTCTTTAAAATGGGGTGCGGGGAGGGGGGAAATTTTCAAGCCAAGAATTGAAGGACACATGGGCCTTATCCAGGTGTATAAAGTGGGATGAGGGAATCAGGCAAAGATAATAGTTAAAAAACATTCATGCATGAAAAAATTTTTAAAGCAGTCTCAACTTGTTTAATTTGGAAATAGAATGTCAGAGGGTTTATTATTTGGAGAGAAATTTTAGGAAAACTTCTATTGAAGGACTACTACAGGGAGTGTTAAAAGATTTGACCAGAGTAGTTCTGTTACAAAGTCAATTGTAAAACTTGTGTGTGTATGTATATGTTTGTGTGTGTCTAAAGTAATCAAGGTCTAATTGAAGGGGTGGCCTGCCCCTCCACACCTGTGGGTGCTTCTCGTTAGGTGGAACGAGAGACTTGAGAAAAGAAATAAGACACAGAGACAAAGTATAGAGAAAGAAAAGCGGGGCCCAGGGGACCAGTGCTGTGCTTACAGAGGACCCACGCTGGCACCGGTCTCTGAGTTCCCTCAGTATTTATTGCTCAAAAGATAAGGGAGTAAATCAGCAGTAAGACATACAGATACACGGAGATGTTCCATTTCCCAGGGACGGGCAGGAGACAGATGTTTTTCTTTTACTGAGATTTAAGAGAATGGTGATGGCCTTTAACCACCAGCAGCCTTTAGGCACTTGTTTAACAAAGCACATTCCTTACAGCCCAAAATCTTTTAAACCTTAATTACCACAGCGATGTCTCTTGCAAGGACAAGATTGGGGGCAGAGTCATAGATTAACAGCATCTCAAATACAGAGCCAAATGGAGTCTCTTAAATTAACTTCTTCCTATGTAAACACAGTAACAGGCTGACCTCTCTTTTCCCCACACTAATTAAATTTAAGCAAATATTTGCCAGTCAATTTGATAGAACAAGTGGCGGTGATACTGATAACATGCAATGGAAAGATGAGAATTAGGCATTTCAAAGAAAGCAGTGAAAATTGGTGTCAGCTTTTGTCATTGGAAATAGAGTCAAATGGTTTCTAGACTGGAATACCTAGAACAACTGTGATTCCCAAAGGAGTATTGAGGAGCTGTGGTGGGGAGAGGAGAGAGAGGAGAGGGAGGCAGATGATGGATTCTGTTTA
The DNA here is from genome assembly GCF_002776525.5 of Piliocolobus tephrosceles. Taxonomy (NCBI): domain Eukaryota; kingdom Metazoa; phylum Chordata; class Mammalia; order Primates; family Cercopithecidae; genus Piliocolobus; species Piliocolobus tephrosceles. The sequence goes on from NC_045452.1 coordinate 11,409,793, forward strand.
GGATAGAGGTAAAGGTGCTACATTGACAACCCAGAGGTGATCTGGTCATCTGTGGTCCTGTGCTAGCAATAGCAGTCAGGGTCGAGGAATATTTTGGGAAGCTCTCTGCTAGTAGCTGAGGACTCGAGAGAAAGGCTTATCATTTCTGTGGGAAGGACTGATCCTGTTGCGTGTGCGCCAGGTCAAGCCTGTTCATGAATGGTTTCAGACTGTGAATGGATTGGAAAAATGTCTTATGAAGAAAAATGAGGGAACAAAGAATCCTGAGGAAATGATTTTTGTAGCAGTTTCTGTATATAAAGAATTTGTATTAGTATTAGGGCAGTATCATTCAAACCTTTCATTAATGTACTACCTGCATATTTTTTTGCAGTATCTGTATATCTAATGGGAGTGCATCTTAAAGACAATGGCATGTTATAGTTGAATTGGAAAAGTTTTTTTTTTTCCTAGCGGTATGTAAATTAAGTTTGTCCTGAATTTGATGGCATCTCAGATTGAATAAAAGGTAAAAATTTAAAAATGCTCATTAGCCCAAATATAGTTTTTAAAAAGATCCTTGTTTATGTTCTGTTTAATCTCAGATATCACCAATGATAATATATACCTCAGCATGGAAACACTGGTAATAGAGTACTCCCATTGAAAAAATAACTATATGCTTTAGAATATAGGGTTTAGATTAGATGTAAGGAAACTGTTGAAGATGTAAATCATTAGAAAAGAAAAAGTGTAAGTTCTTCCCAAGGTTCTTACGTTTCCAATATTTTAACATATATACATGTTTTAACTAAACACAATGGTAGTACAGAATCCGTTATCCAATTACAGGTCTGATTTTACCAGAGAGATTGGATAAACATATTATTTCTTTCTCCTCTTTCGGACATTAGCTCCTTTGACAAATTATTTTTATGTTGGAAAATGCAAGAAAAATAAGTAGCTCAGATTGACTTTGGAAATGTAATATTATTCTTAATTCACAGGCTTGTTGGCAACTTGAGAATTCCAATTCCTTGTCGGTGTGGATTGGTTTTTTAAAATGCTGAATTGTATAGTGCTTACGTTTTTGATGTATAAACAATATATAATAATATACTCCATAATGTATGAGGATAGGTTTCTATTAGGCTGTATGTTTGAGAAAGTTTTTCCTCTTATGAGAAAAGTAATTTAGCCAGTATGCTTTTTTTTAAAACAAACAAACAAACAACCCTGCCTCCCAGTTTTCTGGAGTTAAGTAAAATGATAATGTGAGAATTTTTTAAATTCAGGGTTTGGTCTGTCTGCATTTTTATGAGTCATTGATTTAAATGCAGTTACTTAAAAGTATACGGGGAGAAATTCCTTTTACTACTTGTTAGCTCTGATTTAACTTGGTACTTTTGCCTTCCTTAAGTAAAGCATGTTGATGAATTCTACTGTTTGGCTTTAGCTGAAAAAGTTCATTTTCTTACTGTGTGTATTTGGATGGCAGTCACATGTATTCCTCTAGTTTACATGAGATAAATATTACTAATTTTAACAAGGTAGATCTTTTCTGGGGATATGTTGAATTGAAGATGGTGTTCAGGTCAAGACAGTTTCTGGTCTTTTGGCCATTTAGTAATCTGAGAATTGCTTTGAAAGAGTAGGTATTTGAGCTCATCATTTAAACAGAGCCTGCATTGTGGTGCGTGATTATTGGAGGTTGTTGGGGTTTTTATTGGCATGCTTTCAAAAATATGAGTAGCCCCCTACCTAATTGCCAGAATACAAATTTTAACTAGGCCAATAGAAGAGGGGATTATTTTCATTTCACATAGCCTCTACTATTTGAATTTTGTCTCTTTGAATGTACCTCTTGGCTAGCTAGAGTTGGACAGTTTTCAATTGTGATGACAGCAGTTAAAAATTCAAATTTCTTTTTATTGTTAAGTTGTATGCTTAAAGGATGGGTCTGCATTTTCATTCAGCTTTCTGGTCCTTGTCGATTTTTGATGCCTGTTATTCTGCATAAAACTGTGTGGCAGGAGCCAGAACTTTTAAGAATCTTTTTGTTTACAGATGGGGAGACAATAACATTAACATTCATTAACATTCAAAATAAAACATTCTTATACTGATAAGCATTATGCAGGTTAGCTAGGTTTGGGATACTGATAGTTATTTTTTGAGTTTCGTTTACTTCCAAATGTCTTCTAGAATTTGTTTAGTATCTCAAATACCTACACAAAACAGGAAGGGCATGCTTATTTATACATGGGCATACTCTTGAGTTCTGATGGCAAGCTAGCCTTCAAATTAAGTTGTCTTCCTAGAAAATAAACCTTTAAGACACATGTGAAGGGAGAGGGATAATATAAAAAGGATGAGGTTTAGAGATCTGTGTTTTTATGGTAAGATCTAGAAACAAAGCATATTAGAATAAGCAGTGCAAATTTTGCACCTTTCAAAAAGATATTGATATGTTTTTATCATGAAATCTGCCCAGTGTTGTCTAGAAAAAAAGAAAGAAAAGAAAAAAAAAACAAACCAAAAAACCCTGCCGGGTGCTATGACTCATGCCTGTAATTCCAATACTTTGGGAGGCTGAGGCGGGAGGATTGCTTGAGCCTAGGAGTTGGAGACCAATGAGACTCCATCTCTACAAAAAACCACAACAGTAAAAATGAGCTGGGCATGGTGGCATGTGTCTGTAGTCCCAGCAACTCAGGAGGCTGAAGAGGGAGGATTGCTTGAGCCCGAAAGGTTGATGCTGCAGTGAGCCATGATCATGCCATTGCACTCTAGCCTGGGTGACAGTGAGACCCTGTCTTTAAAACACACACACACACACACACACACACACACACACACACACACACAGAGAGAGAGAGAGAGAGAGAGAGAGAGAGAGGCCGGGTGTGGTGGCTCATGCTTGTAATCCCAGCACTTTGGGAGGCCAAGGCGGGCAGATCACCTGAGGTCAGGAGTTTGCGACCAGCCTGGCCAACATGGTGAAACACCCCATCTGTACTAAAAGTACAAAAATTAGCCCAGTGTGGTGGCAGGCGCTTATAGTCCCAGCTACTCAGGAGGCTGAGGCAGGAGAATCACTGGAACCCAGGAGGCGAGGTTGCAGTGAGCCAAGATCATGCTACTGCACTCCAGCCTGGGCAATAAAGTGAGACTCTGTCCGCCCACACCACCCCAAACATACTCACACACCCACACCCACACACACCCACAAAAAACAAAACACACGCACACACTCCACATTTCTGGTCTTTGCTGCCTATCTCATGGATTAGTTTTCTATTGAGTACATAAAAATAGGAGCTCTTAATTTAAACCTTATTAAAAACTTCTTGAGAACCTGTTTTTAAAACTACTTCTCTTCGTGGAGATTGATTATTTTGGGTCTTTTTGTCCAAGAAAATGAAATTGAGATTTTATTCTTTGACTGGTATGGGGTAGGAGGGAGAGTCGTTGATCTAATGTTATTTAAGATATAATTATGTATGTTTAAGAGCGGCAGAAGTCATTACAAGATTATAATTAGGAAAATTTAAGTTTCCATAAGGAAGTATGAATTTCTAGAATATCTTTTATTTCTATTTGATTTAGGCATTGCTGTTGAAGACACTGATTTGGGGCGAGGTGTTGGGGAGAACAGGAAGAATTGTAGTTACTTTCCTCTTCACCAGAGGTTAACTGAGAGCAAGAAGCAAGACATGAATGGGTGTGCAAGAATTTGCCTTCTGTTAAATTCCCAAAGGTAGACCTTGGAAAGAGTCAAAGGAACCAAAGTTAGGAAACCCTTTTCCGAGGCTGGAGCTAGTCTTTCTGATCTTTCCAAAGCAATTATAAATATTGAACTACCTCTGGCACTTGGATAAAATGATTCTGCATGGCTTTTAATTCAGTTAATTTCTAATGCTTGAATGCCTGGATTTTCTATGATTTCTGAACAACCTGGACTTAAGTATGCCTTTTGTTTTCCGTGAAATTATAAGGGTTTTTTTTCCCCCCTTAGGAGATAGGGAACATTTTTTTCTTCTTTTTTTCTTTTCTTTTTTTCTCGCTCTGTCGCCCAGGCTGGAGTGTGGTGGCGTGATCTCAGCTCACTGCAACCTCTGCTTCCTGGGTTCAAGCAATTCTGCTGCCTCAGTCTCCTGAGTAGCTGGGATTATAGATGCACACTACCATGCCCAGGTAGTTTTTGTATTTTTAGTAGAGATGGGGTTTCACAATGTTGGTCAGGCCGGTCTCAAACTCCTCACCTCGTGATCTGCCCATGTCAGCGTCCCAAAGTGCTAGGTTTATAGGCATGAGCCATGGTGCCTGACTGGGAACATTTCTTTCAGATGGTGAACCTGAATGCTGCCTTATAAAATTAGATTTTAAACTCTTAAGTTCTATAGTAAAATAATGCCTACCGTGTGATGTTTCATAGAGGACACAGATTCAGAAAATAGCTTTATAGATTACTTAAAGAACTTCCTTACAATCATGTTAATGATATATCTGAGTATATCTGAGTTAAAAGTATAAAGTGGGCCAGGTGCGGTGGCTTACGCCTGTAATCCTAGCACTTTGGGAGGCCAAGGCAGGTGGATCTTGAGGTCAGGAGATCGAGACCATCCTGGCCAACATGATGAAACCCCATCTCTACTGAAAATACAAAAATTAGCTGGGCATGGTGGCGTGCACTTGTAATCTCAGCTACTCGGGAGGCTGAGGCAGGAGAATTGCTGGAACCCAGGAGGCGGAGGTTGCAGTGAGCCGAGATTGTGCCACTGCACTCCAGCCTGGGTGACAGAGCAAGGCTCCGTCTCAAGAAAAAGAAAAAAAGTATAAAGTGAATGTGTTCTGCATGTAGAAGGGAGTATAAAGAGCAAATCAGAACATATAATTTTATATTCATTCTTAAATTTAATGTTTACCCTTTTAAGCAGATTTCATGTGATCTTTGGTTTTAATCTCTTCTGGTGCTAAAGATATTATATATGGCTGATATTCCTCTACCCCCTATCTCTTGTATAAGGGTTAAGTTTAAAAGGAAAATGCTTATGAAATAAGTTATTTAAAAGGGAACCAATGAAATGTATTAAGGTTGGTTTACTCGCAGTTAGTCTTTTCTGAGAACATGATCAGGGCTGCTTCCTCTTCCCTGTTGAGATGTGTAAAACAATAAGGTGCATGTGAAATGCGACCAGCCTAATGTCTAAAAATGTTAGTGTGTAATTACTTTGCTTTTGCTTTCTCACATTTTGGGGTTTCCATCTGGAAAAGCCTATAAATGAAGATGAGTGATTTTTAAGCATTAATCACTAACCTACTGTTTGATTCTGTCTGTTGCAGAACTTCTTTTGAAGAATGTATTTAGAACCTTTCCCACATTAAAAAGGTCAATTTATGTAAAAGAATAAACAACATACTCTGTACCTTGTGTGTAGTTACATAATTATATATGATTGATCTTTTGGTCATTATTAAAAGAGTTTTCACTTGTTAAGAGTGGGAATTATCTTAAGTGTTGCTGGCTCAAGTGATTTATTACCAGTAAAGGTTGCTTTTTTTTTTTTTTTTTTTGAGACAGAGTCTTACTCTATCAAGTGGAGTGTCGTGTAGTGGCTCAATGATGGTTCACTGCAACCTCTGCCTCCTGGGCTCAAGTAATCCTCCCACCTCAGCCTTCTGGCCTTCTAGTAGCTGGGTCTACAGGCATGTGCCACCACGCCCAGCTAATTTTTGTGGGTTTTTTGTAGAGATGATGGTTTTATCATGTTGCCGAGGTTGGTCTCGAACTCCTAGGCTGAAGCCATCTACCTGCCTTGAGTACAGGTTTTTTGATACAGAAATGATTATCACTTGGAGTTCAGCTTGGATTCTGACAACTTCCTAGATTTTCTTCCCCCTGGGGAGAAGATGGTTGTTTCTTGCTTAGGAAAGATAATACTTTAGCTGCTTATCTGTGCCCCACAGCTGGCAGAGAAATGCAGTACACTGATCATGAAGTTGCATCTGGAACCCTGAGAACTCCCAGACCTTAATGTTTCCAAGGAGATGGAAAAGACACATAGCTTCTGGTTTTTGGTTTTTTTTTTTTTTTTTTTTAATTACTTGGAGGTCTCATTGAACCAGGACAGTGACAGAATTTTATATTTACCATTTGTTTTATCTTTTTCAGTGCATGGTCATCAATAGGGGAAAAGTCACACTAGGAGCATTGAGCCCTGTGAGGATATCACAACTGACACTGGAATGGCAATTGTGTAAGGGTAGAAACTTTGTTTTGTTCATTGCTGTATTTCTAGTTCCTAGAATAGTGCCTATCGCTCAGGAAAACATGTTGAATGAACATCCACCACTTACCACAGTAGCTGAATGTAGCCATGCTTTTAACTCTCTTTTGTCTATTTTCATTTATAGTTGACCTCGGTAACGAAGGTTTTAGAAAACTTGAGCAGGGAGTAAGACTAAGCTATAATAGTTTTACACAGTGGGTTTTGATTAATGCTCATGATTAATTTATCTTCCCACCATAGAATGGTCTTACCTAACATGCTACAGAATTCTAGTTTCTGATATGTGAAACGTTAATAGACATAAGAAAGGAAACACTAACAAGCTGAAAAAAATGACCTAAAATCGTGGCAGTTGTAAATCTACTTAAAATTTTGCACCTCTTGAATTTTTAAAATATTGCCTGTATACTCAAATTTTTCTCTGGATCTGTTTCTTAATATTAAATGCATGTGTAAAAAAATCTATTTTAACATCAATGAAAGTGAAGATTGTTTTAAAATTATTCAGTGTTGCCTTCTTAAGGTTTTGACTCTTAATTATCCTTCATTTGAAAAGTAAGACAGGACTATGTAGAAAGTATTCTACTGTGTTTTTCAAGTTAACCTGTATCTCAGCCAAAAAAGTGCTGCTTTAGTCCCTAGTCCCCCTCAACATTTTAGGAGGCCTGGCCAGAGCCTCTTAGTTTTTCCTCATGAATTTGGTTCAGACTTACTAGTTTTTGTAGCTGGGTTCTTTTATTATGTAAATGGTACAAATTGGTGTGTCTCTTTGCCCTTGTTGAAGCTGATGTGCTAGGTGGCACACCGATGGTCACATAAACAGTTCTCTGTAGGTGCTAAATATGTCCATTCCTTTTTGGCCTTCTTAGGACCTCTGTGCCCTTCCTTTTAGTCATTACCTCATTATTTTACAGAAAGGGACTTAGAGTATATTGTTAGGTCTCCCTCTCCAGTGAAAGCTGCATGATGGTATCCAATACTGTAGTATTTAATAATTTAGTATATTTTTACTCCCTTTAGGGTTATCTTTTACAATGGAGAAAATCCTATCCATGTGGGACAATATGTGTACCAATATGTGATGGTAAAAGTTTTACCCTCTTATTTCAGGTAACTTCCAGAAAGGTGTATTTATTTATACCCATCTTGGAGATGGAACCTAAGAACCCTGCCCACCCCTCTTCCCTGTTTGTCTGTTCATTAGTGCTTAATGGGTTTAAGCATCCTTTACTACATTTTAGGTAATTGCTTAGATTTAACGTAACCACATTACATTCTACTACCTCTACATATACGTGAATGTTCAAGGTTACCCAAACATAACTACTCTTATTCCTTGAGGTAGATATATGACTGGTATCGTGGGAGATCTTATGGTACCAGAGAGCTTCTTTCAGACTCACCTCTACTTGGCCCTTTTTTTTCTTTCTTTCAAATAAGTCGTGTGTGTGTGTGTCTTAAATTTAAAAGAGACAGGGTCTCAATGTCACCCAGGCTGGGAGTACAGCATTGTAATCATAGCTCATTGCAACCTCGGACTCCTGGGCTCAAGTAACCCTCCTGCCTCAGCCGCCTGAGTACCTGTGACTACAAGTGTGTGCCACCCATGGCTGGCTAATTTTTAAAAATTGATTTAATTTTATTTATTTATTTATTTATATTTTATCTTATTTTGTAGAGATGGGGGTATTTCTTTGTTGTGTAGGCTGGTCTCAAACTTCTGGCTTCAAGCAGTCCTCCCACCTTGGCCTCCCAGAGTGTTAAGATTATAGGCATGAGCCACCACACCCTGTCTACATGGCCCTTATCTGACAAATAGTCCTAAGAGGCATGGGCAGTTTTTAATTTTGCTCCCAGTGTTTCACAATGACACACTAGTTTCTAACCAAGCAGAGTTTGATTGTGGCTATTGGGAAGAAGTCTTTGCCAGCATTAAGCCCACCTACCCGAACCCACGTACCCGAACCTTTTTTTGTTGACTCTCACTTGTTGTTTGATCCATCTCTTGGAAGTTAATCAGCACCTGTGGAAACTTCACACGAACACTTCTGTATTACAGAAGATGTCTCATCTTTTTGACAGAATAATTTATCGTGTAATTTTTAGAACATGTCAGGTAACTTTTACAGCAGATACAGTGATTTTCCTGAATTAAATCTAGCACCATCAGTTCATTCTTGCCCTTCGACTTGACCTGTCTCTTGAACCATTTCTCCCCTGATTTACCTGTTGGATGTACATCTGCCTGAGAGGTCACTGTTAAAGCCAGCTTATCATAGCTCGATAACTTCGTTGGACTCTCCCCTTCATTTCTTAATGATGATATCCTTTTTCTAGTTACCATAGGCCTTACAATTTTTCAGTTATTTTTGACAACTTGCTCTGCTTCCTTTTTTCCATTATTTTGTTTGTTGTTGTTGTTGTTGAGACAACCTAGGGTCTTACTTTGTTGGCCAGGCTGGAGTGCAGTGGCACCATTATGGCTCACTGCAGCCTTGACCTCCCGGGCCCAAGCCATCCTCTCATCTCGGCCTCCTGAGTAGCTGGGACCACAGGTGTGCATTGCTACACCCAGCTTTTTCAATTTTTGTAGACATGAGGTCTCCGCATGTTGCCTGGACTGGTCTTGAACTCCTGGCTCCAGTGATTCTCCTGCCTCAGCCTCCCAAATGTTGGGGTTACAGGTATGAGTCATTGTACCTGGCCAGATAAAATTTTTGAAAAGAAATATAATGTCCTTGCTCTAATACAAAGGAAAAATAAAAAGGAAAATAATAGTATGTATTTCATGCAAATACTCAGGTAGAATTACACTCTTACAGGAAAAGGTTCTACAGATTTACAAATCCCCCAACTCTCCTGCTGTACTAGGTTGTATTTAATACTTAACTAACTTAACAGCAAGAATGGTCTTCATATTAAATACAGTTCATGTTTGAAGTTGCAAATTATGAGTAGCTATTTTCATTGTCATATGGTGTGTGTGAATAATATGGCCTGAGTTATAAAACTTAAAAGTTACTGGGGAGACAAAAATATTATGTGTAAAATGGTTAAGATACTTTATTGTTGCATATTTACCTTTCCTTTTATGGTTTTTAGTTAATAATGTACCATATTTTACTGACTTTTTTTTTTTCTTTTTTGAGACGGAATCTCGCACTGTCGCCCAGGCTGGAGTGCAGTGGTGCAGTCTCGGCTCACCACAACCTCCACCTCCCAGGTTTGAGTGATTCTTGTGCCTCAGCCTCCTGAGTAGCTGGAACTACAGGTGTGCCCCACCACACCCAGCTAATTTTTGTATTTTTAATAGAGCTGGGGTTTTGCTGTGTTGGCCAGGCTGGGCTCGAACTCTTGACCTCAGGTGATCCACCCACCTTGGCCTCCCAAAGTTCTGGGATTACAGGTGTGAGCCACCCCACCTGGCCTTGACTTCTTAATTTCAGAGTTTTAATATTCTGAGCAATCTTGCTCATTTATGTGACTTCGTGTCATTTTAACAGTTCAAATGGACGAGTCGTGTTTGCACAACTTTAGAGAAATTGTCACAAAGGAACCAGGTCGATTAGATATTTTGTGAAGTTCAGATTGTTGCCTAGTGGTGACAAGAATTATTTGTTTTTGTTTTGTGTTTTTGAGACAGAGTCTCGCTCTGTGGCCCAGGTTGGAGTGCAGTGGTGCGATCTCGGCTCACTGAAACCTCCACATCTCATGTTCAAGTGATTGTCCTGCCTCAGCCTCCTGAATAGCTGGGATCACAGGCGCATGCCACCACGCCCATCTAATTTTTGTATTTTTAGTAGAGATGGCGTTTTGCCTTGTTCACCAGGCTGGTCTCTAACTCCTGACCTCAAGTGATCGGCCTGCCTTGGCCTCCCAAAGTGCTGGGATTACAGGTGCGAGCTACCGTGCCTGGCCAATTCTTTGTTTTTCTACCATATTCTTCTTACCCTTTTTCTTAAAAGGACAGATCCCTTGATAGAAGCCAATTATGTGTACAAAACACCTTAAACTAAGTTCAAGCCTAGAGTGTCTGTGATCTTTTTAGTTTTGTAAAGTACCTGTTCCTGTAGTGGCAATGATTTACCCAAGAAGCCATCAGAAATGATGCTTGTTTGACTGAGGAGAAACTTAAATAAGCCTATCCGTGGGTTTTGGAAAGCTCTGTTCTGTACAATTCTGCAATTTCTGAAGGCATGCTAAGGCTTGACTGGGTTGGTTCTGTGCAATTAAACATTCTAAAATCTGTGGTTGACTAAATACTCCATGTTGCACCAATTTTTAAGAATCTTATTGTCATAGCATTATGACTGGTAGAGAAAGGTCTTGGGAGATGTAAGTGGCTTAACTTGATTCTTAGGATATTTGTCATTATAAAATTACTGATTTTTCTTTTGCAGACTTCCTTGTGAAACCTCCTAGTAGCAAAAGTTCTTGGGACAAACTTCATTTGGTAAGTTTGTTTCTCCCCTCCTGCCCCCCCCCCCCCCCCCCCCCCCACGATACTCTCTGCTGTTTCGAGGCAAGGAAAAATTAATTTACAGGTTGATTTTTGAGGATCTGTTTGTCGATGTTCATGATTATTTAGATGAGTTTTTCTGTGTTCACTTTAATGTCCTTACATGTGAGGGTTTTTTTTCACTAGGACTCATACCAGGTCACTTTTTCTATATATAATTGCACTGTAATAGTGTACTGGAAAACTTGTATTTAAGTTGAGATTTTATGAGTTGCAGCACTAATCATTTGTCTAAAATAAAAAGTTATCAATCTCCAGTTTTTGTTACTTATTTTATTTATTTTTATCTTTTTTTTTTTTTTTTTGAGACAGTCTTGCTGTGTTTCCCAGGCTGAAGTACAGTTAGGTGATTATAACTCACTGCAGCCCTGAACTCCTGGGCTACGGCAATCCTCCTGCCTCAGCCTCCCAGTTGCTGGGACTACAGGTGTGTGCCATCACACCTGGCTAGTTTGGAAACTTTTTTTTGTAGAGACAGGAACTTGTTCTGTTGCCCAGGTTTTAAATTCAAACTTGCTTCTTGTTTTGAGTTTTCTTAAATTGGTATAAATCTATATGAAAAATAAGGCCTCTTATTACTAGAGTTAGTTCAGCAGTTCCCCCTTGTCTTCTGCTTTTCAAGGTTTCAGTTATCCAACGTCCAAAAGTACTAGAGAGAGAGCAAGAAAGAGAGACACCACACATTCATATGACTTTCATTACAGTGTATTGTTGCTTGTTCTATTTTGTTATTAGTTGTTAATCTCTCACTGTTTCTAATTTATAAATAAAACTTTATCATAGGTACATATGTAGAGGAAAAACTATATATATAGTTTTCAGTACTACTTGTAGTTTCGGGGATCCACAGGGGTCTTGGAACATATTCACTGAGGATAAGGCAGGGGATTACTGTAGTGCAAATGTGAATTTTAATGAGAAAAACAAGTTCTGAAAAATTTGCGAGTTCTTTCTCCAGTATGGCTGCCAAACCTTGTCCCTTTTCATAGAGCTTTGTGTATCTCTTACTACATAAATCTTTTACTGCCTCTTGTTTCTGTCACCTGTTTAATTTAGGGAACCATAGTACAGTTTTATTAGAAGACAAGTTATTGCCTTGGTTTTAAGTTCCTAAATCCAGATCATTTCCTTGTTCAGGAACTGTTGCCTTGCCAGTGCCTCTAGAACAAGGATCAAACTCCTTAGCATAACATTTCAGATTCTTTACAGGTGGGCTTCAAACAGCTTGTCACCTGTTTTCACTGTGTACCAAATTCATCTCTTGTAGCCACACTGACCTACCTTCTGTCTCTCAAATACTCTCCAACGTGCTTTTTTGTCTTACTCTGCCACCATGCCATTCCTGTTCCTCTAGTCTCAGTAGCTCAAAATTTGGCTGGTTCAGTTATTAAAAGCTTGAGTCTTCCAGAAAGTCTTCCTTAAGTGTCCAGCTCAGAATCTTTCTCTGCTTTTTGTATTACCATGGAATTAAATTTCTGTATCTTTTAACATACTCTATCTTACTAGTTATATTTGTCTGTCATCCCCACAGGATTGGGAATGCCCTTGAAGGCAAGAACTGTATTCATATTTGAACTGTCGGTTCACAGAAACACTCCTAAAGTCCTGGGATACCAGTGCCTTCTCAGTATAAATTCTTCTTGACTAGGGTTTTTGTTTTGATAAGAATAGGGGAGGAGAATAGATTGTTTTTAGTAGAGATTGGTCAGCATAATCTTGTTGGTTTAGGTTACTGTTTTTTCCCCACTTTTCTGTATAGTGAAGGATCATAGGGTATATGTAATCTGTGCCCTTGTAGTCCAAATTGCTCAGTATATTATTTGAGGTATTCTTTTTTGCAAGTACAAGTTTTAGTTTTTGAGTAAGGAATTGAGTAATTTTTCTTTAACAGGTGCCTGAAAGATGAGATTCCACGTTCAATAGGAAGATTAAATGTTGATTTGTTTCTGTAAAGATTTCTGAGAAGTTATATCATGGGGCGGTACTGATGATGGAGCTGAGAGAAGCGTGCAGGTTCCAGTTGTCAAATTCTCATATATTAAGAAAAGAAAGATTATTTCACCTTGAGGCTTGGAATAGGAATCTTAATCTTCATTTAGCCTGGGGGGTGGGGGAGTGTTGCAGATTAGATGTGTAGAGAAGGAAATGTCATCCTTTTTAATTAATTAATTTATTTATTTTGAGACAGAGTCTCGTTCTGTCGCCCAGACTGGAGTGTGGTGGTGCGATCTTGGCTCACTGCAACCTCCACCTGCTGGGTTCAAGCAGTTCTCCTGCCTCAGCCTCCTGAGTAGCTGGGACTACAGGTATGCTCTACCACTCCTGGCTAATTTTTGTGTTTTTAGTAGAGATGGGGTTTCACCATGTTGGCCAGGCTGGTCTCGAACTCCTGATCTCCAGTGATCCACCTGCCTCAGACTCCCAAAGTGCTGGGATTACAGGCGTGTGCCACTGTGCCGACCAGAAATGTAATAACATAGTACTTGGCTCAGTAGCATTTAATATTTGTATTGCCATAATGTAAATTTGTAAAAGTGTTGTTATTATTTTTTTTTTTTTGACACAGGGTCTGACTCTCTTGTCCATGTTGGAATGCAGTGGTGTGATCATGGGTCACTGCAGCCTTGATCTCCTGGGCTCAAGTGATCCTCCCACCTCAGCCTCCTGAGTAAGTGGGACTACAGGCATGTCCCACCTTGCTGGGCTAATTTGTTTTTATTTTTCTTTTTGTGGAGACGGGGGTCTCATTATGTTGCTCAGGCTAGTCTTGAACTCCTGGGCTCAAGTGATCCTCCCACTTCAGCCTCCCATAGTGTTGGTCTTACTGGCGTAAGCCACTGCCCCAGCCACATTCTTATCTGAAGAAGCAAGATCTAGGTTTGAAGAGAAAGATGTGAATGTATTTAATTTTGATCCCAGGAAACATACTGTTTAGTTAATATGTGCCCCAGATTAAAGGAGACTAAAGAGATATAAAAATAGCTTCAATATATGATCCCAGACTAGATCCTTTACCAAAGCGGGGAATATTGCTGTGAAGGGTAAAGGATATGATTGGATTCATTGACAAAATTGGAATAGATATGGTAGGTTATTATAGCACTGTTAAATTTTCTGAAATTGAAACTAGAACTGTGGTTATATAAGAGATTATCTTTCTTAGGAAATGCATACTGAAATAGTAAGAGTTAAAGATATTTGTATGCAAACCTCTTTTAAATGGTTCAAAAACAGTGTGCATGTGCATATGCGTGAACAAAAAGAAGACAGTGTTGGAAACTGTCCTATCCAAATTATCTGTAATGAAACATTTAATGAAGTACAGTCTTTATATAACCATGTGTTGTCATATGTATGAATACATGTACATACTAACTTAAAAAGTGCTTATTCCATGCTAGTAACTATTCTAAGCATGTTATATGCATTAATATCTTAATTCTCACAACTCTTTGATGCAATGATTGTTCTCTTTGTTTTCTTGATGAAGAAACTGAGGCTCAGAGAGGTAGTACGATTTGCTGTCAAGGTCATAGTTAGTATATGGCAGCCCTGAGAGCCATTGCTTTACATTCCTGATTGTTTTTCTTGAGGTTATTGCCTTAACACTCTGAGTTTAAATGAAAATCTTTCATTAAAACTTATTTTGAGTTTTGGATTTTCTGTTTAAAAGCTTTTTAAAAAGTTTTCTGTAGAAAAATTTGTTATCCTAATTGCAAATGTTTTAAAAGTTTAAAAACTGAAAGTCACTGCTCCCACTCTCTTTCCTAGAGGGGTAAATTGTTAACAACCATTATATGATTTTTTTGTATGTGTATAAACATACTTCGGAATTAATACAGACAATGCTTAGGCATATTTTATTTTAACTTCTAAAATTACAGAACACTGAAAACGTATGGCAAGTTGATAAATATGTGTTGGTGTTTTTTTTTTTAAATAGAAAAGTATGTATGTACAGTCTTTGGCAATAATCCCTCTGCAACCCCTCCCCCAAATTTATATGCTTTTACCTAGTATATTTTTAAGAATAATTAGGGCTACAGAAATAGTGACTTGTGCATACATATGGATAAGGGTGGTTATGGTGGCTTTTCTGGTGGTAATAGAAAAATGGAAACAACCTGAATGTCTCACTAATTGATGGATGGTTAAGTTATGATACATTGGGGTATAATGGAATACCAAACTGCCATATGTATATACTGACATAGGAGAGATTTGTTATATTAATTGAAGAATATATACTGAAGAAACTACAGTATGGCTTCCCCACCCCACCCATTTTGGGGGGTAGATAATGTATGTCTTTGTACACTCATTTGCCACATAATGATGTTTTGGTTAGCAACAGACCCAAGATACAGTGGTAGTCCCAACAGGCCCAAGATACAGTGGTAGAGATTAAAATGGAGTTGAAAAATAACTGTCACCTATTGGAGTTGTAGTTGTCATAATGTCTTAGTACAATTGCTTTATTTTCTTTATAAATTTAGTGTAGCCTAGTTGTACAGTGTTTATAAAGTCTATAGCAGCATACAGTAATGTCCTAGGCCTTCACACATTCACTCACCACTCGCTGACATACCCAGAGCAACTGCCAGTCCTACAAGCACCATTCATGGTAAGCATTGTCCTATACATGTGTGCCATTTTAATCTTTTGTATCATTTTTACTGTATCTTCTCTGTTTATATATATTTAGATATACAAATAGGCAGCACTGTGTTACAGTTGCCTGTAGTATTTAGTACAGTAACATGCTGTGCAGGTTTGTAGCCTAGGAACAACAGGCTATACCTTATAGCCTAGGTGTGTAGTAGACTGTCCCATCTAGGTTTGTATAAATACCTCTGTGATGTTTGCACAACAGCTAAATCTACTAATGAGGCATTTCTCAGAACATGTCTCCATCTCAGTTAAGCGAAGCTTGACTGTATGTGCATAGAGAACTGTCTGAAGAGACTTATGAAATAGTTAACAGTTGCTTTACTTACATTTAGAGGAACTAAAGGGCAGTAAGGAGTGAAAAGCGAACTTCTGCTTACCAATCTTTTTTTTTTTTTTAAATAAGTTTAACTCAGATATGTTAATATAAAATTCACATACTACTACAGTTCACCCATTTAAAGTGTACAGTTCAGTGGCTCCGTATATTCATGAAGTTATGTAGCCATCACCACAGTCCATTTTAGGACCTTTTTCAGGCCAGGTGTGGTGGCTAATGACTGTAATTCCAGCATTTTGGGAGGCCGAGGCAAGAGGATTGTTTGAGATTGGGAGTTCGAGACCAGCCTGGACAACATGGCGTGAGACTTCCCCTTTCCCCGACAAAAATATAAGTAAATTAGCCGGGTGTGGTGGCTTGCACCTGTGGTCCTGGCTACTCTGGAGGCTAAGGCAGGAAGATCACTAGAGCCCAGGAGTTCGAGGCTGCTGTAAACCGTGATCCTGTGATTACAGCACTGCAACTCTAGTCTGGGCAACAGAGCAAGACCTTGTCTCCAAAACAAAACAAAACTTCATGTTCCATAGCTGTCAACCTCTCTCTCCTCAATCTCCCCCAGCTCCTGGCCCCCACTAATACACTTTCTAAGATTTTCCTGTTCTGGACATTTCATATAAATGATATCATACAACATGTGGTCTTCTGTGACTGGCTTTATCATTTAGCATAATGTTTTCAAGGTTCATCCACGTTGAAGCATGTATCAGTACTTCATTCCTTTCTCTTTTTTTCTTTTCTTTTTTTTTTTGAGACAGGGTCTCGCTCTGTTGCCTAGGCTTCTGGTGTCCAGTGGCATGAAGATCTGGGCTCACTGAAACCTCGGCACTGCATCCTGGGCTCAAGTGATCCTCACACTTCAGCCTCCCAAGTGTCTGGGACTACAGGCACATGCCAGCACGTGCAGCTAGTTTTTGTATTTTTTATCTTTTTTAATTTTATTATTATTTTATAGAGTTGGGGTTTTGCCATGTTGCCCGGGCTGGTCCCGAACTCCTGGCCTTGAGTGATCCACCTGCCTGGACCTCCCAAAGTGCTGGGATTACAGGTGTGAGCCACTATTTACGATACCTGGCTCAATTTTTGTGTTTTTTGTAGAGATGGGGTTTCACTATATTGCCCAGGCTGGTCTCAAACACCTGGGTAAAAGTAGTGTGCTGACTACATCTTTTCAAAATGTTGGGATTATAGGCATGAGCCACTGTGTCTGGCCACTTAATTCCTTTTTTTTTTTTGAGACGGAGTCTCGCTCTGTCACCAGGCTGGAGTGCAGTGGCGCAATTTCAGCTCACTACAGCCTGTGCCTCCTGGGTTCAAGCGATTCTCCTGCCTCAGCCTCCCGAGTAGCTGGGACTATATGTATGCACCACCACACCCAGCTAATTTTTGTACTTTTAGTAGAGATGCGGTTTTGCCATGTTGGCCAGGATGGTCTCGATCTCTTGACCTCGTGATCCACCCTCTTCAGCCTCCCAAAATGCTAGGGTTACAGGTGTGAGCCACCATGCCTAGCCCACTTAATTCCTTTCTATGGTCAAATAATTTTCTATTGTTTAGATATGCCACATTTTGTTTATTCATCCATCTGTTGATGGACATTTGGTTTCAGTGAGCCAAGATCTTCACGCCACTGCACACCAGCAACCTGTGTGACAAAGAGTGAGACCCTGTCTCAAAAAAGAAAAAGAGGAAATGAAGTACTAATACTTGCTTCAAAATAGCCCATCCCACCTTTGGGCTATTTTGAATAAATCTACTATAAACATGTATTTACAAGATTTTACATGGACGTATGTTTTCGTTTTCTTGGATATATACCTGGGAGTAAAATTGTTGAATCAAACAGTAACTCTGTGTTTAATTGAGCAACTCTCAGGCTATTTTTCAAAGACGCTGCACTATTTTACATTCGTACCAGCAGTGTATGATATTACTTGTTTGCTTTTTACACCTGTATCTTAAAAATTCACTGAGCGCATGCATTATTAGTGTAACTAAAAAGTTAAGTATTACACTGCTTATCAGACTAATTAACAGTAATGACTCAATTTCTTCCTTTTGTGCTGTTGGTATAACTACCACTGTGGGGTTCACATTTTGCAAGTCAGGTGCTGTAATGAACCCTGAATATTTCCTAAGGATTGGTCACATCTGCTATTTGTAGTGTTTTTTTGTTTGTTGTTTTACATAATACCCAGACTGGTCTAATGCTCTTTCTAGTTTTAAAAGGAACCTTTAGCAAGTACTTGATTCTGAGTGGTTGCACGGTTTCCTGTGATCTTGGCTTTTTCTTATGGATTTGAAATTCCTATAGCAATTTTAACTTTTCTCAGATACTTAAAGCACCGCCTCTTACTTTCAGCTATTTTCACTATTTTCTTATTTCCTCTGGACTGTAAATCCTTTAATCTCCCTTTGCTGCCACATCCAGGCCACTACCTAAACCTATACACCAGGATATCTTTCACATACTTAGGCTTTTAATCTGTACTGCCTGCATTCTAAATCAAGCCACTAGTCTGTTACTGTAGTTGTCTCCTGGTTCTCTTCTTGATTCTTTTTCTCTTTTAATCCATTCACCCCACATCAACCAGGGTGATCTTAAAATCAAATCATGTCACTCTGCTATTTAAAACCTGTCAGTGGCTCCCTGTTGTATTTGGACTGTATTTTAAACTTACTACTATTCACGTGATCTTTTCCTTGTACATTTCTCCAACTTCAAGTTGTGCCACTCTTGTTTCTGATTCAGTACAGTTTAGCTACAATGGTTTCCTCCTCTTAGTTCTTAAAAATTATCAAGGTCTTTCCTGTCTGAGGAACACATGCAGTTCTGTATGTTAGAAACTGGCCTTGCCCCACAGAGTAGTTTTTTCTGATCACTTTATCTAAAGTAGGTCTTTGGTACCCCCAAACCCCAATCCCTGTCTCAGCATCCCATTTGTTTATCACATTTAGCACAATTTGTAATTATTACCATCTTTTTCTGTCTTCTGCAGTGGTATATAAGTCGAATTAATGCAGAGCTAACAGTGTCATACTGTCTAACACATAGTAGATTATTGGTAAATTTTGACTGACTGAAGGGCAGAACATCATTTTACAGAGTCTATTTGTTAAAGAAATGGAAGGCCTTATTTCTGGGTGAAGACTTTGTTTAAATTGAGACTTTTAATGTCAAGTGGCAAATCTCTGTCTTGGTATTTCTGTACTCATTAAAAAATTAGAGTAGGCCAGGTGTGGTGGCTCACGCCCTTTTGGAGGCCAATGCGGGCAGATCACTTGAGGCCAGAAATTCAAGACCAGCCTGGCCAACATGGAGAAACCCTGTCTCTACTAAAAATACAAAAATTAGCCGGGCATGGTGGCACATGTGTGTAATCCCAGCTACTTGAGAGGCTGACACCCCAGAATCACTTGAACCCGGGAGGCAGAGGTTGCAGTGAGCTGAGATTGCACCACTACACTCCAGCCTGAGTGATAGACGAGACTCTGTCTCAAAAACAAAGCGAAACAAATTAGATTTGACTGGGAAGATAGCTTATGTATGTATATATATAATGTGACTGCAGATTGAGAGTTTATTTTGTAATTGAAATTTGATTTCTAGTTCAGTGTCACTGCAGATGAGTACATTTTAGTTGGGACATCTGGGATGCTTGTGAGTTTTTCTCTGAAAAACTGAAGGACATGGCAGTGCATGTTGATAGGCTTACTGTATAAACAGTGGTTTTATGACAGCTTAAACTCTGACTCTTTAATTCTTCAATAACTGGAGGTTTTGAGGTAGAAGAATTGCCATTATGGTTAAAAAAAACTTTATTATGTGAAAATTTCAAATATATTAAAGTAGAGAAAATCGTTTAATAAATCTCCATTAACTTATCTCACTGGCCTTCGAAAGTTACCAGGTCATGACCCATCTTGTTTCAGAGGTACTCCTACTCATTCTGCCTACTCCTTGGTATATAACTTGATGTATTTTATAGTTAAAAGATAAATTATTTTTAAAAACCCATCACCACACACAAAAACCTATAACCATAGTAACATTGTCAATCATATAGAAAATTAATAACTCCTTAATATCATCAGATATTTAGTATGTGGTCAGATTTCCCTAATAGATATCTGAACTTATACTTTGAATAAGGATCCAAATAAGATCTATATATTGTAGTTGGTTGACATGGTCACTTAAGTCTCTTAATACTGTAGGTTTTCCTTCTATGTCGACCTTTTGTTTTGCTGTTTACTTAAAGAATAGGGGTTATTTTCCTGTAGTTTTCCATAGACTAGATTATTATTTGCATTTTATATTTCATTAGCAGTTGTAAAATAATATTACCAAATTCTGTCTTCTTTGTATATTAGGTAGAATTCTTCCCTCATCAACTACTTGATTCTATACTAGCTCATTTTGTGTAAGAAAGGCAGGATAAATACTTGATTCTTCTCCCTTACTTGCTAGTTTTCAAAAATAAAAGGTTAGTTCCTTAACATCTTCCACTGGTGACTTGTAGGGGAGTGTGTGTATGTGTGTCTGTCTGTGTGTGTGTTTGTGAGAGAGAATATTTCTTCATGAACTCATATTTAAACATACTGAAACCCAATCCATTGCATTTAACCATTTTTGCTCAAATTGTTTCCTTTTTAGCTAGTGAGTCTCCAGATTGACTCCCAATTATTTTTGACTTACCCTCAGTAGTCTTTTATGTTTCTTACTTTCCAGTTTAATATGATGTTTCAGAATCAAATTGTACATTTTCTGTTCTAGACCTGGAATTGGCTATGTTTTTTTTCAGATGCCCCATCTCCTTTTGAAGTGGGAATTAGTCTTTAGGAACCATAGTCTAGGGGCTTAGAATGCTCATTGCTGCTGGGTTGATACTGTAACTTTTTTGCATCGTTTTTTTTTAATTTTATGAAGAGTTTGATTATATTGTTACTCTTCACCTTGGGGGTGTATGTGTATGTGTGTACGTACGTGCGCATGCGTGCACACACGCACGTGTTTTTTAGAGACATGGTCTTGCTCTGTCACTCAGGCTGGAATGCAGTAGCATAATCATAGCTCACTGCAGCCTTGAACTCCTGGGCTCAAGGGATCCTCCCACATCAGCCTCCCAGGTAGCTAGGACGACAGGTGTGTACAACCACCTAATTTTTTTTTTTATTTTTTCAGTAGAGACAGCCTTGCTATGTTGCCCAGACTGGCCTTGAACTCTTGGGCTCAAGCTGTCTTCCTGTCCTGGCCTCCCAAAGTGCTACGATTATAAGAGTGAGCCACTGCACATGGCCTCTGTAGTTTTTTTGAACTATAAGTCACATCACATAAAATCCACCCTTTTAAAGTATACAATTCAGTGATTTTTAGTATAGTCGTAATGTTGTAGAACCATTACCATTACCTAATTCCAGCATTTCATCATCCTACAAAGGTACCTTGTACCCATTAGCAGCCACTCCCTATTCTTCCCTCAACCTAGCTCCTGGCAACCACTAATCTACTTTCTGTCTCTGTGGATTTACCTTTTCTGGACATCTCATAAAAATGGAATCAAACAATATATGGCCTTTTGTGCCCAAGGTTCTTTCACTTATCATGTTTTCATCCATGTTGTATCATGTATCAGTATTTTATTCCATTTTATTGCTGGATAACTCCATTGTGTATACATTTTGTGTGTGTGTGTGTGTATGTATTTTTTGTTTATCCATTCACATTGTGTTTGTCCATTCATTGATTGATGCATATTTGGATTGTTTGCACTTCTGGCCATCATGAATAATGCTGTTGTGAACATTTGTGTACAAGTATTTATGTGGACATACATTTTCAGTTCTCTTAGGTATGTACCCAGGAGTGGAACTGATGGGACATATGATGACTCTGCAACTTTTTTGGGAACTGCCAAACTTTTCCTCAGAGGTTGTACCACTTTACATTCCTGCCAGCAGCATATGGGGGTTTCACCTTCACATTCCACCTACATCTGACAGTAGTATCTTCCTCACTGGAGTTATATTTTGTTATTTAATAGTTTTGCAAAATGCATTAAATTTACTTCCATTTAAATTGTTTAAGGTACAGCAGTTTGAGTGTATCTATGATGCTATCTTTAGAAATTTTATTCTAAAACACAAATACCTTTTATAAAATATTGGGACAGTTTTTAAAAAATAATTCAGTGTGTTTCTTTTTTGAAAAGGTTCTTTATAACAGTATCCAGTTCTTTTAATAAGGTCATACCCTCAAATTTTCTTTGCCATTGCCCTTCTCCTTTTTAATTAAATCCAACAAGTGCCTTTTTGCACATCTTTACCTATCTAAAATAGCACTTCTGTTACACCATCACCAAACCCTGCTTTATTTTCTTTCCAGCAGTTGCCTGCTGCCTAACATTAGTTATCTGTTTCTAATGAGAAAAACCAAAAATAAAATTAAGTTCCATGAATTTTTGTTCACAGTGGTCTCCCCAAAGTCTACAGCACTGCATGGAGTGTAGTAAATATTGAATAATACTGAATAAATATTTATTGAAAAGAATGAATAAATAAGATGATTTTACATTAATTTCAGTTCTTGAGCTAGGCCAAATCACAAAAGTTAGGCTTAGTTTGAAGAGGGGTAAGAATGATGACTCCAACTTGGTTTGTTACTGAACCATAAGGTTCTTTCTTATCCTTCCAGCCTCTAAAAAATGGCGTACCCAAAACCCCTGTCCTTAGTCATCTTTAGCCTCTCCATTTGTACTTGCTCCTGCGTTTGGCTTTAAGCCATTCACACACTGATGTCTCCCATTTATGTTTATATCTCTAGATTCCATCTTCTTGATCTCCAGTCTGGTTTAACTAGTACTTTACTTGGCATCTTTGTTTAGATATCTGATAGGTTCTCAAACATAATGTGTCTAAAATGGAAATTTTAATTTCTTGTTCCTCGTCCGTGGAGCTGTCTCTGCATGGCATGAGAAGAATCAATTTTTCTTACAGTGCCCTTCATCAATAAATAGAAAATCTTTGCTTCTGGTTGCTGACACAAAAAGCTTGACTTCTCTTTTTCTGTCCTATTTAATTCATCAACTCAAATCCTATGGGCAGTATTTTCAAAGTATATCCAGAATTAGTGACATCTCACCACTTCTATCTCTACTACCTTTTCATTGCTATATTTTCTCTTGCTGGGATTATTGACGTCTTCTAATTGGTCTTCCTTTACCCCTTACCCCCAATAGCCTTGACTATTCCCTTGCCCAACAGCCAAAATGATTTTTTTGTCTTTGTTTTTTTTTCGAGACAGAGTCTCACACTGTCGCCTGTGCTAGATGTGCAGTGGTGCGATCTCAGCTCACTGCAACCTCCGCCTCCCAGGTTCATGTTACTCTCCTGCCTTAGCCTCCTGAGTAGCTAGGACTACAGGCACACACCACCATGCCCTGCTAAGTTTTTGTATTTTTAGTAGAGACAGGGTTTCACTATGTTGGCCAAGCTGGTCTCGAACTCCTGACCTCATGATCTGCCTGCCTTGGCCTCCCAAAGTGCTGGGATTACAGGCATAAGCCACTATGCCCAGCCCAAAATGATTCTTTAAGTCATCTCAGCCAGTCCTCTGCTCAAAACACCTCAGCATGATTTGGGCCTGCTACTGCTTTGATGTTCTCTGTTCCCTTGCTTACATTGCCCTTGAAAGAGTTTTATGATGCACATTGAAGCCCAAGCTCCCTGAAATATCCTGTTACAGAAGCTTAGCAAACTAGAAATGTTGGTTTTGCATGAGACTGTTCAAAGAAAAGAGCAACTTACTTACTCTTTGTATAAGCCTATCTTTGGGTTTCTCGTTGGGTATTCTTTACTCCTGTTTAGTTCTTTATAAAACCAGGTAAAGGTATTAGTACAGATTATAAGTTTTTAGAAGAACATAGAATATTTGGGTAATAAGGCAAATTTTTTTTTCCTATTTTGCTCATAAGTCAGTTTGGTTTCCTCAGATAAGTGTTCCATTTTGAATTTAGAGATAACCACAAAAACATCCTAAAATACTACAAAAATAATGATTTTGCATTTGCAGGTTGACTTTATTTTTTTGAGACAGGGTTTTGCTCTGTTGCCCAGGCTAGAGTGCAGTGGTGTAATCACAGCACACTGCAGCCCTGACCTTCCAGGCTCAGTTAATCTCCCACCTCAGCCTCCTGAGTAGCTGGGACTACAGGCATGTGCTGCCATGACCAGCTTTTTAAAATTTATTTATTTATTTTATTTTATTTTTTAGAGACCGAGTTTCACTCTGTTGCCCAGGCTGGTCTTGAATTCCTGAGCTCAGGCCATCTGCCTCAGCCTTCCAAAATGCTGGGATTAGAGGCATAAGCCACCTTGCCTGGCCTACAGGTTGATTTTAATTCTTGCTTTATTCATCAAAATTTTATGGTATTTTTTGTTTTACTATGAACATTAGGAATGTTAGCCTTTGATACTGTTTTTGCAGAAACAGGTTAAGACTAACAGGATTTTTACAAAGGAATTGTCAAATTGGGATTTGACTAGTAGGAATTGGCTGGGTGATAGTCAACTTTTTCTTGGCTGACTCTGATCAGCTGCTTAGGCCTGCGTGTATATGTAATACCTTTATTAGGATATGGCCGATTAGGGGGAAAAACTATTGCCAATTTTGCCTCCCCCCTCCTTTTTTTTTCTTTTTTTCTCCCACCCTCAAAGACCTCACCATAAGGGAAAGAAGAGAGCCTTGTTGGACACTGAAGAAGGAACGGGGATTTCTCCTCCTAATCTGGGCCTCCTGTCATGGTAAGTACAAGGAAATAAGAGTAAAAAAAAAAAAAAAACCTCTGTCCTGACAATTAAGTGAACACTAATAAATTCATTCTTACCCATTTTTGTTTTTGTAAGAAATTATTTCTTTTTCTTTCCCAGATCTCGTCTCCTTTCTTTTCTTTTTTACTTAGTGGTAATAATTACAGACTACTCCAATATACAGAGCAGTTTCATTTCTATTAACTTTAATCCTGTGAGCTAGATACTGTCTCTTATTTTTCAGTCAGCAAGTAAATGGAATCAAGACTAAAACATACAGTTCTTGGACTGCAGGTTTTTAATTCCTTTTCTAGGAAGTAGCATGTAGTGAAAACTTTGTATATGTGTGTTTGTAGACAAATTGTAAGATGGTAATCTGCATATTTATTTTTAAAATGTTTTAAATTGGCAAATTATTTATGTATTGTGTAAAACATAATGTTTTGAAATATATATATACCTTGTGGAATGGCTAAATCAAGCTAATTAACATATGTATTACTTCACATAGCATATATGCTTTATGAATTTATGGAAGCAATTCCCTACCTTCCCTGTTCTGTCTCTTTAAGGCAATGTTTTGATCCCATAGTAGGTGGAGCAGCCCTGCGCACCCTCTCCTGTGTCTTTAACCAGAAAGAGAATTTAATGGACAATTTAATGACTTACGGGCCATTTTGGGGCCCAGCTCAAGCAGAGAAGATGGAGCAACGAGCCAGCCACATTTTCATCAATCCCAAGGAAATGTAAACAGTGCTTCAAGCTTGAAAAAGAAATGGTCCTCTGTAATATTGTCCTTCTTCTACCTTGTGATGTTTCCTAGATCCAAACTCGGTTTTATGCTGATGCATAGAGAAGGAATTGAAAAGGCTATGTTAATTTCAAGCTTCATTAGGGATGTAAGGAAAATGCTTTTCAAAATTAAAAAAACAAACTAGTTGTGCAGAAATGTCATATTAAAAGGAAGAGAAAGGTAACTGCCCTTATCTTAAAGGCATGCCAGTTTTTTCTTAGTTTGTGGGCATTACACCTTTATGATTTATCTTATACCTAAACATGGAACTTTTTCTGTTATTTCTTGATTATACTTTATTTTATTGGTTTTCCCACAGTTTTCAATGAATTGAAAAAGTAGTGCTTGTTTAGTATTTCAGCCAGTGCTAATGAATAACAAATGATGGGCTTATGAAAGCAGCTCTGTTCTGTATTGAGGGTTTGTCCTTCATTGTATACCACACAGCTAGTAACAGTGTGGTCCTCTTCCTGGTGCTGCTGGGCTCTCCATGGTGCGTAGCAGAAAGTCTTCCTGTTGTTGTCCCTGGCCTGATGCTGTAGACAACGCTCGGGAGTTGGTTCTGTGTGTACTAGTTGGGGAGTAGCATGGCAATGTATGTATCTTTTGTTTTTGTTTAATTTCTCATAAAGTAACATTGTAACAAATTTTTACAAATCCTCATTTATAATTCTACCATCAGAACCCATGGTTGTATTCCTTTTTCTTTTCTCTTGAGACAGAGTTGCTCTGTTGCCCAGGCTGGAGTGCAGTGGTGCAATATCGGCTCACTGCAACCTCCGCCTACTGGGTTCAAGCGATTCTTGTGCCTCGGCCTCTCGAGTAGCTGGAATTTACAGGCGCCTGCCACCATGCTTGGCTAATTTTTGTATTTTCAGTAGAGATGGGGTTTTGCCATGTTGGCCAGGCTGCTCTCGAACTCTTGACCTCAGGTGATCTGCCCGCCTCAGCCTCCCAAAGTGCTGGGATTACAGGCATGAGCTACCGCACCCCGTCGGTTATATTCCTTTCTAACTAGTTCATGTCTCATATATATGTTTTATATAGTTAGAATGATACAATAATTTTCTGTTTTGCTGGTTTCACTTAATGAATTAAACATTCTCCCATGTTGATTCTTTGGATTCCTAATGATCATTTTACTAGCTGTAAAACATTCTGCAAGTTGTTGGACCATTGATTTTAATTATATACTGTATTGTAGCATTTAGAGTGTATGTCCTTAATCCTTAGTTTTTGTATAGACAATTCAGAAGCATTGAACATTATTTTTGTTTTTAATGTAAACCCCTGTACTAATTTGAGAGTAACATTTCCCCCATCTTTTATACTCTTAAAGGTTCTTAAATGAGATTGGAGTCTGTCTTTGAGAGGTTAAGCATTAGCAAAATATATTTTCATGTTTTATTGTGGAAAATCTGAAGCCTATGCAGAGAGAAAAGTACAGTGCACTCATATACACATCATTCAGCTGCAGTAATCATAAATTCATGACTATTCTTGTATTTGACTTCTTTTACCCTTACCCCTTGGGCAGTAATGCCAAGCATTTTATCAAGGGAAATGTATTGTTTGTCTTTTAATACCAGTCTTAAGAATATGACTGGAAATGACAGTAGGACCGTTAATTATTTTCACTTCTACGCTTTGCAAACACGAACACTAGATATAAATTCAGTTAGTAGGATTAATTGACTGGTAATCAGTCTCTCCTTCCCATATACTTTATTTTTTTGAAATGGAGTTTCACTCTTGTTGTCCAGGCTGGAATGCAATGGCGTGATCTTGGCTCACTGCAACCTCCCCCACCTGGTTACAAGTGATTCTCCTGCCTCAGCCTCCTGAGTAGCTGAGATTACAGGCGCCTGCCACCATGCCCAGCTAATTTTTGTATTTTAGTAGAGGCGGGGTTTCACCGTATTTGTCAGGCTGGTCTCGAACTCCTGACTTCAGGTGATCGTCTGTCTCAGTCTCCCAAAGTGCTGGGATTGCAGGCGTGAACCACCACACCCGGCCCTTCCCATGTACTTTAAATATTTATCTCTGTGGTTGACTTCTGCTCTGAGGCATGTACTTTCCTCTCCTAGCTGCATAATTTAGCCAGTAGCAGAAACTGGTCTGGAACTGTGGTGATTGGCCCTTTTTCAGTATTTTGTGAATGACCACTCTGACTTTATGGAGGTGGATGGAGACTACGAAGTGCCAGATGCCACAATGCCTGGTGTTCCTCAGCAGTACCAGGAAATTAATGACATGGAATACATCTCTTTAATAAGTTACTGCTTATAGCCTAGGAGAAATTTGTTTCCAAAACTGTTACCAGGCCAACATTTCCCAGTTTGTCTCCTTCCAACTTCTCAGCTTATTAACCATCTCAAGTTTGGCCTTCTTCACCTATAAAACTCACAGAAACTATAATAAATTCAGGCTAATTCAACTGCTAAATTCAACTGTTCAGCCACATGGGATCACCAGTCCCCTAGATTCAGTGAGTCCTAATGTTATTCCTTTTGGAATAAATGTATTTTTGTGTACAAGGGGAGAAAAGTTCTGAAGTTTTACAGGTAATGTGAACTGAGACAATAGCTTTTAAAAAGAACATTTGTTTGATTTATGAAAAATAGGTATTTCGTTCTTGCCTTGCTGGCCTAATTTTCAGTTGTTTTATGTTGAAAATCATCCATTTTCAGTCTTCAGTAGCTATTTTGGTGATATATATTGGTCTGGATTAGCACCCTGGTGAGTGTTCCAGCAAGAGTGAATAGGTAAATGGCTTCTTTTTGTTCTTTACAAGCCTGCTACGTTATTTCAATTCTGTGCTAAAAGTCAGCAGAAAACTAGGTCAGGGAATCACTTAAAGATTAATAATGGGTACCTCTGTAAAATGACCTTACAGAGAATAAAAGTCTAGGTCTTATGAATTTATGTGAGGTAAAAAGCTAGTTAATATGATGCTGAGAAGATATGTTAAAAGTATACTTTTATGTAAGATTTTTGCTCCCCTCCATGTTTATATAGCCTTTCCTTACTGTCCCATATTGGTTTATGAGAAAAATCTCCCTAAATTCAAGATTCTTCTCATCTTTAATTTTGTCTCTTTTTTTGGAAACTGTATCTCACTCTGTCACCCAGGCTGGAGAGCAGTGGTGCAATCATGGCTCATCTTTCATAGATAGCACTAGGAGAATGGTTTTAGGAAAAACTTGACTTTTGGAGTGAAGCAGCTTTAATTGGTGTTTAGTATTAGAGTATAGTAGACAAGCAGCTCTGATGGTTTCCAGACCTCTTTTTACATTCGTAAATTATTGAGGTACCCCCAGGAGGGTTTGTTTATGTGGGTTATGTCTATTTATACCTTATTAGAAAATAAAACTGAGAAATCTTTAAAATGCTCATAAATTCATTTAAAAGTAACAAACCAATTATATGGTAGCATAAATAACATTTTTTGAAAAATATTGTTTCCTCATCCAAAGATAGTTTTAGCGTTAACATTTTTGCAAATCTCTTTAATATTTGGCTTAATAGATGACAGGTGAATTCTCGTATTTACTTCAGCATTTAGTCTTTTACAATGTTTTCTTTCTTTTTTTTTTTTTTTTTTTTGAGACGGAGTCTCGCTCTGTCGCCCAGGCTGAAGTGCAGTGGCCGGATCTCAGCTCACTGCAAGCTCCGCCTCCCGGGTTCATGCCATTCTCCTGCCTCAGCCTCCCGAGTAGCTGGGACTACAGGCGCCGCCACGTCGCCCGGCTAGTTTTTTTGTAGTTTTTAGTAGAGACGGGGTTTCACTGTGTTAGCCAGAATGGTCTCGATCTCCTGACCTCGAAATATAGGAAGAAAATGCAGTCTCAGGCAGATACGTAGTTAGAAAAGTAGTTACAAAAAGGAAGATTACTTTAAGTTTTCCCAGATAATTTATATTTTTCTTTAATACTTGACAAGTGGTGTGTTTTTTTGTTTGTTTTTGACACAAGGTCTTGCTCTGTTGCCCAGGCTTGAGTGTAGTGGTGCAATCATAGCTCACTGTACTCTCTGCCTCCTCAGGTGCAGGTGATCCTCCCACCTCAGCCTCTTCAGTATCTGGGACTACAGGCATGCGCCACTGTGCCCATCTAATTTCTCTGTTTTTTGTAGAGTTGGGGTTTCACCGTGTTGCCCAGGCTGGTCTTGAACTCCTGGGCTCAAGCGATCTGCCCACTGTAGCCCCACAAAGTGCTGAGATTACAGGTATAAGCCACGGTGCCTGGCCAGTGGTGATTCTTTAAAGGTTAGTTGCAGTATAGAATCTGAAACCATATCAGTGAACTTTTTGTATTATATTACATTAAAACCGTTGGTCTGTCTTGCACTTCGAGTGAATCTTTATTCACGTATGATTTTTGTAACATCATGCATTGGTCATTAGGAAAATAATGGGTTCATTCATTGAGGCAGATCTTCAAAAGTTGACATATTTTATTATAGTGTGTATGGTTTTTTAAAATCACACGTGGTAGTACCTCCACTTTAAAGATAAAAGTCCTAAGTACTGGGAAGCTATAAAGTTCATGGTGGGAGATGAGAGGTTTTCCAAAATCTAATTTTTGCACAAAAGCTTTGTTATTGGCAACTAATACTATCTTTTGTTGTTATTGTTTGTTTTTTTCCTAATACTGTCTTTTGGAAAAAAGGCCTGCCAAATGTCCACGTCTGTATTACATAGTTTTTCCATCAGTTGTTCTTCCAACTAAGAGTGATATTCAATGAAAAAAATGGCTAGTTCATCTCTTAATTGAAGCATTTGCACAAGTGCTTTACTTCTTGACACCATAATACTGCACCGTGCATCAGAGGTGTTTTACTTGTATTTCCTCTGTAAAAAAGACTTCTACTTAATGGTCAGGATTTAATAAATAGAATTTATAATATTTCCTTGTTTTATCAAGGTCATTCTTATGAAATTGGTACCACTGCCTCAACTGTGCTAAGGTACCAGCAGTTTTACCTACCAGTTATTTTTTGTACTGTTGGTATAGATGTCAATACAGTGAAGAAAGGCAATAATATCATATTATTGGGAAGGTTTTGATCTCACAGGGCCCTTGTAAGCATCTCAGAGTCTGTGGACTTCATTTTGAGAATCTTGCTAGTGTAGAGTATTAACATTATTATGATTATGGTTGCTGTTAGTAAAATCTTAAGTGTTGTCTATAGATAAGAGGAAAAACTTTTTGGGGGAGGATTTACAAAATTACTGGAATTGTGTTAAGTAGTATATACAGAAGCAGCCAGTAACCACTGGTTATAATTCTTAATGCTGTCAGTTGAACATGATGTGGCTTTTGCTCTTTTAAAAATTGCTGTGTGGGGCTGGGCTTGATGGCTCACACCTGTAATCCCAGCACTTTGGGAGGCTAAGGTGGGAGGATCACTTGAGCCCAGGAGTTTGAGACCAACCTGGGCAACATAACGAGACCTTTTCTCTACTGAAAATAAAATTAGTCTGGCATGGTGGTGGGTGCCTGTGGTCCCAGATACCTGAGAGGCTGAGGCTGGAGGATCACTTGAGCCCAGGAGTTGGAGGTTACAGTTAGCTGTGATTGTGCTACTGCACTCCAACACGAGTGACAGAGCAAAACCCTGACTTTAAAAAAAAAAATTGCTGTGTAAACAGATTCTATTATAATTTAGTCAGGCTTTCTAATAGATGACATTTTCCTCATGTCTTCCTATACCATAAAAATTCATAATGCAAAAGATTACTTTTTAATACAAATTATAATTCAATTCACGTGCATCTAGATGAGAATTTATTACTGCTTCTTTTGAAATTGTCTTATCAGAAATACATTTTGTCATATAAGGCAGAATAAATGAAGGATAGTCTTTCAAATATTTTCAACTTGGGAAATTCAGTTCTTAAGCTTACTTTTTCTTAGAAATTGTTTTCAAGCTTTCTATTATGAAAATTTCACATATAACCAGAGTAAACACAATGATAGAGATAATGAACTCTCACCCAGTTTCATGAATTATTAATTCAAAGGTAGTCCTGTTTCACTTCTTCCTTACTCCCGCCCCAATTATTTTGAAGTAAATTTCAAATGTCACCTTTCATTTTTAAGTATTTCAGTATGTATGTCTCAAATAATTTAAGATTGTAACTTAAAGAGAAAAAAAGCATTATATCTTGGTTTTCTCTTAAAAGTAATATGGGGCTGGGCACAGTGGCTGAGGTCTGTTATCCCAGCACTTTGGGAGGCTGAGGCAGCTCTATCACCTGAGGCCAGGAGTTGGAGACCAGCCTGACTAACATGGCAAAACCCTGTCTCTACAAAAATAGTAGCGAGGCGTTGTGGGGCACACCTGCAGTCCCAACTACTCAAGAAGCTGAGGCAGGAGAATCGCCTGAACCTGGGAGGCCGAGGTTGCAATGAGCCGAGATTACACCACCACACTACCTGTGCACTACACTACCAGTGCACCACTGCCTGGGTGACAGAGTGAGACTCTGTCTTAAAAAAAAAAAAAAAGAAGAAGAAGAAATGTATTAACAACCTGTTAGTGCCTAAAAGAAATATTCTAAACTCTTTGACATATTTTTTTTTTCTTTTTTTGTATCAATGTGCTTTCAGACCAGTTGTACCTAATATAATGGATAAAAAACTTTTTAAGATCAGTATTGTTTCCTTGAGCTTTTCTGCCTGTTCACCTTGGTCTTCGTACTTTCATTGTGATTATGCTAGCAGACATGGCAGAAAAACCAAATATGGATGATTAGAAGCTTTGAAATTATTTTAAGGTTTTGGACTTTTCCAGGATGAAGAGACTCGGCACAGCCTTGAGTGCATCCAGGCCAATCAGATCTTTCCCAGGAAGCAGCTGATCCGGGAGGATGAGAATCTTCAGGTAATTATAGGCCACTTTTAAATGTAAAATATTTGTTTAGCATTAACTGTATAGCAGAGTTAATGGATTGAAGTGTAGTGTGATAGATAGATAGGTAGGTAGGTAGATAGATAGATAGATTGATAGATTGATAGAAAGAAATGCAAGCTGGAAAACATCTCATTTTAGCCAGACTTATTTCCTGAGAATCCACTGTTTAAGATGATCTTCTCTGTATCATTCCTTTAGTAGTTCAGAATTTGAATAACTAGATATATTTGAATTAGGTGGGTATAAACCCATCCTCTTTAGGTTCCTTGTCTACTTATGTGCTGTGTTTTCAACTTCAGTGGCTGAGGATTTACCATCCATTCAGCCAACTAATGTTTGAAGCCTTTTTTTTTTTTTTAACTGCTTCAGAACTGTGAAGGGTTTCTTTCATTTTGAAGGTTCCTTTCCTTGAACTTCATGGAGAGAGCACAGAGTTTGTGGGCCGTGCTGAGGATGCCATCATTGCCCTTTCCAATTACAGACTTCACATCAAGTTCAAGGAGTCTCTTGTTAATGTAAGTGATTACCAACTGTTCTCCCTCTAAGGTAGATGGAGAAAGGAAGTCAAAAAACTTAATGCTCTCAAAGAGAGGAGAGGCATACAGAATTGGGAGTGAAAGCATTAATAGCTCCGCTTTTCTCACTTAATTTAGCACTCAAGGAACACTAAGTCAGCAAGCAACTCTTACGCTTGATTTAAAATGATGTGTGTAGTTGTCAGCTGAGGTGTCCATTGTTTAGTTAACAGTGAATGATTTGCACTAGGTAATGCTGTACCATTAAGCTTTATAAAGGCGTAAAGGCTGAATAGGCTTTTATTCCCCAATCTTTAGTAGTTACCAACTGCCTTAGTTGAGGTAATTCCCTGGGCCTTAATGTCAAATGATGAGATGTACTTTGAGCTCACTGCAGACTCTCATTACAGCATGAAGTTACTCTAATGACTCCTTGGTGGTATAAGTGTAGATGTTAAGTATAATGTTTATTTGCATAATAGACTATGTATTACTGAAGAAAAGGCAAGGCTCTTGATTCTCAAGAGTACATTTACCCTTTTCAGTTATGAATGTCCTCTCAGTGAACTGGTTCTTTCAGTGCTCTGCTACCATTAGTCTTAAATGAAAGCAACAAAGGCCTGAAAATTTGTTTACTTACAGCAAATGCCTTCTTCCTTCTTTACTCGCCAGTGTTGTGGCTTTCTACACTCCACTTCCAGCACAGAGAAGTGTGTATTATGACACGTTAAAACAGCTCAGAACTGTAATTCCATGCAGACTGTGTTTTGGGTTCATTTTGGGATTCTTTGAAATCTATTGGGCCGGGCGCGGTGGCTCAAGCCCGTAATCCCAGCACTTTGGGAGGCCGAGATGGGCGGATCACGAGGTCAGGAGATCGAGACCATCCTGGCTAACACAGTGAAACCCCCGTCTCTACTAAAAAAAATACAAAAAACTAGCCGGGCGAGGTGGCGGGCACCTGTGGTCCCAGCTACTTGGGAGGCTGAGGCAGAAGAATGGCTTAAACCCGGGAGGCGGAGCTTACAGTGAGCTGAGATCCGGCCACTGCACTCCAGCCTGGGCGACAGAGCGAGACTCCGTCTCAACAACAACAACAACGAAAAAAAGAAATCTATTGTTCATTTGTTTTACTCAGCAATGAAAGAAAAGCTCAGTGGCTGTCATTTATTTTTTTTTGGTAGTTGACATTTTTTACTTGTTACTATCATTCTTCTTTGTAGTTAAGCATTTATGTCCAAGAGCAGTTTTGGCCTGAATCCCTTCTGGCTTCTAGATTTGGGCCGTGATTATAGCAGTTACATCAGTTTCTATCAGCTAAAGATACACACCAGATTCATTAAGGAAAGAGCCAATGCTGTTCTTTCATACTATATAGCACTCTGTTCAGAAGGGTCCACTTGGATTTGAGTAGTCGTAATGGGGAGGGGAAAGGGGTTCTGGAAACACCTATAAAATCCCAGCAACTGAGAATTCCCCACCAGCTACTGTGGAAGTAATGATAGTAATGTTCAGTAGAACTGCCCAATTTAACTTTGTGTTCTTTCAGTGTTTGAATTGCTGGAATTATAATTAAATTGCATGTGAGAATGATAGTTTTATATCATTGCGTTTTCTCATATACTGTATTTATCAGTTTATTGGTTGATGGCCAGGTATTTCAGAGACTATTTTTAGAACTATTTGAGAATAAGGTCTGCCAGAAAGCATGAAACTCATCATGTCATTCATCAGCTTAAAGCCCTCCAGTGTTTCTTCACTGCTTCTATGATGAAGATCAAATTATTTAACATGGCATGAAGCTGTTTGTGATCCTTGGTCCCTGCAATGTTGTCAGCTTTCCTCCTTTCCCCATTTTCACGTTTTTTTACTTGTAAAAGCAGCCTCCTTATATTCTTCAGCCATACCTCACATCTCTCTATTCCCTTTTCTGCCCAGCAACTTCTGTTCATCTGTCAAAATTCAGTTCAGGTGATAACTTCTGTGAAGCCTTTCTTAGTCCCAGTTCCCTCTATGAACGTTAATTACACTCTTTCTTTACTTTGTCTTTATCTCATACATTCTTTTATAACAGTTACCAATTAGGTTGTAATTTTTGGTTAATTGTCTTTGTATCTTTAAGATCCAGCATGTCTCCTGGTGCCACAATATTCAGTAAATATTCAATGAATTGAAGTTAATGTGGGTTTGAAGTGGGCATTAGAACCTTTTCCCCCTTTGGCGTTTAAAGCTTATTTTAAAACAGTACATATCTGTGTGAATAGGCTGTGTCTTAATTGTCTCTAAGGATAGCTGTGTGAGTAGGTTGTTGACTGGAATTGCTGATCCCCCATTGTGATTGAGAGATAATGCTTAAGGAAACTTGCCACTGTTCTTTCTTTTGATCCATTTTCTTAACCTGAAAGTGTTTTTTCTGTTAGCATCATAACCCTCTAAAGCATAGAGCCTACATGTTACTTAAAAAGCCCAGGGTAGGCCGGGTGCCGTGATGCACGCCTGTAATCCCAGCACTTTGGGAGGCTGAGGCGGGCGGATCACCTGAGGTTGGGAGTTCGAGACCAGCCTGGCCAAAATGGTGAAACCCCCATCTCTACTAAAACTACAAAAATTAGCTGGGCATGGTGGCATGTGCTACTCAAGAAGCTGAGGTAGGAGAATCACTTAAACCCAGGAGGTGGAGGTTGCAATGAGCCAAGATTACGCCACTGCACTCCAGCCTAGATGACAGAGGGAGACTCTGTCAAAAACAACAACAACAACAAAAAAAAACCCCCACAAAAACCCCAAGGTAATGACTTTGTACAGAAAAATGATGGTGTAAAAGTATTTTGGCATTGCACTGACTTAAAAAATTTCAGATTGAGAGAGACTAGAACTCCTCCATAAAAATAAATTAATTTATCACAACTAGTACTAAGAGATTCCTGAAACCTGAAATCTGGAGGTACTTAGGAAACAAGGATTCCTCCTGCATCAGGTCCTGGGTGGAGATCAGACAGTTGGTAGTGGTGTTGCCCCTCCCTCTTTCCTTTCTCAGCAAATAAGTGTTTCAATAAAATGTTAGATCAGGAGGCTCTCTTTAAAGGTTATTTTATCTTTATCAAACACATTTAAACCATCAAAGCCCAAACGTACCAGTATATGTTGTGGCATGCCCCAGTTTGCGTCATTTTGTATGCTTAAATCAAAATACTTAGCACTTTAGAAAATGACTTACCATCATGTTTTAAATAGCTACCTAATATCATGTATTCTCTTTTAATTTCACAGCACATTGAGTAAAATGTGTCTGTAGGTTTTGATACCATAAACATAATTACTTTAATTCACACATTCACTGAATATCAAGTTCCAGTTCCTGTGGTAAAGAATCTCTGTAGTAGTTTATGTGTAGCATTTAAGGTATAAACTGCTCCTATTCTGTGCTTTTCCCAAATTATTACATATTTACAGATGTAGTTCTTTGAAGCTTAGATAATTTGTAAACAAGTTAAAGTGATCAAGTGGAATTCATGAACATTTAAAAGTGTGCGTGTGTGTGTAATTTAATAGACTCTTTCTCAATCTGCTGCTTCTGAAATCCCAGTAAGTAGCATAAAAATTCTAGGCGGTTGCTGCACCTGTGCTTGGAGCTAATTGATTTTGAGTGTTAGATGCTGACTTTGCAAATCAGCAGAATGTTTCCCCTCTGCATGAGTCCTTTTCCTTTTACTGGACCAAATTCTAGTTGTATGCTACTATGAGAACAATTTGTAGGCTAAGGAAAAAGCCCTATAGTTTATACATAAGCAGGTGGAATTGTGACCTTCAAAAATACGTAGAATAAGTTTCTATTAGAAATAATTTGTAAAATCAACACTAGTATTTTTTTCTTTCACTTTTTTTTTGGAGACAGAGTTTCACTCTGTCGCCCAGGCTAGAGTGTGGTAGCACAGTCTAGGCTCACTGCAGCCTTAGCCTCCTGGGCTCAAGTTATCCTCCCACCTCAGCCTCTCAAAGTGTTGGTACTACAGGCATTAGCCACCACACCCTGCTGCGAAGGAGGTTATTGTTAATACTTAATGCACTTTTATCTAGCATTCATATAATAGTGAGAGCCTCCGAAAGCAGTGCTGGAGGCTTGTAATTTGTCAAAGGTGAACAACAGAGTTTGAGTCTTAAACCAGTGACAGTCTTTTGCTGGTTAGTGGATTTTTGGTTGTTGTTTTTTGAAACAGGGTCTTGCTCTGTCGGCCACGCTGGAGTGCAGTGGCGCCATCATGGCCCACTGCAGCCTCAACTTCCTGTGCTTAGGTGATCCTCCCACCTCAACCTTCTGAGTAGCTGGGTCTACAGACACGTGCCACCATGTTCAGTTAATTTAATTTTATTTTTCGTAGAGATGTCTATGTTGCCCAGGCTGGTCTCAAACTCCTGAGCTCAAGCAGTCCACCCACCTTGACCTCCCAAAGTATTGGGATTACAGATGTGAGCCGCTGCACCCAATTTTTTGTTTTATTTTATTATTTTATTTTATTTTTTTATCCTTATTTTTTTATGTTATGTTATATTATTGTAGTGACAGGGTTTCATCATGTTGCCCAGGCTGGTCTTTAACTCCTGGGCTCAAGCGATCCTCCTGCCTCAGCCTACCAAAGTGCTGGGATTATAGGTGTAAGCCGTTGTGCCTGGCCCTGATTAGTTTTTAAATGAAAAAATTTTGCACCCAGATATTCCACTTTATTACTGATTTTAGATTTAGACCCATTTTTACTCTGTTACTGGCATTTTAACTTCAGGTGTACAAGTACAAGGTTAGTACTTCCCATTCAGGCTATAAAAAGGGTGTTTGTTTTTAAAAAGGTAGAAATTATCCCACTTTAAATTCTGGTGTTTAAAAATAATGCACATGTATGCACACACACCCAGAATGAGTTGAGGAGGTAAATATAGTAGGGTGTGATGGCATCAGATCCCTCTGAAATGTGACAGCACTTTGGACATAACCTGTGCATGTCTGTTAAGTTTTTAAATTGCCGCTCTTCTGCTTTTGTTTTTGTTTGTTTGGATTGATGCTCTTAAGGGTGCTAGTGTCTGTGATGTAACTTTTGGCTTTTTGAGGAATTGGTTGTAGCACTGAATGTGTTTGATGCATTGTTTGAGCCTGAGTTTGGTGAAATTTATATTAGGAAAAGCATTGTAAAGTGAGATTGTGTTACCTGGCAGGTGGAGATAGAGGAGAGAGGAGCAAAAAGAAAATGAGTTGTTACAAGACATTGAATCAGTAGGTTTGAGGGATTTGAAAGTGAGTTTATCTTGCTACTGTGTTACAAAAAGAATTGCATCTGAGGAGTTTTGATTTAAACTCTGTTTTTCTCTTGAAGATCCCTGGTGGAGAAGCTACTTATTTGTGCAAGAAAAACTAAAGTACAGCTCATATGGAAGAGAAGTCCAAGTGTAGGGGAAGAAAGAAAGGCACACCATGTGTGGTGGAAGGAGCCCAGGCTGGAGGACAGACACGGATTCTGGTCCTGACTTTTACTACTATACTAGCTTATAGTGTAGTAGTTTAACCTTCCTGGGCTGTAAAGTGGACTGGCTCTTGAATCTGTAATTTGCTTTTGAGTATGAATGTAGGGTATCTCTAGTTATAGAAATGGTAAGAGATCATTTTCTTACATGAGGAAATTTGAACCTAAAGCAATGGAGTGGGCCTTAAGAAAGTAGGGAAACAGTATGTTTTGGATGGAGGTATCAACAGGAGAAGGCCAATTCTGCCTTGTAGAAAAGTCATGATGGACTTGGCGCAGTGGCTCACACCTCTAATCCCAGAACTTTGGGAGGCCGAGGCAGGTGGATCACCTGAGGTCAGGGGTTCAAGACCAGCCTGGCCAAATGGCGAAACCCCATCTCTACTAAAAATACAAAAATTAGCTGGGTGTGGTAGCAGGCGCCTGTAATCTCAGCTACTCAGGAGGCTGAGGCAGGGAGAATAGCTTGAACCTGGGAGGTGGAGGTTGCGGTGGACTGAGATTGCACCATTTCCAGCCTGGGCAATAGTAACAAGACTGTCTCAAAAAAAAAAGAAAAAAGGCAATCTGTGGACGGAGCGCTGAAGGGAAACACTGGAGTAGAAAGGAGAAGAAAAGGGAGATATTTGTTATAAAAATCATGTGTTTCTCTTTTATAGGTCCCTATTCTTGCTGCATATTAAACTTTCCTGCTTGTGACAATCTTCATGAATATTAAAATCTGTTCTCCATATCTGTGACTTGTATACACGTGGTTGATTTTGGTGACTTGCTAGTGTCTGCAATCTGATTTCAACTCATAGAACCAACATTTTAATTCTTCTTTCTAGAAATAGATAAAATAAAAAAAGAAAAAGAAAAACAAACAACAAAAAAAAGAAATAGATAAAATAAAAAAAAAAGAAAAACGAAAAAAAAATTAATTCTTCTTTCTTATATTTATGATGTTAAAATACAGAAAAAATATATGTGTATATATTGCCTGAATTTTAGGTAGCAAATGTTTTGCATGCTCTGAGATACTTTATTCTGTTAAGTTTGGGCACAGGCCATTGGGCTCTGATTTAGTAATAAGGATGTAAAACTTACTTGTTCTTTGTAGCAAAGTAGCAAAGGCTAATCCATTTCCCCCAGCAGCTGCTAAGAGCATTAGCTGGTTTTCATGTCTTCTGTCCATAAAGTCAGTCAGTTGCAGGGAACTTGGGATGCAGGTGACTGCTGCAAGAGCAGCCTCTTCATGTGGATTTCTAAAGCTCACTTTAATCCTATCCGAGACTCTTCCCAAGCCCCATGCCTGAGATTTCCTTAGTTGTGACTGAGGTTCAGAAAGCAGAAGCTGATGGCACATGGGAAGGCTGGAGGCTTGCCCAATGAAGCTGGCAAAATTTTAATTGGTAACATTTTAGAAAATTGAGGTTAGAACTCATGCCTCTTAATTGCCGGTCTGCAGCCACATTTTGGGGGGATATATAGGGAGTAAGGTAGTTAGCAGGAGTATATACAAAATAAAAAGCAGTACGTGTGTGTTACAGGCTACCCAGAGGACTGGCCTCAGGACAAAGCAATGTTGTCTTCTAATCTCTATCTTCTTAATCTCAATATTTCTTCTTTATAGTGTATCTCTGATAAATTGTAGGTTTGTTTTTTTTTTCCCCTTAGATGCACAGGTCTTGGAAGAATTCTAAGTTGCATCAGTTGCAGTTTCTCACAGCACCTTGGGGTTAAGGACGTAAACAAAAACAGAGGGCCAAAAGCTCCTTTTGTTCTCAGAACACAGGCAAGATTTTTTTTTTTTGAGATGGAGTTTCGCTCTTGTTGCCCAGGCTGGCGTGCAATGGCATGATCTCAGCTTACCGCAGTCTCTGCCTCTGGGATTCAAGTGATTCTCCTGCCTCAGCCTCCGGAGTAGCTGGGATTACAGGCATGTGCCACCACACCTGGATAAGTTTGTATTTTTAGTAGAGATGGGGTTTCTCCGTGTTGATCAGGCTGGTCTCAAATTCCCGACCTCAGGTGACCCGCCCACCTCAGCCTCCCAAAATGTTGGCATTACAGGCGTGAGCCACCGCGTCCAGCCAAGATTTCTTAGTCTTTCTCTGACCCCCAGTCCTATTACATTTGTAAGGGAATTTTTGTAGACTGTAGACTTAAAAGCAAGAAGACTTTAGTCGTAAGGTAGAAAATCCCAGTCATTTATGTGAGTAATATTATTTTGCTTTCTTCTCTTCTTTAACCCCTGCCCCAGTTTGTTTCTTTGTCCATCACTGGGCTTCTTTTTGATCCCTGCATCCTCATTCTGAGAGCTCTCTGCTGACTGGCAGCTCCGTGGTGGGGCAGAGTTTGCAGGAAGCTTATTCCTGAAACTGGCTCAGCTAACACGAGGGCCAGCCTGTGCAGACAGCACTCTTGTTCCCGTCTGCATTGGAGGAGACTGCCCTCCTCTTTGCATACTAAACACAAGTTGTTGGAATGCTATTTGCAACTCCCAGAGCCACATTTTGGCTAGGCTTGATACAGTGTAAGAGGCAAATGGCCCACTCCTTTTTCAAGGAGTAGAAGTATTCACTATTATTTTACCAGGTTTGCCTTGAAAGCCTGGAAATTGCTTTTTGAAGCCAAGGGTTGAATTAGGATGATTTGAGGGATAGGAGGACGATCCTCATATTGTCCTGAAGATTTGGCACCCTGTCTAGATGCTTTTGCTTCTATCTGTCTCCCTTCTATCTGCTGTTATACATAATCCTGTGTCCAGTAGAGTCTGCAGACCAGATTGGCGAGGAGGAACCATTCCAGCTTGTTCAAACCTCAAGCCCCATTTTGCAAACAGGGCTCCTAACTGATCTTTTGAAGCAAATCTGACATAGTTATTATAGTTTTAGCATCTTTGATCACTGTATGGCCTTCTCCCTCCTTTTTTATACCTTTGAATCTATTCTACTTAGTAGAGAGCCTGGCCAGAAGCTATTGTCTTTTCTGTGCAATCC
This sequence comes from Piliocolobus tephrosceles, assembly GCF_002776525.5. Lineage (NCBI taxonomy): Eukaryota > Metazoa > Chordata > Mammalia > Primates > Cercopithecidae > Piliocolobus > Piliocolobus tephrosceles. The sequence continues at coordinate 11,451,117 of NC_045452.1, forward strand.
CCAGTCAGCTTAGAACTCTAGTCTTTTTCAGGAGCCTCATTGGCTGACACTAAGCCATAAGCCCACTCTGTCATTTGGGGCAAACAGTAGTTTCCCACTGGTGTTCTGATCTATAGTTCTTTTCTATAAGCAAGAAAAGATTACTGTTCTGGCTCCCTTCAGCTTCTGTGTCATTGCATCATTGCAAATCATAGTCAGTTATAGCATCTAAAAGTAGTACTCTGATCTTGTGAATTCAGTGCCTGAGAGATATATTCTCCCCTTCTTCCAAAGGTGGTGCCACCTCTTTGTTGCCTTCATGCTATGACATGACTTGAGACCACTGATTTAGAGATAAAGGGAAGTCCTAATTCACTTTGTAGTAAATAACTTGAGTACCGTTGATGCAGATAAGTTTGAAGTTCTATTTTTGTTGCTTTCCCTTATAGATCTTTTTAATTAGTCTTGTTGGACACATTGAAGAACTCCAGGGTCAAAGCCTTTTTGACTAAGAGGACTTCATTTTTTTTTAAATTGCAGGTTCCATTACAGCTTATAGAAAGTGTTGAATGCAGAGATATATTTCAGCTTCATTTGACTTGCAAAGACTGCAAAGTTATCAGGTATGTGGTATGTTTGTGTTGCTGTGGAAAATATTTTTTAAAGAATGGGTCCATTATTTGGTAACTTAGTAAAATACCTTTTGATGATTAACGTCATTAGGAATATTTTCTGAGTAGTTTTTGCCTGAAATATTTTATCTGTAGGATGTATACTTTGCTATGTTGAAAGATTTTTTTTTGTTTTAATTTGGAAATAATTTTAAATTTACAAAAGTAAAAATACTAAAAAGAACATCAGTACACCATTCATCCAGATTCACTCGTTAACATTTTACCATTTGCTTTATTATTTGCAGAGGCCTGGGATGTGTGTCTGTGTGTGTGTGTGTGTGAGAGAGAGATTCTTTTTCTGAACAGATTGAGAGTAAGTTACATAATCATGGCTCTTAATCCCAAAATACTTTAGTGTGCTTTCCTAAGAATAGGGATATTTTCTTACATAACCATAGCATCATCAATTTTCAGTTTTACATTGATAATGCATATATCCAGTCTACTATACATGTTCCAGTTTTGTCAGTTCACCTAATGACCTACTGATATTTTTTTATAGCATTCTCCCTCACCTCATTCAGTACAGGATCCAGTCTAGGTCATATATTGCATTTAGCTGCCATGACTCTGTAGCCTTCTTTAATCTGGAACATTTTGTTTTTGTTTTTGTTTGTTTTTGAGACAGAGTCTTGCTCTGTCGCTCCGGCTGGAGTGTAGTGGCACGATCTCAGCTCACTGCCTCCGCCTCCTGGGTTCAAGCTATTCTCCTGCCTCAGCCTCCTGAGTAGCTGGGATTATAGGCGTGTGCCACCACACCTGGCTAATTTTTTGTATTTTTAGTAGAGACGTGGTTTCACCATGTTGGCCAGGCTGGTCTCGAACTCTGACCTCGTGATCTGCCCGTTACGGGCTTCCTAAAGTGCTGGGATTACAGGCATGAGCCACCATACCCGCCCAATCTGGAACATTTTCTACAGCCTTACTTTCTTTTATGACGTTCACATTTTGCAAAATATAGTCTTTTGTTTTAATGGAATACTTCTCATTTTGTGTTTGTCCAGTGTTTCCTCAATTAAATTGAGGTTATGTTTTCTCATCTGGAATACTGTATATATGATGTCACGTCCTTTTCAGGGTATTGTATTACATCTGGAAGTACCGTGTCCACATATCTTTCACTGGTGATGTTAATTTTGATTATTCCAGTCGAGATGTCACCTGGTTTCTCTAATTTCTGCGTTTTCTCTCTGGCAACTAAAAACAGTCTGGGGGGGCACTTTGAAACAATGCAGATGTCCCTGCTTCTCATAAAAATTTCTCCATAAGTTTAACATTCTTTGATGATTTTTATCTGCTCTTAACTATAATGGTTGCAGGCTGGGTGCGATGGCTCACGCCTGTAATCCTAGCACTTTGGGAGGCCTAGGCGGGTGGATCACTTGAGGTCAGGAGTTTGAGACCAGCCTGAGCAACATGGCAAAGCCGTGTCTCTACTAAAAATACAAAAATTAGCTGAGTGTGGTGGTGCATGCCTGTAGTCCCAGCTGTTTGGGAGTCTGAGGCAGAAAAATTGCTTGAACCTGGGAGGCAGAGGTTGCAGTGAGCTGAGATCAAGCCACTGTACTCCAGCCTGGGTGACAGAACAAGACTCCATCTGAAAAACAAAAAACCAAAAACCAACGATGCCTGAAATGCATTTTTAAATTTAATAGCTCTAGAGGTCTTAAATACCACAAGTTTTTACTGCATTCCTCTGACCTTTTCTGGGGTGTCAGTAAACATTATGTGTGGGTATATTGATAAGCCACCATGACTGGGATGAGGGAGAGGTTTAAGTGACCCTTTGGTTTTAAGACAGATATTTAAATTGCTTTTTAGTCAGTGAGATTTGGCTTATTTTTGATAGATACTGGCTACACAACTCAGTTTAAGAAGGTAGTTGCTTATTAATTAATTTTTAACATTGCATTCAAAAAGGCCAAATATTTAAACAAATCTTTATTTTTATTTATTTTCTTGAGACAAGGCCTCACTCTGTTGCCCAAGCTGGAGTGCAGTGGTGTGATCTTGGCTCAATGCAAACTCTACCTCCCTGGTTCAACGATTCTTGTGCCTCAGCCTTCTGAGTAGCTGGGATTACAGTTGCATGCCACCACAGCTGGCTAATATTTTTGTATTTTTATTAGAGATGGGAGTTTTGCCATGTTAGCCAGGCTGGTCTCGAACTCCTGACCTCAAGTGATCTGCCCGTTTTGGCCTCCCAAAGTGCTGGGATTACAGGCATGAGCCACTGCACTCAGCCTAAACACATCTTTAATAAATTAGTTTTCAGTAATTATTTTAACTCCTTAGTTGTATATACTGAAAATTGCAGTTGACAATAGAATTGTTTTGTTCTCTACATGGTCATAGTTGAAAGTTTCAGTGTAGTCTGTCTTTTGGATCTGATTTGGCCTAATAGCTAAATATTGAAATTACTCCCTAACTGGCTAAAAATAATGCTGTGGTTTTCTGTTTGTTAAACTTGTGCTAATATGTTACTACAAAAAAAAAGGATTTTTCTAAACACATTTTTCATTAGGGACAACCATAAAACTTTAATGGAAGAAGTAGAATGAAGCTCCACTCGAAAGAGAATAGCTGCCATTTTTCTGTAATAATTGTCATTAATAAATCTTAGAAGAGATTTCATTAGTCTAAAAAAATAGGTTGTCCACATGGTCAGCTTCCTTCTTTGGACATTTTGGTCCATTGGCTAACATTTGTTTTTCTTATAAGTGAAAATGAGCATGCGAATGACTGCCTGCCTCGGACGCTTTCTTGACTGTGGTTCCCACTTCATTACAAGTGGGCATTCTTGAAGTAATGGCTTTTCTTACCTTTCACTTCAACTGTCTGATTACATCCGTACTTGTTTGGCTTTACAAAAGGTGTCAGTTTTCAACTTTTGAGCAGTGTCAAGAGTGGCTGAAGAGACTGAACAACGCAATCCGACCACCTGCTAAAATAGAAGATCTCTTCTCATTTGCATACCATGCTTGGTGCATGGAGGTCTATGCCAGTGAAAAAGAGCAACATGGAGACCTGTGCAGACCAGGTATGCCTCTCTGAAATGTGCAAATGGCCAGGGGCTTTATCAAACTACTGATGGAAGTACTTTTAACATGAAATGGGACACCTAAGCATTGATATATTCAATCAGTGCATATTTTAGGGAGCACCTAGCATGCGCAGCATTCTTCTAAGCTTAATAGAACATCTTTTCTGCCTTCCAGGGGAAGGGAAGAACATGAGAAGGCATCACAATCTATTGGGCCTAAAAACAGCTCAACTATAATAAGGTTTTATGAATATTATGGAAGCCTAATAGAAGGGAGCCATGAGTTTTGTATACATGTGTGCGAAGACTTCACGTTTAAACTGGCTTTTGAATCAGCTTTGAAAGTTGAATAGGAGTTCATTGGTGAGAGGTCAGGTGCCTATCAAGAACAAATAGATTGTGGGGTTTTTTTTGTTTTTTTCTTTTTTTGAGACGGAGTTTTGCTCTTGTTGCCCAGGCTGGAGAGCAATGGTGCGATCTCAGCTCACTGCAACCTCCACCTCCTGGATTCAAGCAATTCCCCTGCCTCAGCCTCCCGTGTAGCTGGGATTACAGGCATGCGCCAAGCGCCACCATGCCCGGATAATTTTTTATTTTTAGTAGAGATGGGGTTTCTCCATGTTGGTAAGGCTGGTCTGGAGCTCCCAACGTCAGGTAATATGCCTGCCTCGGCTGCCCACAGTGCTGGGATTATAGGCGTGAGCCATCGCACCTGGCCTAGATTGTGGGTTTTAACATGTGACCCCCCCCCCCCCAAAAAAAAAGAGATGCTGAGCCTGTTCTGGAACCCAGGCTTCCTGATTCCTCTGTGGTCTTTGTTCCCTTCACTGTCATTCTCCGTCAGAAATGGCTTTGACCAAGTTCATGTTATTTTTCTGCGTATAGTTTCCTGTAAACTTTATGTGGTCATAGATAGAACTTTGCTGGTCCAACACTGACTTTTAGTGTGTCAGGTTTCGAAGTGAAGTCTTAAATTTCTATGCAGTGAAAAGTTGTGAGCCTCCTTCAAATAAAGTTTACTCTTGGGACTTTTTTCTAGAAACCTGAAATTTTAATCCTGAATCTTCAATCTTATCAGTCTGCCCTGGGTCATTTTAAACGTTTGAGGCTAATCTTGCTTTTGTTACTTTGTTCTCTGGCTCTATCACTAATTGAAGCTTTTGGTTCACATTCTTGTTCTGTTATGTTAAAATGCTTGTAACATTAGCATTATCTTATGTTTAATAATGCTTTGATAAATACTTTTGTTTGATCCTCATGACCTTGTCAAACAGGCAAGATAGGTTGGTGTCTGTTTTGGGAGCCAAAGAAATGGAGGCTCAGAGGTAAAAAGCCTGTTGTCAAGTCCCAGTGCTAATCACTGACCACAGAACTTAAAACTTAAAACCAGTTCTCAGTTATTTAGACCTGACCGTAGGGGGTGCTGTGGATACAGAGTTTGAAAAACAAAAGCACCTGCCCTCGTGGAGCCTCAAGGAAAGCCTCAGAATCCCAGCTTCTCACAAGCATGTCCAGGCTAGCAGAATCCTGTCACCTAAGACAGACCATACCAACCCTGAAGTTTATGAGAATGTGCTTAAAGTGTCTCTCACTTCACTCCAATTGTTGCATCTATTTTTTGTCTTTATTGAGATGCCATCACATTTTAAATACTTTTTAAATTTTTTTTTTATAGCTCTTTTCAAATTTGGGGGTTTTTCTTAAAGAGAAAGTTTACAGACAGTGATGTGTACAACTCTTACATGTACATTTTCTGAGTTTTTAACCGTTGTGTCTTCTTTATTTTTAGTTTCTACCATCTCCTAGGATAATGAACTTAATGAGTGCATCCTACTGCATTATGTTATATAAGAACTTTAATTTGTTTAAGACCCCTGACTCCAAGAGGTATTCCCTAATTTTGGGTTGCCAGCATTTACTCAGCAAGATTTGCTTTCTCCTCTCCTGTTCTCTCACAACCACAGATGGAAAAGTCCTTATCTTTTTAGGAGAACTGTTTTAGTCCCTTGATAATTTTAGTTTCTTTTGGATTTGAGCAAACTCTTAGGATATTCCTGAGAGGTACCTCTGGTCTAGTCTTTTAATTATGGGTGGCTTTGTCCTGAGGTGGGATGACTTTTGTCCCCAGATCCTTTCCCTTCCTGATGATAATCTGATATTCTTTGGCCATCAAGACATAAAGATATCTACGGTGTTCTCTGTCTTTTTGTAGGTTTGTGATGCAAGGACATGCGAGGGATAAAGTACTGACTTGACTTAGGAATTAGGAAACCTGAATTCAAATGCGTACTCTACAATTTAGTTGAAAAAAAGAACACTGGGCAAGAATTTATGCTCTCTGTGCTTTAGTTTCCTTTGTGCTTTAAACTGGGACATTCATGCTCTTCCTGCCCAGGCCGATCCAGGTATCCTGAAGATCAAATCTGTTAATGCTGCAGAGTTCAATTCAGTAAATGTTTAAGTGCCCCCTATGTGCCATGCTTATGAAAACACTTTGGAAATTATGCAACTACAAGGTAATGCAATCATAATTGTTTGGTGAGAGATTATGAGTAAGGGTTGCATTTTGTTTCTTCCCAGTATATACACAGTCCACACTGATGTTAACCTGCCACCAGTCAGCATGGAATCTTTTATTTCATTGACTTGGTTGAATGTATGTGTGTGTATGGCTTTTGCCTTTTATGTATATTCACTGTGGAGTACAAAGGAAAAACTTGGTTTTAATTAAAAAACAAAAACAAAAAAAAACCACCTGGAGGACATCCAGTCAACCTGGTTCTTTTGTCGTTACCTAATATTGTGGAGTGGTGGTGGGGTCTATAGCATTACTCATCAAATATTAGCATACCAGACAACCACATACTTACAAGTCATCTTTAGGATGAGACAACACTTGAGATATTTCAAAGTCATGCCTTTTTATAATCTGCCGCAATACATGATATCACAAGTGTAGACTCTAAGGGATGGAAGTTAGTTTAATCTCATAGCAGTTGATAAAATATTCGATGGAGTCTTCTCTACCTAGCTTGCTAGAAGTAGAATGTATCAGAGAGGAGGGAAATGAGAAAATTACATAATTGTCTTAGTATTCATATAAATCTTAGTTTCTGGCTGTTGAACCGGTCATAGTTAAGCCAGCCATACTGTGGTCACAGCTCTAATGCTTAATCAGCTTTGGAAGAAGTTTCAACATTGCTGTTGGAGTTCACCTGTGAAACCTGCAGAAGCCTTTGCCAAATTCTTGACCCTTCTTTTAGCCCCTTAAACACTAAAAAAGAAGTGGGCTTAAAGCTGAAAGCTTCTCTCCCATGTCCTTAACTTCTTGCTCCTCATTGCAACTGACTTGGTGGTGGTGGTCTATACTAGAGTGTTATTCTGGAGGCCTGACAGATGACTGGGCAGTTTAGCTGCCAGTTTAGTGCCAGTTTAGGCCTACCTCTCTAACCTCTCTGATGTGAAATGTCCATTAAGCCCATCTTGTTTATCCACAAATAGCATATGACTCTGGATCTTAACACTGTTGTGAAGCTGCCTATTTATCTGTCCTCCGGGTTTGAATGCCGTCCAGGAAGTTACATCTAGAGGATTTACTGGGACCTTTGTACATAGAAAAGCATAATTCCTTTCTCCATATTTGAAAATCTGGTGAGAGATAGTTCTTACCTTCTCTGACTCGTATTCGTCTGCGTCCTCGCCTGCCAGGTAAAGGCCTGTCCCTTCTGTCCCAGGCCTTTTAAGCTGTGTATAATTGTGGGCTTGAATACTCAGGATCAGCCAGGGAGCTAGACTTTTGGGGGAAAACTTTTTAGATCGCTGATTGACACTGTGCTTATGATAAAGGGAGTTAGGGAACTTCATTGCTTTTAAAAAGAAAGTTTTCATTTCCACTAAAATGAAAACTGCTGGATTGTATTATTTTTAGTTTAAGAAATACTAAATGCTGAAAAGGGACAAAGATAGGAAGGGTTGAAATGGAAATATAAAGCCAAACAAAAACCTTATAAGCCCCAGTATTTAAAGTAAGTTGGGATATCACAATGTATTTAATGTTGAATTGATTGAGACCTGAGAATTCTGAGATGGAAATTTTTAAGGGCAATCCGGCAATAGATGTGTTTGTGCTTATTTTTCTTGCTAAGTAAACATGAGTGAACATCTCACACAGTTCGCAAAAGCTGGTTAAATTCCTGATGTATGTAATGATGTGGTTTTCAAATCCAGTAGTGGGTCATGAAATCTAATTTTAAAGAAATGGAATAGAAAATATCAAATTGTGTCACACAGTAAGAGTGGATATTGTTTTGTGAAATGCTTTCAAAAAAATAATGCATGTTGTATTAGCTGGGCACAGCGTCTACCTGTAGTCCCAGCTATTCAAGAGGCTGAGGTGGGAAGATTGCTTGAGTTTAGGAGTTCAAATCCAGCTTAGGCAACAGAGGGAGACCCGGTCTCTCAAAAAATGAAAAAATTAAAACATGTTTGCTGTATTGTGATATAAAACATAATGCTTATTGTGGGTTGTGATGGTCAGTTTCACAGTTTATGAAGTCACTGCGTTAGAGGATATAAAAATAATTAAAACTCATTCTTGTTCTCAAAGAACTCGAAATAACAGATTTTCTATACTTGCTAGTCAGTATATATTTCTGTGTATAGCCCAGAATGTTGTGCTCTGGATGGTGGTTCTAAGTCTTTTGGGAAGTGGTTCTGTGAATGAAGTAAATTGCTAGTGATAGTGATTGTTACTGTTACTATTTTGCCAGTGGTTATTTTTAAATCACAAGATCCTTTTAGGGTATCTATGTGTTTTACCCTAAGATAGAGGTATTAATGTAAAAGACCATTAATGTACAGTTCAGGAAAAGCACAGAAAAAATAAAAAAAAATCATTAATGAAATACTTTCACCTCTTGCAAAGACTTGGAGCTATATCCCACAGTAGGGGGAAAAAATCTCTTAGTGAACTGGGAATTTGCCACAGTCTTGCAGCTTTTAAATTGGGATTATGAATTAAAGACTCCTTGTCTTTTTTTTTTTTTTTTCTGAGACAGGGTATCACTCTGTTGCCCAGGCTGGAGTGCAATGGTGTGATGATGGCTCACTGCAGCCTCAACTTCCCTAGGTTCAGGTGATCCTCCCACCTCAGCCTCTCAAGTAGCTGGGACTACAGGCATGTACCACCACTACCTAATTTTTGCATTTTTGTAGAGACGGGGTTTCACCATGTTGCGCAGGCTGGTCTTGAACTCCTGGGCTCAAGCAATCTGCCTGCCTCAGCCTCCCAAAGTGCTGGAATTACAGGCGTGAGGCACTGTGTCTGGCCTAGTAGTCTTGATGGTCAATATTCCTTGCAATTTGTATATAGATGGCACCCCAGTTCAAATAGTTTTTTCCTGTTTGCAAGCCTGCTATATTGCTTCTAAAAGTTTTCCAGAATGGGATGGATTTAGCTATTATTTCTTCTTGTACCTCTCAACCTCATCTTTTTATAACTCTCCTTCAGGAAACGTATAATACCTACCTTGAGCTCAAGAAAAGCAGTTTAAATGGGAAAGTAGTTTAACAGAATTGTCTTTCATTCAAGTAATTGCTGTTTCCTATTCTGTAGCTCCTTTCCCAGGGAGAACAAAGCTTTATACCTTGATCACCAAAGTGAAGTCTGTTTTGTGCTTTTGTTGTTGTGGTTTCTTCCAGCACTGCTAGCACTTATTTTACAAGCTGCACCACTGTATATTAGAGGTACTGCTTAATATTTTTTAAAATAACATACTGACCTCAGGCTGTGTATGTTTTCAAGGAAGAAAGCTATTTCAGATTTACTGAATTTGTTAGCTTCATTTCTTTTTTTTTTTTTTCTGAGACGGAGTCTCGCTCAGCCGCCCAGGCTGGAGTGCAGTGGCCGGATCCCAGCTCACTGCAAGCTCCGCCTCCCGGGTTTATGCCATTCTCCTGCCTCAGCCTCCCGAGTAGCTGGGACTACAGGCGCCCGCCAAATCGCCCGGCTAGTTTTTTTTTTTTTTGTATTTTTTAGTAGAGACGGGGTTTCACTGTGTTAGCCAGGATGGTCTCGATCTCCTGACCTCGTGATCCGCCCGTCTCGGCCTCCCAAAGTGCTGGGATTACAGGCTTGAGCCACCGCGCCCGGCCATTAGCTTCATTTCTACCTTTGTTTTGCTTTCTTAAGGAAGAGAAAACCAGATTCATTAGGGCAAATATAGCCAGATTATACCAGCTTGGGTGGCTGTTCTTGCAAATAATCAGCACTTAGTAGTATGGTGTTTCCTGAGATTCCTGGCTGGCAGTTATGATTCCATGACCTGTTAACCTGCAATTCCATCATCTAAAAGGCTCTGGAAACCAGAATGTTTTTCATTCACTATTTGGTGTCTTGGCTGGACCTGATCTGAGCTGCCATGAGGCTATTTTGTTGCTTTATTTATCCCACCTCATGTGAATGATACATATCTTTCAGGAAAGAAATATTAATACTTGTTTAAGGAGATCTTGTTAAGCATGTGAGCCTAATATTATAATATATGCACTGTTTTACCTTTTAAAAGTTTGGAAAACTCTCAGATTCTAAAATTTGAACCAAAGGGTTTTGGGCAAGGAATTATAGATCTGTTTTGCTGCTCGTGGTGATCTTGTTATTGATGTTATTTCTTATTAAGTGTGCTGTCAGTCTGAGTGTGGAAGTAGGCAAGTAGCCAGTGTTGTAGGACAAGAGCATGGGTTTTGGGGCCAGACAGGCCTGCCATAATAACTTCTCTGTTTTAATTTTGTCCTTTGTAAAATGAGCTTAGTGATCCTGTTCCCAGAGTTGATTGTAAGGATTAGATGAGATAACGTAACTCTTGATCAGAATTAATTTCTTTCCTCTTTATAATCTTCACCTTACAGGGATCTTTCTAAACTAAAACTATATAATATGTTACTTTTATTATTTATACAATTCCTACGTTTAAAAATACACAGGCTGGGCTCAGTGGCTCACGCCTGCAATCCCAGCACTTTCAGAGACCGAGGCAGGCGGATCACATGAGGCCAGGAGTTCGAGACCAGCCTGGCCAATGTGGTGAAATCCCATCTCTACTGAAAGTGCAAAAATTAGCCAGTCATGGTGGCATGCACCTGTAATCCTAGCTATTTGGGTGGCTGAGGCACAAGAATCGCTTGAACCCGGGAGGTGGAAGTTTCAGTGAGCCGAGATCACACCACTACACTCCAGCCTGGGTGACAGAGTGGAACTCTGTCTCAAAATATATTTATATTTCCATATATGTAAAAAATATATATTTCCATATATGTAAAATATAAAATATATATTTCTTTTTTTTTATTCCAACTGTTTTGCAAAATGGTATTCATTTCTTCCTTTCTGCTGTTTATCCTTGGCCTCTAGGGGAGCATGTAACTTCAAGGTTTAAAAACGAGGTGGAGAGAATGGGTTTTGATATGAACAACGCCTGGAGGATTTCCAACATCAATGAGAAGTACAAGTGAGTTATATGGGTCCCTGTGGACTGTGTTTCACAGCCAGTGCCTTTGCAGAAACCACAATTCTCATGTGGCAGAACATTTGAACTTAGAGTTTTTCTTTGAAATGGTTTTATTTATTAAATCTAAAGGCATATGATCTTCAGAGTATTTATTGAACCTTCTGTTCCCATTGCTATCATTGGAGTGGAAAGTGATCCTTACTTAACAGGATCCTAGACCCTTCCCTTCTACCCCCTTTAGGCCTCTGTTTTTTCTGGTACATGCATGTCTAGATAATATTGTATTTACCAGTAGGCAGGCAGTTACCATTTTTCTCATCACCACTTGGCATCACATTAGAGATAGGATCAGTGGTCTCATAAGCAGTGACAAAACATTTATGAACTAGTTTTTATGACTGTAATTTTACTCCAAGTGCTGTGAAATAGACATAAGTATAGGTTGAGTATCCCTTATCTGAAATTCTTGGGACTGTAAATATTTCAGATTTTGGATTTTTTTCAGGTTTTGGAGTATTTGCATGAACATAATGAGATTATCTTGGGCTTGGGACCCAAGTCTAAACACAAAATTCTTTGTCTCATACACACATTATACACAAAGCTGGAAGGTAATTTTATACAATATTTTAAATAATTTCACATGATGTTTTGTACAAAAAGTTTTGACTGTGACTTGATTGCAACCCATCGCATGAGGTCAGGTGTGGAATTTTCCACTTGTGGCATTATGTCAGCACTCAAAGTTTCGGATTTTGGAGCATTTCAGATTTTTGGATTAAAGATGCTCAATCTGTATTATTCTGTCCTTTAATATGTTGCTCTGAAACCAGCTTCACTGCTATGATCATTTAACCATTAAATATTAATGTAACCATCATTTTACTGGGCATGGTGGCTCACACCTGTAATCCCAGCACTTTGGGAGGCCAAGGCGGATCAGCTGAGGTCAGGAGTTTGAGACCAGCCTAGCCAATGTGGCGAAACCCTGTCTCTACTAAAAATACAAAAATTAGCTGGGCGTGGTGGTGCACGCCTGTAGTCCCAGCTACTTGGGAGGCTGAGGCAGGAGAATTACTTGAACCTGGGAGGTGGAGGTTGTAGTGAGCTGAGATTGCACCACTGTACTCCAACCTGGGCGATAGAGTGAGACTCTGTCTCAAAAAAAAAATAAATAAATAAAATGAAATAAAAAATTATGTAACCATTTAGCCATTACCCATTTCCTTAAAATGTGTAAGTGCATTGGTGGGGGAGGACAGTTAACTACTGTGATTTTGGTGATCCAAATTTCTGTAAAACAAAATTGTCCAGGATAGTTAAATACCTTAAATCTTTAAATATATCCTTCTCCTACCTTTCCCTGTATAACTGATCATTCTGTGGTCCTCTTAGCTGTCTCAAATTATGATAGCCATTTTCCTAGTCTATTTGTGGCTAGCTATCAGAGTGTTTCAGTTTTCACTGGAAAAGCTATAGCTAATTGCTGTAGACAGTTCTTAATGTGGACCTTCTCCAGGGAGTTAAGAACCTAGGGAGTTAAGAACCTTGAAGAGTTGGGCGCTGCAGACTTTTTATACTTTTGCCTGTTCTCAGTGACGAGTCAAAGCAAAGAAAGAGGGTGAATACTGGATGAGGGTGCTGCCTCAGAGAGCCTGTGGCTGCATTAGGCTTTCCTGAGTGTAACCTGTACTGGAAATTGTTTATCCACAACTAAGTAGGTACTGAAGAACTGACTACTGGGAGTATAGTACCTATAGGACAGTGAACAGAATGTTTAGAAAATTAGATCAAGTTAAAAAACTGTGAATTAAGACAGAGTTGTTGGAAAATAATCCCTAATTAATATGGATTTTAAAAGTTAACTTCTTGGGAGGCTAAGATAGGAGGATTGATTGAGTCCAGGAGTTTGAGACTAGGCTGGGCAACAGAGTGAGACCTCATCTCTACAGAAAATTTTTTTAAAATTTGGCTGGGCATGGTGGGCTCATGCCTCTAATCCCAGCACTTTGGGAGGCTGAGGCGGGCGGATCACGAGGTCAGGAGATAACGACCATCCTGGCTAACACAGCGAAACCCTGTCTCTACTTAAAAATACAAAAAATTAGCCGGGTGCGGTGGCGGACGCCTGTAGTCCCAGCTACTTGGGAGGCTGAGGCAGGAGAATGACATGAACCCAGGGGGTGGAGAGTTGTTTGAGCTCAGGAGGTTGAGGCTGCTGTGAACCATGACCGCTCCACTGCTCTCTAGCCCAGGTAACAGAGCAAAATTGTCCCAAGAAGTTTACCAGTTACACCTCAGAACCAGTCTTTAGGATGTTATCACCACCATAAGACAAAACGAGGAGGTGGGCGAGTGGGAAACAATAGGATGTTGAAAGTTCTTCCTACTACAAGGGAAGAGTGAGAGCCAAATTTACTCTTGAGTTTAATACATACTAAAGGGAATGAGACTCATGGTTAGATATTAACTGTCATTACTGGGTCCCAGCTTATTTTTAAGAGTTTGTGAATAGGTTTGTATGGCTACTCTTAGTCATAGCCATTCTCTTTGTTCAGTGGCTTTTAAATTCCTGAGACTTAATCTTCTGGAAGTTGAGAACAGGAGAGATTTAGTGCAAAATGATCAAAACCCCCAACACCTAAGCCATTTTGTGTTTTTCTGTGCTCTTCCCTATGTATAGGATAGGCTAGGGCAGGGGGTTGGTGGTGTTGGTGGAGTTTGTGTGTTTTAGGATTTGGATTAAAGGCCTTATTGCCTTCACTATTGAAAAAAGAAGATTGGATTATCCAGAGAGAGACATTGTCCTGTAAGTAAAAATGTGTCGGAAGTATTGCTTCCCAGGATACTAGCTTGACTGCAGCTAGGATCTTCCCTAATTAAAAGAAAGCTTACCCCCTAGCCCCGAGTATAATTTGTTCTGAAGTATGTTTTATGGAAATTATGATTAATAGCTTAGTCACATTACTAACCTGGTTCAATGGGACTGAGGCTGTGTATGCAAATAGGCTGGCTTGTATTGGTTTTGCATACCCATAGCTGCACCTGTTACCTATAAGGACGACACCCTCTTTGGTTCAAATCAAAGAATGAGTTAATCCTGTGAAGTCTCTGGAAATGTGAAATTGTGGGCTTTTGTCCTTCCTTGAAGGTCTGGTAGAGCTGACACAGACTCAGTTCTGTAATTGGACTGGGTGCTCATGTATTTAGAAATAACGTGTGTACTTGCTACAGCAGAAGAGTTGTAATGAAGTATAAAGAGACTGACTCTTGACTCCCTTTTATTTTCATTGATAGCCAAAAGGTAGCATCAAGTGGAACAATCCAAAATAGTATCACTTGTTGTATACACATAAGAAAACATTTAAGGCAACAAAACAAAACACACTTAAGGTAACCCATTCTGTTGAGGAGACCAAAACTCAAATAAAGCACCTCATTGCCTTTAACTGGCTCTGTGGCAGTGAGATCATCATCCTTATGCTGGCTCACCTAGTGTCTCTCTCTCCCCTTTTCTCTCTCCCTATCATCTCCCCTTGACTCTCCCCACTTCTCATCTTCTCTTTAGATTATGTGGTAGCTATCCTCAAGAGCTCATAGTGCCTGCCTGGATCACTGACAAAGAACTAGAAAGTGTAGCAAGTTTCAGGTCCTGGAAGCGCATCCCTGCCGTTGTCTACAGGTAAGTTAAACTGGACCAGTCCCAGCTTGGGCTGATGCTCCTGCCTACTGCATATGGTCTGCTGCCTCTGCTGCTGCTAACCTGGGAAGGGTGGGGAGGGTGGGGAGGGTTCAGAGAGCTTGCTAGGCAAGGCTGTACTTCCTTATTGCTAAAGCTTCTCCTCCAGTAACATATCAGTACTGACTGCATTCAGAATACTAGCTGGTGGTTCATTTGAAACAGCTAAGGAAGTTTTAGTTGTAAAGTGGCTGGACTTGCTATTTCAACATCCTTCTGACATTCTGTGAAGCTAATGTGCCTACTAAGCATTTAGCTTCAGCTGTTAGCAGGGCTTTTGGATTGAGAGATGAGTCTCTGAAAGTGATCATTGGGAATATAGAGTTGAGTTAGCTCTGATTGTCTTTGTGGTTGAAACTTTGACATGTGGAAGAACTCTGTTTCAAGAGGAACCATTTAGAGAAGAAGACTGGGGCATGACTAGATAGAAGATTTCAGTGATCAGAGGCATGAGAGCCAAGGGATGCAAGTTCTAGATGGGGATGGTGGCATGGTGATGGAGCACAGATTTTGGAGTCACAGGTCTGAGTTCAGGTATATTCTTACACTGCTTGCTAAGGCACCTTGAATAAATTCCCTAACTGACTTCAGTCTGTTCCTAATGAATACAATGGGAATGATAATTCTTGTTTTGTAGATATGTTCTGGTTCTGAATGAGGGCCTATAAACACTGAGCTTCTGTACCAACATTTGGATTAGGTTATGTCTCTTGAGTGCTGCTTTTATAATTCAGGGAATATCTCAGTTCTCACAGAATCCTATTAAATTTTAAAGAAGTCCTTCCTTCTTATTCTGGAAATGTTTTGGATGTCATCTCTTTGTAATGTTTACGTTCTCCATTTCATTTTCCCAGTTTGCCGGCTTTTTGGACTCTCCCTGAGTTGGGCCAATCCAGTGGCTTACAGTTAGAAACTTCATTCCACTGAAATATTGAGATTGTAGGAAGGGATTTGTCTCCTTGTGGAATTCCTACAGAGGTAACCAGCTTGTTCATTTAGTTTACTAAAGGCAAATTCTGATACCCACTCTGAATGGAGAGAGATGGAAAAGTATTTGCTTTGGCCCAGTGGAACCCATTACGTTTTCAGTCTCAATTCTCATCACTATTGTTTTCAGACAGTCCTAGAAAAGTCAGTCACTAAATTTACCTGTCATTCAAGTGGTAAGGATGCTACAGGCACTATAGAGTAGTGAAAGCTGAAGGGATTTATGAGTCTTATCAATGATCAGCTCAGCTGGAATGGGGAAAGCAGCCAGTTGCTGCTCTGGCCAACAGCTGTGTTAGGTCAGCAGCCCTGGCATTTGCGGGGCTTGCTGACTTTGACCAAAAGGGGTAAAGTACTCTCATTTGCAGAATAAGAGTCTTTAGGTGAATTCTCCCTTTGGGAAGAGAAACTTAAGAGGGCTGGTTGAAGAAAAACTTCTTCGAATGTAATAAAAATGGAAGCCTTTTTTTCCCTTCTAAAATTTATTCTAGAGGGCATGCACCCTAGGTTTTCCCCCCTTTTTCTAGAGACACAAGGGGATATATAAATGAAAATTTTTATTTGCAGTTTTTCAGAGAAGTCTTTCAAAAGATCAGAAGTTAAAGTTCTTGGTGTAGTAATCCATGCAAAATCAGGCAGTTTTCCTGGAACTAGACTCTGTCTCAGAACATGTGTCTTGTATTGCTAAGATCCAAACTGGGTTGCTGTATTATTTGGGAGCTTTGTAAGGGGTGTGTGGAAGAATGTTTGGGACCCTCCACAACGCTCTGCTTTGCCAGCCTAGGAGGCAGGATGCCTGTGACTCTTGACATCCATTTCCTGGATTTAGTTGTCTGTAGACTGGGTCATGATTCCTGAGGTTGCCAGCAGCAGTTACTTGACAGCACCATGCTGAACCAGTGCTTGATTAGGGCTTTGTCCTACTGTGATGAGAGAGCACTTAATTGGATTTATTACTGAAGGCAGAGATTGCTGTAACAACAGCAAGATGGTGTGAAGGGTGCCCATCTGTAGTGCAGTTCACAACTTTTTCGTTTGTGCGTGTGGTGATTATTATAAACTCCTAGTTACTTAAGGGAGCTTGCCTAAATCTAAGTTGGGGTTACTTAAAACAATTATGTTTCTATATAAAATTGAAGCATTCTGGGTTTTAGTAGTGAGGGCTTTATCTGTTGGACATCATAATTTTTATACTTTGCCTGGTTCTGTTAGTGATAGGAATGCATTCCTTCAGTGATTTTTAACTGTAGTGTTTGAATTATCTTTCATGTAGTGTGAAGCATTTTAGACTGCAGAAAACATAATTGTTTATTGCAATAGCCCAGTTGAAATCTAATAGCTCCTGTAATGCACAATGGCCCCTAAAACCCAAGATCCAGGCTGAAGAGCGCCACCTACTGCTCCTCTTGGATACCGCTGGGAAGCATTGAAGAAGAGGATGCTCAGGAAAGGCCCAACCAGCCTCTTGTGTGTGGTTTGGAGTCATTCAGCTCAGTGGTTGCCCAGTGCCTGTTACTTGCTAGGAGGCATTTTATAAAGAATCCTTGAGATTTTTTCTGTTTTGGCCCCATTCAACACGTGAGCCAGTTGAGCATGTTGGCAATACACAAGTACTTATAGCTACTTGTCTCCCAGGGAGGGAGGATTTAAAAACTACAAGCAAACTGGTGATTTCAGTGGAATTTGATTAGTGCCAAATTTAATTTATTTGTGAGCTTTAGGATTAAAAACAAATTGTAGTACGTTTTCATCGTCCCAAAAAACCCATTCACAGGGCAACCCAGTCAACTGAGCCCTGAATAATTAAGATGTCCAATGGATAAAGCCCCTGCTACTAAAACATAGAGTGCTTTAGTTTTATATAGAAACATAATCGTTATAAGTAACCCCAACTTAGAATTAGGCAAGCTCCCTTAAGTAACTAAGAGTTTATAATAGTCGCCACACGCACAAATCTACTTTCGTCTTTATAGATTTGCCTATTCTGGATACTTCATGTAAATTGTCATACAATAAGTTGCCTTTTGTGACTGACTTCTTTCACTTGGCATAACATATTTGAGGTTCATCAGTGTTCTAGCCTGTATCAGAACTTTGTTGCTCTTTACTGCCAAGTAATACAATTTTTCTAACTTTTTATTGGTTAAAATTGCCTAATTAGGAAAAGTCTGGGTTTTAATAGCACCTTAAAGTAGACTGTGATTTCTGGTCTGTCTAATGGAAAAGGATATGTCAGAGTATGGTTTTCTGAGGTTGATGTTCTTCTTCTCTTTCTGTGAGCCCTAGGAAGGGTAGCTGGCTCACTGAGCTATCTGCCTATTATAAGAGCAGTTTGTGACTCATGAAATCTCAGGATTTTTTTTTTGTAAAGGATTTTTGTAAAGCAATTCACTGTGGGCCAGGTAAATGTTTTATTCCCAGAGGCAGGCTCTTGGTTCAGCATTAAAAAGGTAGCAGATTTCACTATTTGGTAGCAGAATTAGTGTAGTATCTGTAGATTAAGTTACGAATGTTTTTTTTTGCTAAGCGTACACATTAATTTTTTTTGTCATTTTTTGGAAATGGGGTCTTGCTCTGTCACCCAAGCTGGAGTGCTAGAGTGCAGTAGCACAATCATAGCTTTCTGCAGCTTCAGCCTTCTGGGTTCAAGGGATCCTTCCACCTCAGCCTCCTGAGTAGCTGCGACTACAGGCATGTGCTACCATGCTCAGCTAATTTGTAAAAACTTTTTTATAAAGATGGGTTCTCACTGTGTTGCTCAGGCTGGTCTTGAAACTCCTGGGCTCAAGCGATCCTCCTGCCTCAGACTGTCAAAGTGCTGGGATTGCAATGTGAGCCTCGCTGCCTGATCCATTAGTCATTTTTTGGTAACTTTACAGGGATCTCTGTGATGTTATGATCATTGAGAAAGACACACAGGTTTTGTTGTTCTTGTTGGTTGTGTAAGATTTCTACCCTCTTTAATACTGAGAAGACTTGAAGCTGACCTAACACTTACCTAGAATTAGACTATTCATTAAGGCACTTAAAATCTATTTTGTGTGAGTACAGAGAGCATCTGAATGGGTACAGTTGTTGTCTCTTATTCCTCACGCAGGCACCAGAGCAATGGAGCTGTCATTGCCCGCTGTGGACAGCCAGAGGTTAGCTGGTGGGGCTGGCGAAATGCAGATGATGAGCATCTGGTACAGTCAGTAGCCAAAGCTTGTGCCTCTGACTCCCGATCGAGTGGCAGCAAGCTGTCAACTAGAAACACTTCTCGAGACTTTCCCAATGGGGGAGACCTTTCTGACGTGGAGTTCGGTAAGGTGCTCCCTGGACCCATGGCAATAATTTTTATAGCATCTAAGAGCCTTTTCTTGAAATGGCCTTTTCCTTACAAGACATAGATTTACTTTTATAGAAGTGAATGTGCAGAGCTTCACTTCATGAGATTGATTGAGGAGTCATGGGTCTCGGTGGAGAATCAGAAAACCCTTTGTTTCAAACCTCAATCAAGATATTAGTGTGTGTGTTGTCTTTCTTGCCATTGTGACAAAAATGGAGTGTGTATGTAATAGGGGACTTGCAGTATCTGCAGACCATGGCAGGAAATGCCAGGCTTCATGAAAGGATGACAGGTGTAGAAATGAAGTTGGCCGGGCACGGTGGCTCACGCCTGTAATCCCAGCACTTCGGGAGGCCAAGGCGGGCGGATCACGAGGTCAGAAGATCGAGACCATCCTGGCTAACACGGTGAAAACCCGTCTCTACTAAAAATACAAAAAATTAGCCGGGCGCAGTGGCGGGCGCCTGTAGTCCCAGCTGCTCGGGAGGCTGAGGCAGGAAAATGGCGTGAACCCAGGAGGCGGAGCTTGCAGTGAGCTGAGATGGCGCCACTGAGCTCCTGCCTGGGCGACAGCGCGAGCCTCCATCTCAAAAAAAAAAAAAAAAAGAAGTATAAGAGATTGGACTGTGTGAACCACGTGTGTACCTTGGGAGTCAGTTTTGGAGAATAAATCCTCATCTTTCCTAAGAAGGCAACATAGAAAATAAACTGAAGAGAAGAGTCCTATGTATCAGGGTTTTGGTTAGGGGATTTCATTTTATTGAGCCTTTCCGTAAGATGTGCTTGTGGGTCTAATTCTGCACAGTTCTGGGAGAGACAGGCTCATTTAGTGTGCCCTCTCCATGTCCCTAGATTCTTCTCTGTCAAACGCTTCAGGAGCAGAGAGTTTAGCCATCCAACCGCAGAAGCTTTTGATCTTGGATGCTCGCTCCTATGCAGCTGCTGTGGCAAACCGAGCCAAAGGAGGAGGCTGCGAATGCCCAGGTGAGGTGTATGGTGCTTTGTTCCCCATCTTTTCTCCTTGTGACTGCAGCCCTTGCCCATCTGAGACTTAGTTCTCAATTTGAAATAAGTGGCAAGCCATATTCCTCATCCATCCTGTCGTGAGAGTGCCAGAGCTTCTCTCTGGATTAACACTGTATGTTCTTTTCTGAGGAGAAATGGAGGAGGAGGTGCAATGAAGTCACATAATCTTCCTTTCTTGTGCCAACTTTTAGGTGATAAGGAAAGCAGATCTTCCCCATAATAAGGCCTGTTCATGTTTGGAAGCTGCTGCTTTAGTGGGCTCAATTTCTCAGCCGTCTAAAGCTTTTTGTTGCCTTTGACAGAGGGTATGCTCATCACTGGCCTTGTAGCAAACTCCTCAAGGGCCTTTCCTTAGAAAACCTGGGGTGAAAATTGAAGCAGTAAATATAGAACCCTAGTAAGGTACCTCTGTCCTGAGCTGTAACACCATTACTGTTGGAATGCTAGCTTTCACCAAGGAGGGACCCCCCCTCAGTGCCTCTGGCACAGGCAGAGGCACCAGGCTCTTTATGCAGATGTGGTCTAAGCTGGAAATTGAAAGCAGCTGTACCAAGGTGAAATTTGAATGTGAGAACGCATTGTTCTGCTGAGTTCCTTTCAAAGAGATTCCAAAGCCACAAGTTAGATAAGGCCCAAGAAGTAAAGCCGGACTGAGATCGAAGTAGGCCTTTCTTTTAAAAAATAATAGCTTTTATTTTATGTCAGTATCTTCTTTACAAATCTAACCTTCCGTTTTCACCTTTTTTTGAAAAGATAGCTCAAATTCAGTGTTTTCCTCTTATTATAAAGGGTTGGGCTAATACTTAAGCATTTCAAAACATTTCAGTTTCATTAATCAGAAGCTGCAGTGGGTTTGTTTTATAGCCAGTTTGCTTTTAGGTTTGGCCTTGTGGGCTTTAAATTCAACATATTTGTGTTCTCTTTATTGTTACTCTCTGCAGAGTATTACCCAAACTGTGAAGTTGTGTTTATGGGGATGGCAAACATTCATTCTATTCGGAGGAGTTTTCAGTCTCTGCGGTTGCTGTGCACTCAGATGCCAGATCCGGGAAAGTAAGTCCTTGGCCTTGGCTTTCATTTTGCATTGCTCTTAAATAATTAGTTTTCTTCTTTCCTCGAACTAAGGGAGGAAAAAAAGAAAAAAAAATTAATTTGGAGCAGTCTTTCCTTCTGTTTCTTGGTAAACTTCAGTTACCAGTCCAGTCTCTGTAAGTATCTCCTTCCTGGGACCAAAATGTGGCAGCACAGAGGAAGAGTTGGGAGAAAATACAGCCATTTGAAAGGTTTTAAAATCTGCAGCACAGAAGAAATCTCAGCATCAAAACAGAAGCATTACCTTACTGTTGGTCCTGGGACCTTTCCCTTCCACATCATTTTTTAGCCCAAAGTAATTTAATTCTTCAGTTTCTGATGTCCCATGGTGATACTTAACCTGTTATGAACTGGGATGTTTTATCATGAAAAGTCAGAATTTAGTCATCATGTTCTAAAGGGGTTAAAACTTGCCATTAGGTCAGTTCCTTTTACATCTGCTTTCAATTTCTAAACTATTCTCATTTACTAAGAACATTGTCATTCTTATTGCTTATTAAATATGAATGGCTGGCATTTGCAGTGAGGAAGGTGAAATAATACCCCCTCCAAGGGTACTGATTGAATACAAGGTAAATTAGGAAGAATGCTCTATAAAACAAACATAGACAAATAAATATTTAAAAGTCCTGTTTTACTGTTTCAGGAAGCCAGAGATAGGTGCCAGAGAAGACAGAATTTTCTTTTTTTGTGTATTTGTGCTGGAGCCCATAGTTGTTTCTCTGGGTCCTATTCAGTAGATCTCATGATCCCATCAAGTTTTCCTGCATTCTTTATTTGATTTATTAAATCAGATGCTGCCTAAACCACTTATATTGACTGCCAGTAGCAAATGATTAAATTCACCATAGTTGTCATCAGCCCAGAGGATGAAGCAGTGCCTTTGGGGAAAGCCTGACTGGAGAATTGAGCTTGCTACCTCCCTTGGGGATTAACCGTTTGCATTTGCTACACAGTTCCAGGTCCCAGCTAGCAGCACTTTCTTCCCTAGCGTGGTATGTAGAAGGAGCCTGGCTAAGGACCCAGGAGATCGGCCACGAACTGTGTAACCTTGGCCAAGGGGTTAACTACTGTAGATCTCAGTTTTCCTGACTATAAAATGAAAGAGATGTAATCAACAATACATGATCTCTAATACCCTCCATATGTTAAAATTCTTAACTATCAGAGTCGAAAAGATATAATTAGCCCTCATCTGGTCCACATAAATGTCTTGGGGATTTTATTAAAGGTAATGCTTTTATGCATTTGTCAGCAAATCATGCTGCACTGGAGTCTCCCTCATGGATAAAAAGCAGCTGTAGCAGTGATGGGCAGCTGTCATTAGGCCCCGTGGCCTGTGTTTGGGGCTGTGGAGGATGAGGGAATGGTAGGCTTCTAGTGCAGGTTGAGAATCGGACAAGGACAAGGGAATGGGGAGTCTCTCAGCAGCCCCTCCTTGGCTGGCAGATTTTGGAGTACAGCTTCGTTAGTCACAGACAACACCAACTGGTATTAAATAATAGTTTAGTTAGGTTCAAAAGAACCTCACACTGGTTCTCTTGTTTACCATTTCTTCAGGTGCTAGGAGAGAATTTAGTGTTTGTTCTCCTAAGCCTTATCTTTTAGTTCCTTTCGAGAATATGTGAGGAATGAAAATAAACAATGGATCCTTCAGGAAAAAAATGTTTCTCGGGTACCTACTAGGAGATAGAAAGTCTTAAGATTGGATTTTTACCAGTAACAGACTTACAATTCATTAAACAGTGGGACTCCCTGCTGTATGCTAGGCACTGTGCTGGGGGTACGGTTATGACTGAGACATAGTGTTAGCCATCTGAGGAGTCACAGTCTGGTTGGTAGTCCAAACAAATCCATATACAACCAGTACTTATGCACTGCATTCTGTTGTCTGCCTGGAAAGACCCCCACCTCCTTAGACTGTGCCAAAAATTCATGCTTATTCCACAGGGTTTAGTAGGCCTTTATAGCCTTCCCAGAGTCCCCTGACAGAAGTGTTTGTTTCTTCCTCTGACTCAGTGTTTGAAAGGCTTGACTTGTGATCTTAACCACAAATCTGATCACATTTGGGAAAAATCAGAACTCTTTCTTAGGGATTGGGAGGGGTGAGGGAAAGCACAAGAAACAAAATGTCAACACAGTTTAAAAAGCAAGTGTGATTAGCTTGTGATTACTCGCAAGGGGCAGCTGTTGCTATCTGATGCTTAAATGAGATGGAGTCTCGCTCTGTCTTCCAGGCTGGAGTGCAGTGGCCCAATCTCAGCTTACTGCAACCTCCGCCTCCCAGGTTCAAGCGATTTCACCTGCCTCAGCCTCCTGAGTAGCTGAGATTACAGGCATGCGCCACTATGTCCAGCTAATATTTGTATTTTTAATAGAGACGGGATTTTACCATGTTGGCCAGACCGGTCTGGAACTCCTGACCTCAAGTGATCCGCCTACCTCAGCCTCCCAAAGTGCTGGGATTACAGGCATGAGCCATTGCACCCAGCACCTAAAGGTCTTTCAAAAAAAAGTTCTCCTAGATCCCTGCTGAATCCGGTCTGTGTTAAGCCCAGCAACAGTGTGTGGCCATTGGTGTACTAATTTGTATGAGAATAAATTATCAGATTGGGCCCATCTGGCTTTAGTAAACATTAAAGAATTAAACAGTGGTAGGTGTTACAGTCTGGGTCATAGGCATTGTTGTGTGTACCATTCTTGTATACGGCATCCAGCTTATGTCTCATAGATATTTTTGTATTTTTGAGTTTTTCTTTCCTTTTTTTTTTTTTGAGAACTTGTTGGGCATAGTTGCTGGTGATTAAATATTGTCTGTTTTACATCTCAGCAGTGGCTACATTTTATTCAGGAGAAGATTCCAGAAAGAGCCACTTTCCTTATACCATGGACTGAAAAATGTCATTTTGTCTGGAAAATCATCCATACAGATTTTAGAACAAAAGGTGGTCCTATTAATTGTAGCCCCTATGTCTAAGGCTCTTCTCTATTGTATAGTAGGGCTTGGGCCTCATCCTGAGACATGCTTTAGGAACACACAGATTTTTTTTGTTTTGGCAGTGT
This sequence comes from Piliocolobus tephrosceles, assembly GCF_002776525.5. Taxonomy (NCBI): domain Eukaryota; kingdom Metazoa; phylum Chordata; class Mammalia; order Primates; family Cercopithecidae; genus Piliocolobus; species Piliocolobus tephrosceles. Next base: position 11,475,553 of record NC_045452.1, read on the forward strand.
TGTATTTGGCGAGAGAAATCTTTGGGAATTACTTTTTAATTTGACAATCATTGAGCATGATGCAGTAAATCATAAATATCAGCATTTTCTAATCCTCTCCTGTTTTTATAGTTGGCTATCAGCTCTTGAAAGCACAAAATGGCTCCATCACTTGTCTGTGCTTCTGAAATCAGCGCTTCTGGTAGTGCATGCTGTGGATCAGGATCAGCGGCCGGTGCTAGTGCACTGCTCAGATGGCTGGGACCGCACCCCCCAGATTGTGGCATTGGCTAAGCTCTTGCTGGACCCTTATTACCGAACCATAGAGGTGAGCACATCCAAATGGGAGGGGTTGGTACTTCAGGATGAGCTGGGGAGACATCTCAGGAGTGATGCCAGTTTTTGGGAGTGGTGATTAGGTTAAAGAAAGTGAAATTTCTGTTTTGATCATTGTTCCTTTATACCATGAGCTAAATTATGGTGGTTCCTCCCACAGTTCTTGCACCTCTTAAAATGGGGCAGATGATGGGTAACAAGGCATTGAGAATATAGACACATTTTCCTTTGCAGTCTGTCTATTTGTAAAAGTTTTTAGCTACCTCAGGAAAATAAGGCGTCTGTAAAAGGATCTTGGCATGCTAGATGTTAACACAGAGTGTTCTGTGGAGAAGCAGCTCTACCTGAAATAACCATCTGTTGGGTTAAAGATGAAAGAAAAATCATAAAGTACCCTAAAATATACGCAAATATTTATTAAACCTGGGGTGTAGAAGGATTTTACAAACTTGACTTTGTAAGTATAGCACCAGAGGCAGAAATGTTAAAAGAGAAATTTAGGGGACAAGTGTGGCTTTTATATAGTGAACACAAGAGGCTAAAAATACACATTCAAGAAAGGCTTAAACGCAATCAGTACCATTTCAGTGATCATGGAATGGAGTTCAGAGAATTGGTAAATTTCCCTAAGTATGTGCCTCATCCGGGTTAGAGCCTTCCACCAAAGGGCAAGGCCACATGTGCTTTCTGGGAGGCTGTTAGAGGGGATTGCTTTCTGTGACACCAGGCTTAGGACTGTCACAGTCTGGATAGTCTAGCACAAATGGTCTCTCCTGGATGCTTCCCTGCAGGGTTTCCAGGTCCTCGTGGAAATGGAGTGGCTGGATTTTGGCCATAAATTTGCTGACCGGTGTGGTCATGGGGAGAACTCGGATGATCTGAATGAACGTTGCCCAGTGTTTCTGCAGTGGCTTGACTGTGTTCATCAGCTTCAGAGGCAATTTCCTTGCTCTTTTGAGTTCAATGAAGCATTCCTTGTGAGTTTCTTCATTTTGGGGACGTTCTCGATTTGAAGGAGGGTCAGTACAAATGTTAGTGGGCCAGTTCTCACATGAAACTGCTGCCTCTTGCAGAATTTAATAGAGGTGATTTTTTTTCCTGTTATTGTTTTTTTTGTTTGTTTGTTTGTTTTAAATAGTTTTGCTATTTTTCAAAAAGAGAAAATCCAGGTATACCAGGTTTGCATGAAGTCCTTGTGTTGTTTTTAAACTTATTTTTAAAGGGATGGTAGAAACCCTAAATAGCAGTTAGAAATAGAAGCAATCAGAATGTCTGGACCATGCTCCCTCCAGTCTGTCTACCAGACCCCCTATGTCTGTCTCACACTCTCTGCACCCTCTCCTTTGTTGGAGGGTTCACTATCCCTGCCCTCTTCCAGCCCCCTCTGTCCATTTGTATACCAGCTCTCATCTCCTCTCATCTGCTGCACTGGCTGGCTCCAGCATTTCTCCTCTCTGCCTTCTGCATCACTGCGTTTCCCTCTCTTACCAGACATGGGTTTCAGCTTAAAATGTGTAGTGTCTCTCATTTTTCAAAACCCATTCTTGGTCCTGCATTTACCTCTAACTATTTACCTCTAGCAATCATCCCATTGCTCTTATTCCCCTTTATAGCAGAGCTCCTCAAGTTTTCTACCCTTGCTATCTCAAATTCCTCTTTCCATTCTCTCTTAAACCCACTTCAATCAGGCATTCACCCTACTGCTTTACCAAAGCTGCTCTTGTTAAGATGACCAGTGACCTTCATGTCACCAATCCAGTGATAAGTTCTCAGTCTTCATCTCTTTGATCCATCATTACCGTTTGGCACAGTTTAACCACTCCCTTGAAATGCTTTCTTCAGTTGACTTCTAGTACTTCCTTGCTCTTAGTTCTCCTTTTACCTTACTGGGTTGTTTCTGCCTCCTTTGCTGATTCCTCTTAATCCCTCCAGTTCCTTTTTTTTTTTTTTTTTTTGAGATAGTGTCTCACTGTGTCACCCAGACTGGTGTGCAGCAGTGTGATCATAACTCACTGCATCCTCAAACTCCTGGGATCAAGGGATTCTCCCACCTCAGCCTCCCCAGTAGCTGGGACCACAGGCACATTCCAACATGCCTGGCTAGTTTTTAAAAATTTTTTGTAAATAGACATGGAGTCTCGCTGTGTTGCTCAGGCTGGTCTCAAACCTCCTGATAAGTGATCCTCCCACCTTGGTTGCCCAAAGAATTACAGGCGTAAGCTTTGACACCCAGCCTCCTCTCCCCAGTTCTAAATGTTGGAATGCCCCATTGCTCAGCCTGCAGGCTGCTTCTCCATCTACACTTCTAAGTATTTCATCCATTCTAGTGGCTTTAATTGCCATGTACAGATGGTGTGCTGAAGAGTCCCACATTTATACACCTTCAGCTTAGACCTCATCATTTCAGACTCACGTATCTATCTGTGACTACTAGGTATCTCCACTTGGCTGTCTGAATGTTATTTCAGACTTAATAAATTCAAAACTTGATTCTTGTTTTTGGAGATAGCATCTCACTCTGTCACCCAGACTGGAGTATAGTGGCGCAAACACAGCTCACTGCAGCCTTGAACTCCCAGGATCAAGTGATCTTCTTGCCTTAGTTTCCTGAGTAGCTGGGACTGCAGGTGCGCACCACCGTGCCTGGCTGATGTTTTTAAATTTTTCTTTTTTTTTTTCCTAAGAGATGGGGTCTTGCTTCGTTGCCCAGGCAGGTCTCAAACACCTGGGCTCAAACAGTATCCTCCGTATCCTCCCACCCCGGCCTCCCAAAATGCTGGTATTACAGGCATGAGTCACCGTGCCTGTCCAAAACTTAATCCTTGATTTCTGTGTTTCCTCACCATAAAACTTGATCTTCCAAACTTGATCTTCCAGAAGTCTTCTCTCTCACCATATGGTATTTCCATCCCTCCTTTTGTTTGGGGAAAAATTCTTTGTCGTCGTCAAGTCTCCTTCCTCCCTGCCTCCCTCCCTGCCTCCCTCCCTGCCTCCCTCCTTCCTTCCCTCCTTCCTTCCCTCCTTCCTCCCTCCCTCCTTCCCTCCCTCCCTCCTTCCCTCCCTCCTTCCCTCCCTTCCTCCTTCCTTCCCTCCCTCCCTTCCTCGTTCCCTCCCTGCCTCCCTCCCTCTTTCACATTTAGTCAGATTCTGCAGCTCTGCTTTCAAAATATATCTAAAACATGATTATTTATTGCCACCTTTACTGGTACCACACTGGTTGAAGCCACCGTCATCTCCTGCCCCAGTTGAGTCATCCCAGCATAGAGAGTCTCTTCTAAAACATAAGACAGGCTGTGTCATTCCTTTGCTTAAAAACCCCTAGTTACATTTTACACAAAGTAAAAGCCAGAGTCCTTAAAGTGGCCTTCCAGGGCCTTCCTAGAGGCTACCTCTCTAGGTTTATTTCCTACCATTCTCCCTCTTGTGCAGTCTCGTTTAGTCACACTGGCCTCCTTGCTGTACCTCAGAAATTGCAAGCATGTGCTTACCTCAAAGCCATTGCACATGTGGTTGTCTCTGCCTGGAGTGCTTCCCCTCAGATACCCACATGCCTGCTCTTTCATGTCCATTGGGTACCAGCCAGTGAGGCCATCCTGTACTGCCTCATACATGTCCTGTCCATTTCACTCTGCCTTGTTCTCCATAGCACTGGTAACTCTTCACCTATGACTAGAGCAAGCTCCATCAGGGCAGAAGAATTTGCTGGTCATTGCTGCATGTCTAGCACCTTAGTCATATTTGGGGCAATAATTTGTTGAATGAACAAGTAGTTTTACAAGTATACTCTCAGCTCAGACTTGAGTTGTACACGGACGTGCTCCTGTACCCCGTTCATATGCTCTGGTGCTTGTGAGGGTGGCTATTAATTCAGAATCTCAGACTATTTATCAGGAAAGCTAAGAGGAATGGGGATACCAACAACCTGTCTGACTCAGGTGGTTGGGTCCTGGAATTGGTGGTGTGAGGAGGAAGAGGCTACTGCATGGCTTACTGGGTTCCCCGTCCTAACAGAGTAAATTGAAGTGTTCTTAGGGATGTCAGGATAAGGTGGCTCGGATGAGCTGATTTCTCAGAGTATGCATGCCTGATTGCTTAATTTATGCTTTATTGGAATCCCATAGGTGAAACTGGTACAGCATACCTATTCCTGCCTCTTTGGAACATTCCTGTGCAACAATGCCAAGGAGAGAGGGGAGAAGCATACTCAGGAACGGACATGTTCCGTGTGGTCACTTCTTCGGGCTGGCAACAAGGCTTTCAAAAACCTACTGTATTCCTCTCAGTCAGAAGCCGTATGTATCCTTCAGCCTCTCACTGTGATCAGCAGAAGGAATTTGGGGTTACATATGAGAGCCTTTTTGAGTAGTGACTGGTTTTGTGAAGGCATCTCTATCTCTGGATGGACTGATTCCATTTTTCCCGTATGATTCTGTCCTGAGGAAGTCCTGCTTCTGATGGTACTCTGACCTGTTTCTGATGACTACTTGCTGAGGGTGGTTTGGTTTAACACAGATCTCTACTCTGCCACCCTAGACACGAATCTCTTTTGGCACTGCCTCCAGAGCTTAACTTATTTCTAGCATGTTCTGTCTTATGGGAGAGGCACTTAAGTGGCTTCCTGATGCACTGATAGCTCAGAAGGAGCTGCCACAAGGCCCCCCAGCACCCTCCCAGTGTTAGTAAACAATGATACCCACCATAGCTTCTCTCAGAACAGTAAACTGTGTTTGACATTGGTGTGTGTGTGTGTGTGTGTGTGTGTGTGTGTGTGTGTCTGTGTGATTCTCTGCTCACATGAAAAGCTGGCAGGCCCTTTAAGACTTTGTTCCCTGAAGGAATGAATACCTTCTGTTAAGCAGAGAAAAGGAGGCACATAGACATATGTGTCAGTTTCATAGTAATATTGTCTTTGTCAGAATGTATCTTAAACCCTAAAGAAGTCAAAAGGAGGCTAATCAGAGTTTATATTGATTTCCTGGATTATTTATATGGTTCTTATTACATTTAAGTAATCACAGAAAAGATTTAAGCTGACTGCTTGTCTCTCCCCTTCAGTGTGCCGTCTGAGGAAGTAACAATACAGCAGAAAAATTTCCTTCTTTTCACATGATTAATTTAAATGATCCTATAAAATGGGTTTGACAGTGTTTCTTGAAGCCAAGCTTTTGTGCCAGCGGGATGGACAATCAGCATCTAATAGAATGACTCACTTTCTTAGGCAGTAAAAGCAACAAATCAAGCTGATGAAAGTCAGACATTGAAGGTGACCCAAGAAATAACTATAATGAGAAAGGGATCTAAAAAAATATTTTAGATTTTCATGCTCTCAAGAGGCTCTTAGGTGAAAAATAAAAATGTCTAGTCCTGTATTGGTCCTCTTGGGATAGACCTGTATCCATTGGTGCTGCTGCTTTGTGGAGATCCGGTCAGCCCTGTTTGGTATTCCAGCTGGGTGCTTGCTCTTGATCCTCATTTCCAGACATCCTAGAAGACTTATTGGGACCTATTTAAACCTGTGTCCTCCCCCCTCCTCAGGTGCTGTACCCTGTGTGCCATGTGCGTAACCTGATGCTGTGGAGTGCAGTGTACCTGCCCTGCCCATCCCCAACCACCCCTGTGGACGACAGCTGTGCACCATACCCAGCCCCAGGCACCAGCCCTGATGATCCACCCCTGAGCCGGTGAGCCCAGGGTGATGCCACGGGCCTGACAGCCTGTGTGGTGTATTCCTGTGTTGGGACATGTCCAGGGATGGTTAGAGATCATAATGTTATCTGCCTCCACAATATCTTTTTTAGATCTCTGCAGTTTTTTCAGGGAAGTTATAGGGATTTCTGGGTTACAAGGCTGTAAGAGCCTTGTTTCTGGGAGTGAGTTGGGCCCTGTTGCTTCATGTTGTTTTGCATGCACTGAGCAGCTCCTCAGTGATAGAGCAAATCCTCCAGGTTTTCTGTGACCCCTGGTTTGTGTTTTCCCCAGCGCTCTGTGCCCCTGCCTATTTGCCATGATTTGTCTTCTGAGGTGTAAAAGGCAGATACTGTCAGATGACAGAAAATTTTGCTTTGGGGCTAGGCTTGGTGGCTCATGCCTGTAATCCCAACACTTCGGGAGGCCAAGGCAGGAGGATCACTTGAGCCCAGGAGTTCCAGACCAGCCTAGGCAACATGGTGAAACCCCGTTTCTACCCAAAATGCAAAAACTAACCAAGCGTGGTGGCACATATCTGTAGTCCCAGCTACTTGGGAGGCTGAGGCAGGAGGATCGCTTGAGCCTGGGAGGTGGAGGTTGCAATGATCCAAGATCCATTGCACTCCAGCCTGGATGACAGGGCAAGACCTGTCTCAGGAAAAAGAAAAAAAAATAGAAAAAATTTGGCTTTGTCACTTGAGCATTAGTTTTATTAAATACAGACTGATAGATAACTCATTTAAAATACTGTAATATCAAGAAACACCAGTGCTACTTTGCCACCCACTGAGAAACACAGCAGCATCACGAAGAATGTCTTTTGGAAATAGCATTTGCAGGCTGGGCACGGTGGCTCACGCCTGTAATCCCAGCACTTTGGGAGGCCAAGGTGGGCAGATCACCTGGGGTAAGGAGTTTAAGACCAGTCTGGCCAAAATGGTGAAACTCCCATCTCTACTAAAAATATAACAAAAATTAGCTGGCTGTGGTGGCAGGCACCTATAATCCCAGCTACTCAGGAGGCTGAGGCAGAATCGCTTGAACCTGGGAGGAGGAGGTTGTAGTGAGCTGAGATCGCGCCACTGCACTCCAGCCTGGGTGACAGAGTGAGACTCTGTCTCCAAAAAAAAAAAAAAAAAAAAAAGCATTTGCTGTTAGCTCATTTGTATGTATGGGGCATGGGGTTGGGGGAGGGTGAAAGGAATCTGCACACTAGGAGGAGGACTTGTTCCGGAGCTTTGCCGCTCCAGCAGTCTGGGCCTCGCTCCAGAGATGCTATAGCTCCATGAGTAGCTGTAACGGACCCAGTTATGAAGCAACTGCTTGTTAAAACCTATTGTCTCCTACGTCCCTCCAGACAGCTTCCAAGATTTTCATTTCCTCCAAATTTCTTTCCTGTAGGCTACCAAAGACTAGATCATATGACAATCTGAGCACAGCCTGTGACAACACAGTGCCTCTAGCCAGCCGGCGCTGCAGCGACCCCAGCCTGAATGAGAAGTGGCAGGAACACCGGCGCTCGCTAGAGCTGAGCAGCCTGGCTGGCCCTGGAGAGGATCCCCTTTCTGCCGACAGCCTAGGGAAGCCCACCAGAGTGCCGGGGGGTGCCGAGCTTTCCGTTGCAGCTGGAGTAGCCGAGGGGCAGATGGAGAACATCTTGCAGGAGGCCACCAAAGAGGAGAGTGGAGTAGAGGAGCCTGCCCACGGGGCAGGCATTGAGATGCAGGAGGGTAAAGAGAACCCTCTCTTAGAAAAGGAGAGCAGGGGGAAGACACCTGAGGCCTCAGCCATTGGACTTCACCAAGACCTAGAACTGGGTGATGCTGCTCTGAGGAGCCATCTGGACATGAGCCAGCCTGTGTTTTCACAGGGTATTTCTGAACAGCAGGGTGGGCTCAATGTTCTCCTCAGTTCTCTCCAGTTCCCCTCGAGGGATGAGGATTCCCTGGAGGTCCCTGTGGAGCAGTTTCGAATAGAAGAGAAGGCAGAGGGTAGGGAGGAAGCAGTTCTTCCAATCCCAGTAGATGCAAAAGTTGGCTATGGTACCTCACAGTCATGTTCTCTGCTACCTTCCCAAGTCCCTTTTGAGACCAGAGGACCAAATGTGGACAGTTCTACAGACTTGTTAGTGGAAGATAAGGTGGAATCAGGAAGTGGGCCCCAAGGCCATCATAGACCTTGCCTTGTTAATAGTAGCAAGGACAGGCTTCCCCAGACCATGGAACCCAGCCCTTCAGAGACAAGCCTGGTTGAGAGGCCCCAACTGGGGTCTATGGTGCATAGGACTTCCCCTGGCAGCACTCTCAGCCTGACACGTTCCCCTTGTGCCTTGCCTTTAGCCGAATGTAAAGAGGGGCTTGTGTGCAACGGTGCCCCAGAGACTGAAAACAGGGCCTCAGAGCAGCCCCCAGGTCTTAGCACCCTCCAGATGTACCCCACACCCAATGGGCATTTTGCCAATGGGGAGGCTGGTAGGAGCAAGGACTCACTGAGCCGTCAGCTGTCTGCTATGAGCTGCAGCTCTGCCCACTTACACTCAAGGAACTTGCACCACAAGTGGCTGCATAGCCACTCAGGGAGGCCATCTGCAACCAGTAGCCCCGACCAGCCTTCCCGCAGCCACCTGGATGATGATGGCATGTCAGTGTACACGGACACAATCCAACAGCGCCTGCGTCAGATTGAGTCAGGCCACCAGCAGGAAGTAGAAACTTTGAAGAAACAAGTCCAGGAGCTAAAGAGTCGCCTGGAGAGCCAGTACCTGACCAGCTCCCTACACTTTAATGGAGACTTTGGGGATGAGGTGGTGAGTAGGCTGTGGTATTCCTCCATAGCTGCCCAAGGAGACAGGGCACACTAAGGCTGGGTGCCTTTTGTGCCAAGAGCATGGTGATTGGTACAGGTTGTTAAAGGATTGGAAAGGTCCAGAGTAGTAGCCCTGTTAAGAGAGGCTGGAGATGAGCCTCTGCCACAGCGATGGCAGCCTGCCTGTTTTCTGCTTTGCTTACTTTCCACAGATGTCCTATTGAGGCCGTTGGAGAGGAAGAGACTTAGCATGCACTACATGGTTGGTCAGATCTCTCAGACACAGGATCATAAGTCTTCAGAAGGGCTTGAACCCGTGGGCAGAATGACATCTGTAGGGCAATGCCAAGTTTTTCCTGTCAGATTTTAGTGCCTGTTCTACCTTAGTAACTGCAAAGTATTAGCCCTTCCAGACATGGGCTATGACTTTGAAGGTTCAGTTCTTTTTAAACAAATATTTATACCCCACCCTGTGGCAGATGCTGGCAGTAGAAATGGAGAGAAGGGACTGGTTTCTAGCACTGTTGAGGAGTTAGCTCTGATGGGGGTTGGTGGCTGGAAAGGGGTTCCAGAGGGGAGGTTCTCAAGGAGATGCTTTCTTCTCTGGGTGGAGTTGACTCAGGCAGCTCAAGTACAATTGTGAGCCTGGCTCTCAAGTGGTCAGCGTGCATTAAAGGCGGGCACATCCAATGACTTTCGGTTCAGAGTGACTTGGCTTTTCCTTCATGCGAATGATAGTTTCTCATGTTCCCAGAGAGTCCTTCCAAAAAAAGGAGGGCATCTGGAAAGCACTCAGCTTTAACTAAGTGGCAGGCAGGTTTGGATTGACAGGCCCACTGGAGCAGCTGACATACAGAATTCTCATTCCATTTGGGTCACTTCTCTCTCACTTTCTGGAACCCTGAGGCCTGTCTTTCCACTCCAGAGTCACTGCACACAACCTGTGTATCCGTCTCCCAGCTGAGCCCAGGCCCACACTGCACTTCTTCACCCAGTTCTTGATGGCTGATGCATCTGCAGATTCGGCAGTCCTAGCACCCGGCCCCACCCAGAGTCCCCAGTGCTCCCTTCTTCACCAGGCCTTTTCTACTTTTGGGAGGAGACCAGGTTCATTCTGTTCAGCTGTGTTTGTTTGCCAACAGACTTCAATCCCCGACTCGGAAAGCAATCTGGATCAGAACTGTTTGTCTCGCTGCAGCACAGAGATTTTCTCTGAAGCCAGCTGGGAGCAGGTGGATAAACAGGACACGGAGGTACAGGCTCAGCCCCTGCTCTGAGTGCCGTCCATTTAACTGTTTTGTGGTTCTTCACCCCCATTCCCACCCCATGCCCCTGGCCAAGGAAGCACCTCACAGCACAGCTAGCCTTGAGCCTCTGGCACCTCAGCTCCTGGGAACCCACATGAAGCCTAGGATTTCTGAGCCAGGGAGACTCAGCAAGCTGGCCCTCCCTCTTCATTGCCTCTATGAACTGGAGCCTTGCCAGCTCTCACAGTGACCCAGGGTGTTGCTGCCTGCTACTTTATCTCAGGGGAGATTGGAGTCGCCTCCAGGGAAACGATTTGGACGCCTTTCTTGTACTGTTGACATCAGATCTGGGCTGGTGCCACTGGAGCCAATGTGGTCCTTGTGACTCTTGCTGTCCCCAGCATGGCTCTGCTGGCTCCAGCTGGATGACCCATCTCCTGTCAGTAACCTGGCCCCATCTGTTTTGCAGATGACCCGTTGGCTTCCTGACCACCTGGCCGCCCACTGCTATGCGTGTGACAGTGCCTTCTGGCTTGCCAGTAGGAAGCACCACTGCAGGTACCATTGAAGGGGGTTTGGTAGGGTGGGCTGGGGGTGGATGCTGAGGGTTGGCCCACAGAGCCTGCAGAGTAGAGGGTTGTGGGCATCTCAGTGTTCTGTCCGAGGCAGACCCATGGTCTCATCTTCCTGTGCCTCTGAAATTGGTGTTTGCAAAACTGCATTTGGCATCTTTGTTGAAATTGAGAGGAATCACTATTAAATTCTGAAATGTGCAAATGGTAGCATTTGGTTTTGTTTCCCAGATTGGAACAACAGCCACCACCGAAACCACGATTTCTCATTCTCAGCATAACATTTCTTCCCATTCAACATGGCTACTATGAGCAAAACCAGTTTTCCTGTGATGGGGAGGGAACTATTTTCCCATTCCTTTCTTGCTCCCTGACCCCACACTTGTTTTCCCTTGTGCCATTGGTGAGCAGTCATAGCTTGGGCAGTAGTAGGGACAGCTGAGGACGGTCTTCCAATCATTAAGGTTCCTGACTTCTTTTTCCTTCTGGGTTGGGGTAGTGAGTTACTAGGGATGCTTTGTCCCAGCTAGGGTGTTGACTGTCTGGCGGATGTTCAGTGTTCTTGGAAGTTTATCTGAATCGTGCCATAGCTCACCCACACGAGTGAACCTGGATTGAAAATGGAACAACCTCTTTGCCTAGCAATGATGCTTCTAGGACATGTATCTCCCCACCCTGCACCCCAAGCCCAGATATCTTTGGTTGGCTTCTCTTCTGAGCTTTTTCTCCCCTCCTTGCAGGGACACTGACCGTGTTGATCAAACGTGGTGAGCATTTGCAACAATCTGCCTGTGGTGTCTGCACATCTACAATAACTTCTCCACACTAACTCTTATCATTTCCCCCTCTCTGCACTCACTGGGGTGAAGCCTGGGGCCTGGGGTGCACGGGCAGGCAGAGGTGGACTTGAAGGGATAGATTCAAAGCAGCTGAGGAGAGGCCATCAAGGGTGGGTCAGGCTATAGCCACGTGCTCCTCTCCTGATCACAGAGGTCAGCCAGGCCGTCTTGCTTGTGACAAGAAGTAGTGCTTCTTGTCTTCTGGTCTTGTAGGGGAGCCAATTGGGTTTTCAGAGCTATTTATTTTGGGTCAGTGATTCACTGAGATGCCAGAATAATGCTAGTAATTTCCAGGTCAAACAGCATCACTGCTGCTTTCTCTCCTCCCCACCCCCACTTTTTTTTTTTTTTTTTTAAAGAGACCAGGACTGAACAGATGTGATCTTTCCAGAGAATTGTTTTAGCATGGAAGACTTTAAGGAAATACTCCACTTAGCATCTTTCAGGGTCCTCTGAAAGAAGTCAGATAGAAAAGCATCAGCCAGGTGCAGTGGCTCACGCCTGTAATTACAGCACTTTGGGAGGCCGAGGTAGGCGGATCACCTGAAGTCAGGAGTTCAAGACCAGCCTGCCCAACATTGTGAAACTCCACCTCTACTAAAAATACAAAATTAGCCAGGCATGGTGGTGCATACCTGTAATCTCAGCCTCTTGGGAGGCTGAGGCAGGAGAATCGCCTGAACCTGGGAGGTGGAGGTTGCAGTGAGCCAAGATCACGCCATTGCACTCCAGCCTGGGCAATAAGAGCAAAACTCCATCTCAGAAAAGAAAGAAAAGCATCAAATTCATGTCAGGCTTTTGAGCTGAACTCCAGCAGGGATGTTAAAGAAGTGTAGCTGTTCAGAAATTTTTCTGTGTAACTACAGGTTTTTGCTGACTCATGCTTTTTAGAACTAGTTATGAAGTACTTACAACATTCTAGAAGATGAATTTTGTGTTTTTCTTTTCTGTCTTTCCATTGCCCCATGTCCCCCCTTTCATTTTGTGGTATTCTTTTGTTCCCAACTGGTCTTCAGTCTTCTCTCCTCCTGTGCCTAAGTGATCCTTAATCCAACAGTGGGTTTGCATTCCGAACAGCATAAATGAAAAGTTAGAGAGTGATCCTGGCTAAGAAGCTGCCTTCCCTCAGTCTTTGGTGGGCTGTGTCAGGCTCCTTGGGATTTCTTGTTCTTAGGTTCATTGGGATTGATTTGTACCTCAGGGCCCAGGAAAAGTAGAGTTGTAAGGTGGGCAGAAACTCATTCTTTGCCTATTCCCTTTCCTGTTGGCTCTGATGGGCATCCGTCTGGGGGTGCAGGCCTGTGCTGCACAGATGCTTCAGAATCCAGCTTTCAGGGGAGGAGGAGAGGGAGGCCTGGGGCCTGAGTGCATTCTGGCCTTCTGGTAGAACTCTGGTTTTCCCTGGAGATGCATGGGTTGGGGAGTGAGCCATAATTGACTGACACGTATCTAATAAGGGGGTGTGTGTGCACGTGTGTTCATCTGTGTTCTTGTCCTCCCATCTCTCCTCTTTTACCCTCTGAGCATGCATCACAGGCTGCTTGTCCCTGGCTTTGCATGCTGCCAGCAGAGCAGTCCAAAATGGCAACAGTCTATCTACCATGTTTCTGCCTTTGATTCTCTGGAGAAGTGGCCGTTGGGCAAGGTTCCTTACTCCCCAGTGAGGCTGGGTAGTTGTTTCTCTTGTTTGAGGACCCTGGCCTTTGTGATCACAAGCTACACAGAGGGCATTGCCTAGGTTGGTGTGGCCACTGGGTTTTCCTGGATCAGGACTTAACCCATTGTTAGGCCTATGCATTCTCACAGATCTCTCTTGAGCAGCATTCTGTATACCTGGTACCCTTGAGTCAGTGGTGAGGCAGCCAAGTATCTTTGGCCCTGAAGTGAAAGTGACATGTGACTCTGCTAGGTAGGGACACCCTCCCTACCCATCTTGTTCCTGGGCTAGAGAGATGAAAGGATTTGATCTCAAGGAGCTCCAGCACATGCAAATTACACACAGCAAACTTTGTCTTTTGAAGTTGGTTTCCCTACCGCATACCTGCTGGCCAAAACTAACATTGTTCTGTTTCTTCTCATCTCAAGGAATTGTGGGAACGTATTCTGCTCCAGTTGTTGTAACCAGAAGGTTCCAGTTCCCAGCCAGCAGCTCTTTGAACCCAGTCGAGTATGCAAGTCTTGCTATAGCAGCCTACGTCCCACGAGCTCCAGCATTGACCTTGAACTGGATAAGCCCATTGCTGCCACTTCCAACTGAAGCTCAGTGACCTGGGTGGGCAGTGGCCAAGCTGCTGTTCCTATGACAGGCCCACACAGCCTGGGCAGACCAAGAGGCCCGTGCACTTTGGAATGGGGGCATGGAACCACCTGTACAGAGTGACAGAAATTTGGGATGCACCACTGGATTGTAGATTGATTTTTATTTCCTGTCCTTACTACTCTCTCCCTACCTTTTCCATCCTCCTTCTTTGCCTTCAAAAAAGGAAACTCTCCCTTGGTTGTCTTAATTTTTTTTTTGATAGAAGACCAGGGGTTGCCAGGCCTGCTGTAACTGCCGAGCTGCCTGCTGTCAGGTGACACCGAGGGATGGCTTGTTTCTCCTGAGTGGGAGGATGGTGGTCAGAGCCAGGAGTATGGGGATCTGAGACCGTGAGCAGGGAAGAAAGCCAGTGCTAACATGCAACCATTCCTCACGCCACCGCCACATCAGAGCTGGTTGGGAACCCTTTGCTGCTGGGGAGGCTGGAAGCATATTCCCCAAGAGCACTGCCCAGGGCATCATCTCCCTCCTGCAAGGAGCTGAGCCAGTCCTCTCACAGATGGATAAATGAGGCTGATGTTTGGAGGGAGGGGCACACGGTAAATGGCATCCCCTTAGGCCCCTCTTTGGGAAAGGAAAGTGGGTGCTCCTTTGAGGCAGGCGAGGGGCTGAGAGTAGGTAGCCATCATGTTATTCCCCGTGGGATTCCATTTTTAACTTGACCCAGATTGTCTTGGGCCCCCTTGACTTTCAGGGGGTGCTTCCCTGGGCCAGGCTGTGTAGCACTTCCCACCCTCAGGCATGAGTATAGACTGGCCAAAATAGTTATGCACTCAAGTCCAAAGCCTGCCCTGAGCCCAGATATACCTGGGTCCCCATTCTGGGGCCTGGTCCCTTAAACAATCTCTTCCTCAGCCAGCACAGGGAAATCCAGACTCAGGGTTCCAGAAATCTCCCGTTCCCAAACCAAACCAATCATGGATCTTCCCTTTAAGGGGTAGAATCAGCCTTTAGAGTTATAAGCCCCTGGAAAAGGGAGCAGGTCCTCATACAATCAGCCTTTCTCATTCTCTTCTTGGAACAGGAAGAAGGGCTGAGCAGTCTCCCTTCCCCACTCCTGGCTGTCTGAGTGGGCACTTCTCTGGCTGCTGTCCAGCAGTGAAGGGCCACTTGGTGACTTTGTAGGGTTCCTTAGAGAAGTGACATGGCCTTGAGGAGATTCGGGGCACCTTTCCTCAGTGAGCTTTGATATGGTCCAAAAACAGCCTTAAATCAAGAATATTTGTGGAGGTGGGTATGGGGAAGGTTGGAGAAGAGGTAGGTTTGTGCTTTGTAATCTTGGCATCCATGTTTTGTGCCTGCCCTCCCTCTTGGGGAGGCCATGCTTGGCTCTGCTGAAAGCTGCTAACTGGTGACAGGGTGGATCATGGTGAGGACTAGGGGTAAGGTCAGGGAATGCTTAAGCTCTGGCCTTGCCCTGTATTGCTTTTCTCTTTTGGTAGCAGTTCCCTGACCAAGGGCAAGCTGTGTCTCAGGAAGGTGGCTTCTGTGCGTGCCTGGGTGTGTTACGGCGTGGCCCAGAAGGCTTCCCTGGTGTTCTCAGTTCAGGCAAAGCCCAGAGCATCTGAGCATGTCTCTGACTTCCAGTGGCAACAGGTTGCTCAGAGTTTGAGTGTGGTGAAACAGGGTGTAGTTCTTTACCACATTCTGTGTCATCTGGTCGTGCAGGTAGGGGAAAAGTTGGTCTAATTGAAGATTGTGCAGTTCCTAGTGACAGGTGCCAAGAGGTTATGATACGGGTTTCTTGGGTCTGATGTACAGTGTGAATAAATGCTTGCAGCTCTTAGCTCTTTTTTGATCAATGAAGCACTTTTTTATTAATATTTTCCTTTGTTAAAGGAGGAACCGTAACTCTCCATAGCTGTACATATAACCCTTTTCTCCTAAAGAGGAGTCAGTGCTCCTATATTTTTCATTTTTTGTCAAAGCAAGAAGTAAATACTTTAGAATTGTTAAATATATAAATAAAGTGAATAAAGTTGAGTGTTCCACATGGTAGCATTTGCTAACACTTCCTAATTCTTCACCCTGTGGTTTATCCCCTCTTCATCCCTTTTCCCTCTCACACAGAAGTGTTTGAGGGCCTGCTAGGAAACGGACCTTTGGCAAAGGAAAGCTACAGATAGCCTTCCGACTCTAGACCTTGGCAAGGAGCCTCACCATGATGTCCAAGCACTGAACGCATTTCCTCAGTGATTTTGCTCCTAAAATCTCCCAGGCTAAAAGAGGGCAAAGCAGTCAGGCGTCTGACCTGGCAGCTGTTCCTTCTCCTCTGAAGAGTGGCACATCAGTAGTCATTACAACTACCTCTCGCCTCTAGGCTCCATTTTTAGCTGCTGCTCTGATTTCAGGGCAGCCAGTACTCTGGCCCCTTTGGTGGGGGAGTGGAAGGAGGTGTGGGGTAAGGGTGAGAAAATGCTTCTGCCTG
The DNA here is from genome assembly GCF_002776525.5 of Piliocolobus tephrosceles. Taxonomy (NCBI): domain Eukaryota; kingdom Metazoa; phylum Chordata; class Mammalia; order Primates; family Cercopithecidae; genus Piliocolobus; species Piliocolobus tephrosceles. The sequence goes on from NC_045452.1 coordinate 11,491,767, forward strand.
TTGTTCTTGAAGGATAGACTATGGGTGGGCAGAGAGAACTGGGGGCAGAAATGGAATTAGATGTGATTGGGTTATGCAGTCAACTAGAGGTCTCCTTCCTACCCTCTCCACACAGAGGAACCTCTGCTCCTTAGCTCTTACAGCAGGGCTGTGGCATCTAGTCACTTCAGTACTAGTTCTTGCTCTTCACAGAGATAGATTTTTCTATCCCCTACAGTGCTGTTGGGCATCCCTTCCATCACATGGGTCTGTGGGTGAGATATATTATGCTATTCCTCCCTTGGGAAGGTTGGTATTGAGGGTTGCCTGGCTCCAGAGTCACCAGCCCAGCATCTGTGGTGAGTTGGCTAGGATCCAGAGAGTGGCCTGCTCAGAGCTCCCCAGAGGCCTTCACTCTTTGGGGCACTCTCTCTAGGGTCACTTTCTGAATGTACCTTCTACCTAAAGAACACAAACACAGAAAGCTAGCTAAGCTGGTTCTAGTATGAAAGCTGTAAGTGCCACCCAGCAGGCATTTGAAAACAAGAAATAATTCTTCTGTGGAAGGAGAAAGTGCCATCTCAGCCACCCTCAGTCCGCCAGGGAGCCCAGTCTGTGTATTCAGATGAAATTGTGAAAAACATGAGTGTGTGCCATGGCCATCGTGTCTACACACAGCCACTGTTGTTCCTGTGGGCTAGCCCCCAGCAAAATTAAAACACTGGCACGGCCCAGCAAGGCCGTTATGAGCTCCTAAATGGAAAACTTCTCTGGGGGCAGGAAGATGAAGAGCCAAGATACTAGTGAGGCAGGTGCAGTGAGGATCCAAGGCAAGGAATTGCCCTGAGGGAGGTGGCTGCATATGGAGAAAGGGAGATCTCTGTGGGCAAGGCCGGCTTGCTTCAGGCTGTAGGGGGAATTTGGTCTGAAGTAACAGGGCACGAACTATGACTTTGAGCTGCCAGGTTGTCTTCATCTCAGAACTTTTCTATCCTGGCACTCTAGTTACCTTTCTTCTATACATTGGCCTCAGTAACTGCAGTCCAAAACAAGTTACAGCTGCCTTAATCCACTGAGATTCTCTGAGGGTGTGCAGAAAAGTTTTCCTCTAATTTGCATATATGCTAACTCTTACTTTTCATGTTAGCAAAGAATATTCTATGAGTTAGAATGTTACTGTGGTAGATCTAAAGGAGAATGAACAGAAGGTGCTGGAGGACCTCTTAAATGATCTCTGGCTGTTAAAAAACATCAAGATAAGAATTAAGGGTACATCCTGATATACTTGGCGGCTTGCACATGAGGCTAGGAGATCCCATGCCTGTTGAAGTTAACTCTATCCCTGACCTCTGTTGATCTTTTAAGAATGAGGGCTGATTTGAAGGTGCTGTTGCAGGATTTCATTTAGCTGCTCCCGGTTCAAGTGACCTGTCCCGAGGACTGCAGCTGTATCCACCTGATTGCATGAGGTGAAGGCTAACAGCAGAATTTAAAGTGGGCCCTGGGCTGTGGAGCAAAGTGACTATCCATTTGGAGTTTTGTATAACGTGGCAGGAGTCCCAGCTGTTTAATTTCTAGTCACATTTTCAAGAAAGTTGTTCTAAGTTGAGGTTTCTGACAAGATTTCTCAAGGGCAGGACCAGATACGTGAGAGACTTCTAGTTCAGAGCTGACCCGTCTAAGCCTCTGACACTTAAACACAAGTCCTGCTGTCCCCAGCACACAACTGCACTGAAGCCTCGTTCCTCTCAGCTGTTGTAGGGTTCATCTGCTGCATGCTCTGTGCAGATACCAGTTGCCTCCCTGCTTGAACAGGCCTCTCCTAGGCTAGGCAGGTGCTCACAGGCATGAAGTTCTGGGCAGGGGAAGGGCATCTTCTGAAATGGGAGTTACCAGGTTTTTAAATGCTGCTATCCTTTTATTTACCATTTAAGGTCTTTTCTATCATATCTAAGTTATAGTCAGTTTTTCTTACAGTGCTCATAGCAGTTGTATTTGAATTGTATTTTCAGTGAAATTTGTTTTACATTGGCATTTAAAATTGGCCTTTAACAGCTTCCCAACTGGCTTATAAGATTTTTTTTTTAATGAAAACATAACCCATGAGGCTCAGATGCTGTTGAAGAAATAAACAGTATGTTGCTGCTGACAGTAGTGCCTGCCTATTGTAACAGCATTGATTCTGTTGTAGCCTCGATGAACATTTAAGTTGAATAAATCCATCATTTTCACCCACAAACAGTTGCTGAGCCCCTGGATTTGGGTTGTCACTGTGGTTCTCCTGCCTGTGCTGTAATCCAGTGACTTAGGTGCAGAGTATAAATCATAAATCAGCTCAGCCTCTTAGGAGAGGGGCTGTCAGTGAGGGGGGGTCACTGTCTTCCAGAGGCAGGGTACATGAATTCCTGATGTTTAGAGGTGGAAGGGACCTTAGATCATCTGCTTCCATGGTTTTCATACTGTTCTGTGGGGCCATCAGAGAGAGGGAGCCTCCAGACCCATTTAAAACTTTATTAGATTTAAAAGTAAGATCTGGTATGAAGAAAGGTTTTGTTTCTTAAAATAAAATGTCTGAAAATCACTAATCCAATCTCCTCCTTTTTCATGGAGGAAACTGAGGCTCAGAGAGGGCCAAAGACATCCAGATTACCAATGAGTTAACAGCAAAATTTGAATAAAAGTCATTCTTGGCCAGGCACGGTGGTTCCTGCCTGTGATCCCAGCACTTTGGGAGGCCGAGGTGGGAGGATCACTTGAGCCCAAGAGTTCAAGACCAGCCTGGGCAATATGTTGAGACCCATCTCTACAAAAAAATATAAAACAAACCTGTCTCTACAAAAAATATGAATAAACCAGCCGAGCATGGTGGTGCACTCCTGTAGTTCCAGCTACTTGGGAGCCTAAGGTGTGAGGATCTCTTGAGCCTAGCAGTTCCAGGCTGTGGTGAGCCATGATTACGCCACTGCACTCCAGCCTGGGCAACAGAGGGAGACTGTCCCCCCCCCCCCCCCCCACAAGGGAAAATACTTTCCCGACTCCTAATCCTCCTCTTGTGCTCTTGGGCCTCCAGGAAGCCTTATGTAAATAGCTGTATTGGTTCTCGTTGAAATCTCGGTGAGGAGCTAAGGTAGTTGCCATCACAAGGCTCGAATTGTGAGCCCTTCTCCCTCTTAATCAAAATCAAAATGTTGTGAGTCTAATCCAGTGTTTTTGTTTTTAACTTTTCAAATACATAAAAACAAATGATACGTTATTAGCATGAATCATAAAAGTTTGAGTCATAACATCTTAAATCAGTGGGCTCGGGGAGGGAGCATTTTTCATTAGTGCAGATAGGTTCATTGTGAACTGTCCCAGCATCCGATTTATTTCTGGATTTTTAGTTATATAATATGGGGGAGTTTTATTTTTAAAAATTTGAGTTTTATAGGTAACTGGTTGCAAATGGTAGTAGTCACAGCTTGCCTGCAATCTCTTGTTGACAAAACTGAAGTAGATGCCTGAAAAAAGGGATTAATAGAATATCCAAAACCTGCTTTCAGTCTTTATCATCCATGTATCAGATAAGAGACACCCAAGGATTTATAAGCACTAGAATTACTCTATGCTCAGGGCCACCAGGATTGAGTTGGCCCTGGGCCTAATGATCACAGCACTAAGCTGGTGCCCTCTCAATCAGTGACCCCTGCAAAGGCCACACACACAAAGCAATGCAGACTGTACAGTGAAGTCTCAAGCAGCCTCATTGAATGTGTTTTAAACCTTTGAGTGTATATAGTTTAAAAGATGGTTATTAATATTATGACGTTATTAATATCAGGATAAATTCTGTGGAAGCACTGCCACAAAAGTTGGTTTGAAAACCACCAGTTTGGTGGAAAGCACCTGTGTTTTAGAGCCCACAGACCTGGAGTGGGATCCTAGCCCTGCAGCAACAGCCGAGTTGCTCATTGGTGTATGATGAGGAACTCGGAGACATTTCGTCATCTGTAGCAGAGCACTTGGCATATAAATGGAGTGGGAAGGTGGGGGCCTAGCAAATGCTCTCCTCCCCACTGTCCCATGAAATGAGATAGCATTTCTGTCTCTGGCTTCTAGCTGGCATTTGGAACAATCAGAGCCAGGCAGCACTGCCATTCCTGGAAGTGTGTTGAAACTAGGCCCTGCTCTGGCTTCCACCTTACAGGGGAAAACATTTGACTTTGAAGCATTCCAATCTGAGTTTTGCACTAAGTTACAAATGAATCACTAGCCGAAGAAGACAAACTAGAGTTCATATATGTGTTTTGTTTTTATTTATGTTGAGACAGTGTCTCACTTTGTTACCCAGGCTGGAGTGCAGTGGCGTGATCTGGACTCACTGCAACCTTTGCTTCCCAGATTCAAGTGATTCTCCCACCTCAGCCTCCTAAGTAGCTGGAATTACAGGCACCTGCCATCATGTCCAGCTAATGTTTGTAGTTTTGTAGGGACAGGGTTTTACCATGTTGGCCAGGCTGGTTGAAATCCTGACCTCAGGTGATCTGCCCGCCTCAGCCTCTCAAAGTGCTGGGATTACAGGCGTGAACCACTGTGCCTGGCCTCATATATGTGTTTTGTTTTGAAATTAACATTTTGTAAATAGATGGTGGTCTGCATGCTGTACGAGTGTATGGAGCCAATGGGAAGGGAGTGTGGAGAGAAACTGTTGGGGTTGAGGCAGCATCTAAGAACGCCTGAGTCCTGCCATGTCAGCAATCCCGCAAAGACAGACAGGACCTCACTTTGTTAAACTGATGAGTTTCAGTTCATGACTAAAGACAAAGCCAGAAGCTGCAGACTAGCTTCGCAGGCTGAGGAGGGGGGAAGGTGGAGCCAGGTGGACCTCACCTCTGCATCACAGAGGCCTGGGTCCAGGCTATGATGCTCTTAGCATCTCTTTAAGAATAAATCCCAGAGCCCAAAGTTGGAAGAGGAAGTGGAGGCCTTGCAGTTCAGATGGCCCTCCCCACCCTCTCCAATGACAGAGGAGCCCAAGGTTGCCGAACGTATTTAAGACCATGTCGCCCAAGTTCAAATAGATGTGAGTTAGTAGTAAGTGGTTGCTGCACTTTGCCAGTTGGAAAATCAAGCCTTAGAGCTGGAGGTTCTTTCAAGTCCCCCAGAAAGTGCTGATACCCGCTGGCATACACTTTAGAAGTCCCTGTCAGCCCTTGGGACATAACTTGCATCCCCTGGCCCCTTCGGGGTGGTCTGATTCTTTCCATTCTCTTTCATCTGATAGCTGCTGCCTTATTACTGCCTAACTAGAGACTCCTAGTGTTGTAAAGACAGTAAGATGTCAGCTTGCCAGCCTCTATTACTGGGATGAGGAGATGGAAATGGAAACCATGAAAATGGTGTGCCTCTCGACAGTTGCCACTGACCCCTGGAGAGGAATCCTAGTTGGGTTGGGAGAAGGGGGGCGGGCTTGAACTCTCTCTGCCCCCTTACTTTTGGAGCAGCAGCATCCCCCCAAAGAGCTGAGAGGTCACTCCCTGGGCTAAGCAGCCTGAGCTAGTGCCTCTCCACAGACAGGATGCTTCACAGCCCACAAAAGGGAGCAGCTGCCTCTGGAAACCATGTACATCCTAAGAGCCCCTCCTGCAGCACCCTCCTTAGGTTGATTCAGGGAGGGAAGCTGTGGGAGGAGTCGAGGAAAAGCCCCAGAGCAGTGCTTCCTCTCTCCTTGCTGCACCAACATTTTGGAAGCTTGGTGGAGGTGGGGACACAACTGTTACCAGTAGTGCTGCTCTTCCTCCTGTCCCACACCCCCACTTTCTCTTCCCCTTTCCAAATAGTTTTAATGTGATCGCCTGGCGTTGGAGACCCTCGGCACCACTGCACATTCAGGCCAGTAAGCAGGTCAGGCCCATGCAGCCACCGGAGGTGGCAATGCCCAAGAGGCCATCCTGCAGGCACTAGCTGGAGATGCCAGTGCTGAATGACTCCAAGGAGATTGTTTCCCTTCTGAAAAAGAAGCACATGGCTGGGCGCGGTGGCTCACACTTGTAATCCTAGCACTTTGGGAGGCCGAGGCGGGGTGGATTGCCTGAGCTCAGGAGTTCGAAACCAGCCTGGGCAACACGGTGAAACTCCGTCACTACTAAAATACAAAAGAAAGCTGTAGCTAGGCGTGGCGGTGTGCACCTGTAGTCCCAGCTACTCAGGAGGCTGAGACAGGAGAATTGCTTGAACCTGGGAGGCGGACACAGTGAGCTGAGATCATGCCACTATACTCCAGCCTGGGCCACAGAACGAGACTCCGTCAAAAAAAAAAAAAAAAAAAAGAAAAAAAAAAAAAACACCGTTCCTTTTGCTGAAGTGGGCACAGGCCAGACCTCTAGCATCTGAGCGCTGGCAGTGCTGCAGGAAGTGCTCTCCTGGCACTCCCTTGACCTGCCAAGAAGTGGGGACAGTAAGGAACTTTAAGCAACCCAGTACGTGAACCTCTTCATTTACAGAAGCATTTTGGAGGCTGTTTTCACTATACAAAAGGTTCTATAGAACTTTCCAATTGTATTTTGCATTTTAAAATATACTGTTCATTAACATAATGTAAAAATATACACAAGGCCAGGCACAGTGGCTTACGCCTGTAATCCCAGCATTTTGAAAGGCCGAGGGAAGCGGATCACTTTAGGTCAGGAGTTCAAGACCAGCCTGGCCAACATGGCGAAACTCCATCTTTACAAAAAATTAGCCAGGCAAGGTGGCGGCGCCTGTAGTCGGGAGGCTGAGGCAGGAGAATCGTTTGAACCTGGGAGGCGGAGGTTGCAGTGAGCCAAGGTCGTGGCACTGCACTCCAGCCTAGGTGACAGAGCAAGACACCATCTCAAGAAAAAAAAAAAAGTGTACACAATTACAAGTGAAATTCCCACTTGCGAGAGGTAACTGACTCACCACCTTTAGTGAGTTGTCTTGGTTTTGTTTTTTAAAATACTCAGCAAGAAAGCTTTACTTGTTTTTGTTGTCTGTTACAGAGTAAGCCATGGTGTAGGTTCTTCTGCCAGAAATTCTCACACTTTTGAAGTTAGGGAACAGAAATGGTTCAGTAAGTGACAAAATAGCCAGAATAGATGGCCTGGGACTTTGTCCCACATCCACCATGGCCTCAGCCTTTTTCTTTCAACCTTGTTTGGCTGGCTCCTTCCTCTGTCCCTAAAGCTGTCCAGTCCTCCGCCTGCAAAGCAAATTCTTTCAAGTCTCTGCCTCCAGCAAGTACCCTGTCCTGCTCCTTCCCTTCACTGTGAAACGAATAGAAAGAGTGGCCAGCTCTATATGGTCTTTGCTTCACCACCCCTTCCTCCTCCTCCTCCTGCTTCTGCTGCCCCCCGCCGTCCCAACACTGGGTGTCCCCAGGGATCAGCCACACACTCTAGACCCACTCCAAATCATTCCTTCTTGCAACCATTCTGCAACCTGCAACCTTGCTAACCTTCCTGCCGGTTCTTCTGTCTCTGTAGTTGGCCTGTGAGACTTTGCAGGCAGCCCTCTCACCTACTTCCTCGGCATTACTGCTCTGAGGTTCAGCTCTTTGCCTTCCTTCCACACACGCTTCCTTGGACATACAGTTCTAAGTCTCTAGAGGCCTCCTTCAGGCACCTGGGGAGACTGTGAAAGCATCAGGTGTCCCCACCTGGACCTGTCTATGTGGCCATGCTTCACCTGCACCCCCACGCAGCTTGGTGGCATTAACCTGGGGACGAGTTCTGGGCCTGAAGACTGAGCTCAGCCTTGTCAGCCAGAGATGCCTCGGGGCTTCCCCTGAACCGAGAGGCCACAGCGTCTGCTCCTCGCTTTTATCCTCTGTTGCAGGATGCAGTCAGCACCTAGTGCAGGGGTGAACGCTGATGCCAAGTTTGCCCTCCTATCCCTCAACCCCAAGTAGGAAGTTCACCTCTTATTTCCATATTGTAATTGAATTCCGACACCCCACCAGCCCTTCCTGGGACTGGGGGAAACTCCATCGTCAGTCTATTTATGACACTCAGTCGTAGGAAGCTCTGACCTTGGTTAGACAGGAATGGGCCAGAGCACCCAAAGCCACTGGGCATGGCTTCTGTGTGCTGCCCCAGGTGAGGGCAGAGGGGCCTCTGCCTCTCCTTACCTGGGACTACCAGATCACCCATGCCAGTCACATGTCTTCCGGGTCACCCTGCTGCCCTCCAAGGCACCTCATGCCCTCAGAGGGCCCTGCTGATGCCCGAAAAGCCCAGATCAAGCTGAGAGCAAGAGCCTGGCTGTCTGTTCAGGAAGCCTCTTCTCTGTTCTGCCTTGGTACTCTGTCACCCCTCATTGCTGAGGACCGTAACCAATATGTACACAGGGGGTCTTGGCTTCTGACAGCTCTGGATATGCCCTGTGATGCCTTCATGTAGTAAGTCATTGAAGGCTAAGTATCTATACAGGCTTCACTGGTGACTCACACATGTTCCCCTCCACCATTCCATGAAATGACATGGCACTTCTGTCTCAGGCACTGTTTGCTCTCAAGAATGTGCTGCCTGTTAGGGAAGATGATCAGGCAGATAAATACATACCCTCATCCAAAAAGAACAGGACCTGAAAAAGCCTCTTAGAGACAACCCATTGAAAATGGAGACCAGCATTTCATACAGCACATAGTGAAAAAGGTTTGATCTGAATTTAATCTTGCAAAATGAATATATTATTGAAATAAGTATCTTTTTTGAATTGACAAAAATTATATATAATATACAGTATGTTTTGAAATATGTATACATTGTGGAACGGTCAAATTGATCTAATTAACATACGTGTTACCTCACATACTTATTTTTTTTATGATGAGAAACACTCAACATCTCCCCTCTTAGGGATTTTCAAGAATATAATACATTGTTATTAACTAAGTCACCTTGTGGTACAATAGAGCCCTTTCACCTAATCCTATTTAACTGAAATGTTGTATCCTTTAACCCGTATCTCCCACTGTTTTGTTAAAAAGTATGTTTTAACACAAGGTAATTGCAACTATAGGCTAATTCTTTGTTGTTGTTGTTATTGAGACAGGGTCAGTCTCCCTCTGTCACCAGGCTGGAGTGCAGTGGCACGATCTTGGCTCACTACAACCTCCGCCTCCCGGGTTCAAGAGATTCTCGTGCCTCAGCCTCCTGAGTAGCTGGGATTGTAGGCATGTGCCACTATGCCCAGCTAATTTTTGTAGTTTTAGTAGAGGTGGGGTTTTGCCATGTTGGCCAGGCTGGTCTCAAACTTCTCACCTTAAGTGATCCACCTGCCTTGACCTCCCAAAGTGCTGGGATTACAGGCATGAGCCACCACTCCTGACCAGGCTAATTCTTAAAAATAATATTTTAGGTGTATTTCCCTCCCCAAATTATATGATTACACAATAGGACATCATTTCATGTTTGATTTTCTACAGTGTAACCAATCACAGGATCATTTTAGGAAAAGTTAGTCAAGGGCTTCCTCAGTTTCCCTCTTAAATCCTTTAGTCTTTGATATTCACATTGTCCCCCTAGGAAGCACCTAATTGGTTAGACATGTCACCTTCCCCTTCATTTGTTAATGGACCTGCTCTCTGAGATCCTTATTTGCCAATGGCTACACTCATCTGAGCATTTGGCCAACACCACATTCACCAACTGTGTGAAATTCTGCATATTTTACAAAACTTAAATTGTACTTTGATACCTGTTTTGTTGTATTTTCAACATCTCACAATCCATAACAGAGAGGAAAGTTGGGCTATGGTGGATGGAGAGTATGTTAAGGAGGGAGAGATGTTTAAGTGGAGAGTGATTTTTCTAAGTGGTTGAGTTGTGTAGAGAATACTTTTCATGTCTGATGACTTTAGCTTTCTCCACAACTAGTGGCTACAGGAACTTGGATACTGACTAGTTGGAGTTATAGCTCAGAGGAAGAAGAGAGTACATGCACGTCTGAGCAAGGAACCTGCCCCTGGAGGGATAGCAGTGACATCAACACATGGCAATATGATGAGGTCAAGGTGAGTCAAGACAAGAGGGTGGGTTTCAGGATCTGAGCCAGAGTGCATGGGTTAGTGAACAGGAAAGGCAGGAAACATTTGTTAAAAGCTTAGGCCAAAAAAGTCTCCTATGTCAGGCCAAACACTGGTCCCAATTCTATAGGTATTTGAGGTTTCTGAACAGAGAATGGAATGAGATGATAATAGTATTTGTTATGGGCTAGGGCTGTTCGAGTACTTTCCACGAATAACACATTTAATTCTCCTGTTAACCTGTCATAGCCTCATTTGAAACTAATATGACTGAGCCAGTAGAGCTGTTAAGCCCCTTGCCCAAGGTCACCCCGCAAGTTGAAGCAGCAGAGCCATGGTTTTCTGAATCTGGGCCCTCTGCCTCCTGAGATCACGCTTTCAACCGCTGCGCTACCCAGTCTCTCCTGGGCCCAGGCTGACTGGAAATGTGTGCTGGGAGGTGAGGCAAGATGAGGTGGAAAGAGCGGTAAGAGGCCACCTGCATGATAAAAGGCCTAAACCAGGGCAGAGAAGAGTTCAAGAGCAATTCCAAAGAACACTGCATGTTAAAGTACTAGTGCTGTTTCATTGGGTTTACACAGGACTGTTTCTTTCCAAAAATCAGTAAATCATGCATGAAGCAATCACCATTGCAAGAAGGAATCAGCTGCTCACTAAAATTCACTCTTTCAGCCGGGCATGGTGGCTCATGCCTGTAATCCCAGCATTTTGGGAGGCTGAGGAAGGTGGATCACCTGGGGTCAGGAGTTTGAGACCAGCCTGACCAACATGGTGAAACCGTGTCCCTACTAAAAATACAAAAACTAGCCGGGCGAGGTGGTGGGCGCCTGTGGTCCCAGCTACTCGGGAGGCTGAGGCAGGAGAATGGCATGAACACGGGAGGCGGAGGTTGTAGTGAGCAGAGATCGCATCATTACACTCCAGCCTGGGCAACAAGAATGAAACTCTGTCTCAAAAAAATAAAAAATAACATAAAATTCACTGTTTCTCAGGAGGAGCTCCCTCAACTAAACAGCTTCCCTTCTAATGCAGGGACAAATTGGCACTTAAGATACATTTGCAGCAGACACCAGGGGGGTTAATGATCCTGTGACTGATTACACTATAGAAAATCAAACATGAAATGATGAAGCTAGAGCTCAGGGTCTGCCTAGGCAAGTGCCTGCTTGTGCACAGCTCTGTGCCACCCAGCAGACAAAGCCCTGACCCAGTGTTGTGAGACCTGTGTTCTAGCCCTCAATCACTTACCGGGTGGGGATTGACCACTCTACTCTGCTTTAATTTCTAACCTATGGGGATTTTTGTCCGATCTGCCCATGGGGCTGTTGAGGATCCAGTGAGGAAGTAGATCATGTTTTCAAAGTCTGGCTGATCTACAGCAGAAAGAATGGTCCTGCCAAAGCTGGCACTTGAACATCTGTGACTGATTCCCAGCACCTCACCTGCGTTCCAGTGTAGTCTCCATGGGAGGTGGTGGGAACCCCGCTTGTCTGCCACCCAACCTGCCAGCTCCAAGACAACAGCATCTCTCCTCTTACCCATATCTGCCAAACCCAAGAGAAGAGAGAAATACGTCAGGTCTCTCAGAGTGTGGGAAGGACTCTTGGCCATCTCCAGCCAGGACAGTCCCCAAAAAGAAATACTGGGGTTGGGGTGTTGCCAGGGACAGGTTTTCTGGCAAGGATAGGGAGCTCTGCCCTTGGCTGCTGAAGCTCCGAGAGATGGGCTCCATGGGTGGCCTTGCTTCTAGCACAGGCAAGATCTAGGCAAGTGGTCAGCAGTGCAGACCCCCTCCCTTCAGGGCTCCAGCCACCTTACCTCCATGTGGGCCAGTGTCTGGATGTGCAACCAGTGATCCCTGAACTTCCCAAATACAAACCTCTTGATGGATGCCCATCCTGGGAAAGAAGTGGCACCAGAGGTTGACTCCCTGGTCAATTTCTAGTGTTTCCTCTGAGCCCCAAGGGCAGTATTCTGCAATAAGCTGTCTTGTCTGGCCTCTCTTGCATATAACTGGTCTATACCCCACAGGGAATTGGGGTCAGGCAGCAGGTCCAGAGGATAGAGGCGCTGTGCCCATGCCTACTAAACACCCTGATTTTGGCCTTGAGGGGAGTGTTCCCCGTCCAGTCTCAGAGTAGGAGCACACGTCCAAGGATCCCTCCAGGGCCCTTTCCTCTGTAGTACCCTCAACCCTGCTCTGCACTTCAGTACTCCTGCTTGACCCACAGATCCCTCCCACCTGCTGTGCCCCCCATGCCCAGGGCTGCTTCTGTTGCTTCCCCCACCTTCCCTTCCAGCCCAGACTCCCACTCCCCTGCAAGCCATCCAGAAGAAGTCTCACACTAAGTCATGGAAAATGCACAAGCCAGAAACAGCACAACTGTCCATCCACAGGGCAAGGAATAAGGAACTTGTGAAAGTTATCCACAAACATAACATAGCAACGAATCAATAAAGTAGTTACATACAGCCACATGGATGAATCTCACAGAATACTGAGTAGAAAAAAGAATAAAATATATGCTGTATGATTCCATTTTTGAGAAGTTCAAAACCAGGCAAATGAAACTATTCTTTGGGGGTGTGAGGACATGGTAGCTACAAAAGCCGAGGTCCCGGTGGTCTCTAGGTGGATGTGGAGAACAGGTTGGGGAGGATCTGGAGTGCTAGGGATGCTCCAGGTCTTGGAGTAGTAGGTTTATAATTCAGCAACCCCTACAGATATGTTTGATGTGCTTTTCTACATATATGTTATTTCATGAAAAAAAAACCCTCGCACCCTGTCCCCCTGCTCTGCCTTGACCAACTCAGGGCACGAACCGCCTAGTGTGCATACCTCTTACCCTGTTGGCCTCAGTGGGGAGCATTGGATGGGGAGCTTCCAGGGCCTAAGGACAAAGGGTGACCCACCACTCAGGAGTCCCACCTTTATTCCTTCCTCTGGGGTGTCTTCCTGTCCCAGGCTGTCACATCCTGGCCCCAGCCCCACTGTGTTCTCTGGGGAGTTTGGCTGTGTTGATCTGGAGCACCCAGTTTCCTGGCTTCCTTGGGTGGCCTTACCTGACCTAGGTCTGTTTCTTACAGAGGGATCTGCTCTGATGAGCCATTCCAGTGCCCCAGCTTAATGTAATATCTGGTGGGATAGTCTTGGTCTTTGTCATTTGTTTCTGTCACGTGGTCACCTGCTCACTTACTTACAGTTAGGGGAAAGCTTACAGGGAGTCCATGCCTAGGAACGTTTGATTCTATGTGAGAATGTCAGTCACACAGCAAGGTGAACTCCTACTCCATGTCAGAGGCACCCTGGCCATGGAAACCAGGCTCCTTGTCCTCATGGAGAGGAGTGCTGAGAGAAGACAGGGAAGTGTGATGAGGGCTGCAGAGCAGGCTGGTGGCCTGTGGGAACCTGCCATGAGCAAGTCAGGAAAGGAAAGAAATGTTTCACTGAAGGCCTGAGGGATGGAGAGGGAACAAGAGGGAAGACGCTCAGCCATGTCTTCATTTCCTTTAGCCCTGACAACATGCTTTGTGATAGGTATTATGATTCTCATTTTACAGAGGTGGGAACTGAGGCACAGAGGGGTAAAGAGCCCAACCTAAGCTCACTCAGCTAACATGTGGCAGAATAAGGACTTACACTCCCGTCTCCATGATTCAGAAGCTGTCAGTGAGGAGGCTGCTGCCACAGCCATGGTCAGGAATGATGGTGGTTTCACTAGTTATGGAGCAAAGAGAGGTGTGGGCTCAGGAGAGGCACTGATGATAGAATTGATGTTCTACGAACTTGGGGAGGGATCAGAGACAACTCCCAGCTTCAGCCTTGATCAACTAGGTGGACAGTGATTCACATTCACCAAGATGAAGAAATGGGAAAAGCAGATTTGGAGGGAAAAAAATCATTCATCTAAATTTGATACATTCTACTTCAGTAAAAAGAAAAAAACAAAAAAAAGAAAGAAATGGGTTGATTAAATGAAAACAAAACAAGATGATTCCATGTCTAGAACTCCCGCTGTATGCCACCCCTCCTTCAATCCCAGCATTCTCACACCCTTCACCCTGCTTCCTTCCAGCATCCTCATGTATACCTGTCCTTTCTGAACCTTGGGCCCTCCAATATCCAATGCCAAGCAGATTGCGTTCGAGAGAACCATCTAGAGGACACTGTCCTTGGCCATGCCATTCACCACCTCACCCGTGCTTTCTCCTTCTCGGGGCAGAATTCCCTTCATCTTTCTAGTCCTGAGACCATTCTCTGCGTGCAGAGCTGGCTTTAGTAGGTGTGCAGCCTCTGCAGTTACACAGGGCCCCACACTCAGAAGGGCCCACCTTCAGTTTAATGCTCCTCTGTTGCCGTCTTGAAGTTCCTAACATATTAAACAAAGGGCCCCACACTTTCCTTTTGCACTAGGTCCCACAAATTATATAGCCAGTCCTGTACATATGTACATATGTACATATGTCTGCATCATAATGAGGCAAACCAACGTGCGGCAGCCTTTCCCATCCATGGCAATGAACCTCATTTCCATCTAGGAAGTCCAACTGCTTCAAATCACAGGGAGACAAAGCAAACCAAGGAGCTCATTTCTTTTGTTTCTATGAAATACAGTTTTATGTGTAGTTTTATGTTTCTTCCTGGATGATAATTTAGGAGGGAACCCTGAGGAACAGGATACAGAGATAACAAATTATGGGCCGTTAACTGTGGCTAATTATTTCTTTATGGCTTAGAGTGGAGGCACATCTGAGTTACTCTGGCACTCGCAGTTCCAGAAGGGAGGGGCTGCTTAACTACAACATTGGGCCAACATAGGGCCCGCGGGGAGACGAAGGGAGGAGCCATTTAGTGCAGGCTCGGCATCCCCAGTCCAGAACCTGAAACGTTTTGAGAACCGACATGCTCAAAGGAAATGCTCATTGGAGCATTTTGGATCTCAGATTTTCAGATTAGGGATGCTGAACTATTAAGTATAATGCAAATATTCCAAAATCCAAAAAAATCCAAAATCCAAAACACTTCTGGTCCCAGCATTTTGGATAAGAGACACTCAACCTGTAATCTCAGCCTGGCTTCTGAAGCATAAAAACATAGCAGCATTCAAACATGCAAATAAACTTATGTCCAACCCAAAGGTCTAGTATCTGGTTTGACTTTGTGGAAGAAAAGGATTTCCTGTTTCACAGAATCCTTTTGTTCCTCGCCCTTTTTACCCAGAGAGAGAGAGCCGCTTAGCATAAGTCATGGAAGGATGACTGGGGACTATCAGAACCCTCAAGAGAAAGGTTTGTTGGTCTGGTTTATGCTACAGTTAGAAGAAGGCCCAGGACTGTTCCTACAGTCTAGACTGGAATGAGGACTCAGGGTAGGGGTGGGGTGGGTAGTGGATGGAGAAAGAGGAGAGTAACCAGGAAGAAAAATGAGTACCCAGGTATCCTCTGAGGGTGACTCGAAAGAGAGATCAAAAAGCAACTGACTGAAAGTCAAGAAACACTTTCACCATCACCGTAATCCATGAATGTTGAAGACTGACTGAGCAGGCTGTTTTCTTTCTGGTAATGGACAGTTCCTTCTAGACGTGGCAGAGTTACAATTCCATACTGTAATATGTTGGATAATGAGCCTTCAACTGGGTCTAAAATTAGGACTTTGACACACAAGAAAAACGTCTTCAGGCTTCAGGTTTTCGTTATCTGGTTTCTTTTGGATACTTTTTGCTCTTCTATTTATCCTCCAGAAAAGACCAAGCTGACCCACTCACTGTCAGCACCAAGAATGCCGTAAGGGTCACTGAAGACAAATTGTGCTGGTTTGGGAATAAGATAAAAGACAAACTCCTCTTTACACAACTGTGTGCTAGCCCAGAAGTACCCTGGCCACTTTAGTCATTTATTTTACCTCATTTGACATTGATCTGTGATATGATCAACATGACTCACTGGTGCC
This sequence comes from Piliocolobus tephrosceles, assembly GCF_002776525.5. Taxonomy (NCBI): domain Eukaryota; kingdom Metazoa; phylum Chordata; class Mammalia; order Primates; family Cercopithecidae; genus Piliocolobus; species Piliocolobus tephrosceles. The sequence goes on from NC_045452.1 coordinate 11,507,723, forward strand.
TAGAGATTCTCTAACTTGTTTTTCCTGGCCCTGTGCCCTTCTCAATACCCCACACCTCAAACTTACTCCTCCTCCTTGTTACAGCTGGCTTGTGGGAAATGGGACTGGCCTGGGGCTCTCAAGAGTGGGCGGAGCTATCTCTCTAGCACTGCTCTGGAAAGTGGCTATTGTTTCTGAACTGAGAGCTCTACAATGAGCAGACACTGCATGGACTGTTCTTCTAAAGATTTAATTCCATGTATCTGGACATTGCCCAAGAAGGCTCTTCCTTTAGCATGGTTTGTATGTTCATGTTCCAGTCTTCCTATTTCCTACCTGGAGAACTCTTGCTCTTGATTGATCCATTCATTCTTGGTGTGCTAATTTGTGTTTCAGCTGTGCCAAAATTAAGGATTAGGATTATCTTCTAAACAAAAAGGATGTCCTCCTTCTCCTGCGTCTAGACCCTAAGGCATTTCCCTGCTCACTAATGGGATCAAGAGTATTTTCATATGTTTATTGGCCATTGTGAATTTTTCTTTTTTCTTTTTTTTTTTCTCTTCTTACAAACAGAGGTATTATTGCATTTGGTCCACAGTTGTATTTCACATTATCTCATGGAGCAGGGCCCCTGGGTGTTGGTCCCTGTGCAATACTTGGTGGGGCATGTGGCGGGGGGAGATGCAGCAGTATAGCTGTTCAGGCCAAGAAGGGGAGAAGGAGAGCTGGAGGCTCCTTAAAACCTACTGAGGGGCTGGGCGCAGTGGCTCACGCCTATAATCCCAGCACTTGGGGAGGCTGCAGTGGGCAGATCGCCTGAGGCCAGGAGTTCGAGACCAGCCTGGCCAACATGGCGAAACCCTGTCTCTACTAAAAACACAAAATTTAGCCAGGTGTAGTGGAGCACCTGCAGTCCCAGCTACTTGGGAGGCTGAGGCAGGAGAATCCCTTGAGCCCAGGAGGTGGAGGTGCGGTGAGCCGAGATCACGCCACTGCACTCCAGCCTGGGCAACAACAACAAAACCTACTGAGGCCACAGTGTGGGGAGTTAGCATGGAGAGGGGGTCAAGCTTAGCCCTCACACCTCAGAATTCCACTTCCTTGTATGGGCCTCACTTTCCCCACTGGGCCCCAGGGCAGGCCTGAGGGTCTGAGATCTGTTGGTCTGAGGTTACTAGGGAAATCCAGCCACTTGGGAGTCTGAGATAGTTAGCATTGTGGCCAGGCCCCGTTTCCCAAGGGACTCATTTCCCAGCACCCTCTCCACTGTCCCCGCCCCATTCCTAGGGGGGAGAAAATGTATGTTTCTTTTGTTAATACGTCCTGAAACTTTAGTGGGTACAGAAACCCACAAACTGATCAGCTGACAAAAGGGGGAAAAGGTGAGGCAAGCGGAAACCTTTGGGGACCAGTTCCCTCCAAGCCCAGGTCTCTTCTCCCCGGCACAGCTCGGCCCACAGCCTGGAGGTGCCAACAGGGACCCTCACCCAACACTTAGCGGGATACGGCCTTGACCTCTTCCCCCACAGCCGGGTGGCTCAGTCCTGTGAAGGACCAAGGCAAGGGAGAAAAAAGCCCCGCTGCCTGATCCCATGCCACTACTCACAGACCCTCGGTTGATTGTCAGCACTGAACAGGTTAAGAAAAAAAAGAGATGAAAACACAGAAAAACCCAAAAACCCAGATGGGGAGATGATGTGGGGAGAGAGCATGCTGGGAGACTCAGTAGCCAGCCTCCTCGTGGCAGTAAGGGGGATATTCAGGGACCTGCCCCGGGCCCAGGCAGTCGCCAGCGCCTGAGGGAGCCCCATCCGCCACTGTGCCTTGTGGGCAGTACTTGGGGTCGTATATCTGCTGGCCCAGGCCAAGACCTGGCCAGTCTGGTTGGTGCCCTGTGTGTAACCCTTCTGCAGGGACATGGAGGAGTTCTCACACTTGTTGTTTCCCAGCTTGGGGTCATAGATGTGCCGCCGTGTCCCGGGAGCCATGATGCACACCTGGCTGACACACTTGTTTGTACCCATCTGGACACTGATGATCGAGTGGTCCATGGGGGGCAGGATTTAGTTCTTGGGGTCATAGAAATGCCTCCTCGTGCCATATGCAGTCATCCCTGACTGGCTGGCACATTTGTTGGTGCCCATCTGCAGCCCGAGGATGCACTGGCCAGCCTTCACGGGGGGCTGTTGAAGTTCCGCTCCTGCTTCTCCAGTACTTGACGCCAGTGTCCACCCCGCTCTGCAGCTCCTTAGTCTTGGCCTTCCCTGCCAGGGCAAGAAGAGACACCTGCAGCTGCAACCTCTAACAGGTCGTTGGCCTCGAACAGGTCCACAGGGTTCATGCCGTAGCTGACCATGGTCCTGATGAAGCTGGAGAGGTTTTCTAGCTGGTGCCAGTTCTGCATGGAGTGGTTGAGCTTGGGGACTGAGCCCGGCTGTAGCTTGTTCATGAGTGTGCATAAGATCATCCCGTCTGTCCTTCCGGCCCTTCTGGAAGTCGGGGCTGATGGAAAGGCCGGTGAGTCCCTCAACCCAGCTGCGGAGCTCTGCCTCCTTCTGGGGGTCATATTTGGACAGAAGCCAGTTCTTGACCTCAGCCAACAGCCTGTATGAGGAGGGGCCCTTGCTGAACTGCGTGGAGCTCATGGCTGGCAGACGCGGCAGTGGGATGGGACTGGACAGGATGGGACAGTACCCGTGAATTTTTCATTCTTATCTACCCACTTTTATTGGGTTGCTTTTTCTTACTGGTTTATAAAAACCATTATATATTGGAGCTTTGAACTTTTTATTAAATGCAATGTAATCATAGGCTGTCACTTGTTTAAACTGAATTTTTTAGTGGCATCTTTGTCAGTTACTAAGCTACTGTCTCTCAGCTTCCAACCCACCTTTCTATATTCAGCTCTGGGATGCTGGAACTGAAACTGCAAAACTACAGTCCTCCTTAGCCAGCTGGCCTTCTGATAGGTCCCGCCAACAAGGGGAGCTAGAGAGAGACTCGAAGCCAGGAGGAGGGTAGAAGGAGTTGCTCCTTCCTGTTTTGCTTGATGCTCCAGTCAGTGTTGTTCCAGCACTGGCTTCTTACCATGAAGGTAGCGCTTGGTTCCAGTTTCCAGCCTCTTGCAGCAGTCCCAGAATGATCCTCATTCCAACCCTTGGTGGTAACAGCCAGGTTATATCTGTAGTAGGCAGAATAATGGCTCTCCAAAGACGTCCACATTCTCATTCCTGGAACCTGTTGAATATGTTATCTTAAATTGCAAAAGGGACCTTGCAGATGGGATTAAGATGAGGACTTTGAGATGGGAGATTATCCTAGGTAATCTGGGTAGGACCAATGTCATCACAAGGGTCCTAACAAATGTAAGAGGAGGGCAGAAGGGTCAGTGTCAGAGTGATGTGATGTGTGAAGGATTCAATCAGCCATTAAAGAGGAAAAGAGGAATGATAAGCCAAAGAATGTGGGCAGCCTCTAGAAGCTGGAAAAGGCAAGAAAATGGATTCTCTCCAAGGGCCTCCAGAAAGGCACACAGTCCTGCTGGCACCTTGATTTTGCTCAGTGAGTTCAGCCAAGAATGGCTGTTGAGGTGCTGGGGAGCAGTGACCCCAGGGGCCCTGAGTTCTAGTATGATTCTGCCATTAACTAGCTGGCTTTGGAGACAGCATGGTCCCATCCTGAGCCTCAGTTTCCTTACTCACTGTGTGCTGGGCACCATTATCTCACAAAACAAAGTGGGTGTTGATATTTCTCATCCCCGATGGCTTTAAAGAGGGAAATGAAATAATTAGATTTGTACTTCAGAAACATCACTTGGGCTGCAGTATTAAAAAGTGGTTGGAGGCCGGGCGTGGTGGCTCAAGCCTGTAATCCCAGCACTTTGGGAGGCCGAGACAGGCGGATCACGAGGTCAGGAGATCAAGACCATCCTGGCTAACACGGTGAAACCCCGTCTCTACTAAAAATACAAAAAACTAGCCGGGCGAGGTGGCGGCGCCTGTAGTCCCAACTACTCGGGAGGCTGAGGCAGGAGAATACTGTGAACCCGGGAGGCGGAGCTTGCAGTGAGCTGAGATCCAGCCACTGCACTCCAGCCTGGGTGACAGAGCGAGACTCCGTCTCAAAAAAAAAAAAAAAAAAAAAAAATTGGTTGGCTCTTTCAAGGCTTGGTTCACATTTTCCCTCTTCCACAAGTCCCCTCCCTACCCTGCCTAACCTCTTAGTTGGAGTCCTTGTCTACCTGGCGCTCCCCATAAAACAGAGAACTACATATACTGTAAACACCTTGAAATTGGACATCACATGTTTCATCCACATGTGCTCCACGAGGCTAGGTCTATGCCAGGACTGATAAATGTGTGCAGAGTTATCCTCTGCACTGAAAAACATTTTCGTGGGACAGAGGAAGAAATAATTGAGCCACTCAATACTTGTTGGGGACTCAAGCCTTCTTTTGATAAGGGAGTTTATCTGCAAGCCTCAAGGGGTGTACAATTAAGCACTGCAGGATGTATTTCCCCTAGCTCTGAAAGGTTATGATCTGCCTTGAGTACTGATGTTGAAAAGGACTGTCTGGGAAACAGGCCCTGAGGCCAGCTTGGTTTATTGTCACTAGGCTTTAATCATATCCTACAAGTTGGAACCTGAGAGGATTCTTTTCACCTTGCACGATGCGATGTGAGCTTTGCCGAGCTGCACTATTGATAAATGGGAAAGAGCAATCGTGACCTGCATTTTCTTTTGAGACTTTTGCCCATTAAATACATTCTTCCTTAGATCCAAGCAATTCAGTATTATGGAAATAAAAAGCTTTTGTTGAATACCTGTTCTATAGTTTGAAGAGCAGTTCTCCTGTTTTCATAATTTAGAATAACTTGAAGAAAAAAACCAAAATACCTATTATTATCTATGAAAAGACTGGAAAATTTTTGTGATTTCTATAGAGTCCATAACCAAGAACAGTAGACCTAAGATATCCAGAGATTTCCCAAATAATTTTTTTTTTTTTTTGAGACAGGGTCTCACTTTGTCACCTAGGCTTGAGTGCAGTGGCATGAACATGGCTCACCACAGCCTTGACCCCTTGGGCTCAAGTGATCCTCCTGCCTCAGCTTCCCAAGTAGCTGGGACCACAATTACAGGTGCACACCACCACACCTGGCTAATTAAAAAATTTGTTTTGGTAGAGATGGGGGGTTGCCATGTTGCCCAGGCTGGTCTTGAACTCCTGGGTTCAAGAAGTCCTCCTGCCTTGGCCTCCCAAAGTGCTGGGATTACAGACCTAAGCCACCATGCCTGGTCCCAAATAAATTTAAAAGGAATTTCACTGGGGATTAGTTAAAATATTCTGGGATTAATTTTTATTAATTTATTATTATTATTCTACCACACTGCCTCTGGTGGTATGGTGGGGACAGAGTTTGATTGAAAAGAAACAGGCGCGGTGGCTCACGCCTGTAATCCTAGCACTTTGGGAGGCTGAGGCGGGCGGATCACGAGATCAGGAGATTGAGACCATCCTGGCTAACATGGTAAAACCCTGTCTCTACTAAAAATACAAAAAATTAGCTGGGCATGGTGGTGGGCACCTGTAGTCCCAGCTACTTAGGAGGCTGAGGCAGGAGAATGGCGTGAATCGAAGAGGCGGAGCTTGCAGTGAGCCAAGATCACTCCACTGTACTCCAGCCTGGGCGACAGAGCAAGACTCTGTCTCAAAAAAAAAAAAAAGAGAAAGAGAAAAGAAACATGAGAGAACTTTCTGTAGTGACAGTCACATTTTATAATTGGATGCAGGGGCTGGGCAGAGTGGCTCATGGGAGGCCAAGGAGGGCAGATCACCTGAGGTCAGGAGTTCAAGACTAGCTTGGCCAATATGGTGAAACCCTGTCTCTACAAAAAATACAAAAATTAGCCAGGCATGGTGGCGCACACCTGTAATCCCAGCTACTGGGGAAGCTGAGGCAGGAGAATCACTTGAACCTGGAAGGCGGAGGTTGCAGTGAGCTGAGATTGCGCCACTGCACTACAGCTTGGGCGACAGAGCAAGACCCTGTCTCAAAAAAAAAAAAAAAAGAAATTGGATGCAAGATACATATGTGAATACATTTGGCAAGACAAAGACTAATTCCAGCAGCAAATTAGGGTGATATTGTATGTAAGCAAGTAGAGAGTGATGGAGGTTACCTTGAAATGGAGCTCAGCCCCTGCCATGCTCACATGTTCTGTAGCTTTCACTACTGGCCTCTTTATGGCCTCCATTGGAGAGGGCCAGGCTGAGAGGAAAAGATGTTCTGCTCTCTGAAGCTGTTGAACCTGGAAGACACAGAGGAGGCAGAGGTAGAACTGTGGAAAATGAGAAAGGTACTAGGAAGCATATAAAAAATAGTAGCTAACATAAACCCCATTCTATATGTGGATATTTTATTTCTTTTCTAGAAAAATGCGAAAAAATTAGCCTGGGGGAGCAGATCAGAGCCGCAGTTCCCAAAGTGTGGTGAGGAGGGACCCTACAGGCTCTGAGACTCATTCAGATGGTCATGAGGTCTAAATTATTTTAATAATAATAATAGGCCGGGTGCAGTAGCTCACTATTGTATCCCATCACTTTGGGAGGCCGAGGTAGGAGGATCATTTGAGGTCAGGAGTTCGAGACCAGCCTGGCCAACATGATGACACCTCGTCTCTACTCAAAATACGAAAATTAGCCAGGCGTGGTGGCAGGCGCCTGTAGTCCCAGCTACTAGGGAGGCTCAGGCAGGAGAACAGCTTGAACCTGGGAGGCAGAGCTTGCAGTGAACTGAGATGGCACCACTGCACTCCAGCCTGGGTGACAGAGCAAGACTCCATGTCAAAAAAAAAAAAAGGAAAATAATAATAATAACGGGTTATTTGTCTTTTCACTTATTTTCTCTTTCAAGTGTACAGTGGAGTTTCCAAACACTGAGTGACATGTGAGAGCTTAAAAAATTAAATGCAGAAGTTGGTTTAAAAATCCAGCCATCTTGTTTTAAGCCAGATATTAAAGAAATTTGCAAAGATGTAAAACAATGACACTCTTCTCATTATTTTTTTGTTTTTCATTAAAATGTTATGTTAATGTGTAATGAGTTTATTATCGTTATTTCTAAATAAGTTAAATATTTTAAAATTTCTCTATCTTGGGCTAGGTGTGGTGGCTCACGCCTGTAATCCCAGCACGTTGGGAGGCCAAGGTGAGTGTATCACTTGAGGTCAGGAGTTCAAGACCAGCCTGACCAACATGCGAAACCCTGTCTCTACTAAAAAATACAAAAATCAGCTAGGTGTGGTGCCACACACCTGTAATCCCAGCTACTTGGGAGGCTGAGGCAGAAGAATTGCTTGAGCCCAGGAGGTGGAGATTGCAGTGAGCCGAGATCATACCATTGCACTCCAGCCTGGGTGAAAGAGCAAGACTCTATCTCAAAAAAATAAAAATAAATAAGTTTGTCCATCTCAATTTATAATATGCTAATTTCTATTTTCTATTGTTTATTTTTTTAGAAACGGGGTCTTACTCTGTCACTCAGGCTAAAGTGCAGTGGTGTGATCAGAGCTCAGTGCAGTCTCAAACCCCTGGGCTCAAATGATTCTCCTGCCTCAGCCTCCTGACTAGGAGTACAGGCACACACCATCGTGCCTGGCTAATTTTTACATTTTTTGTAAAGATGGGCTTTCACTATGTTGATAGGCTAGTCTGGAATTCCCGGGCTCAAGTGATCCTCCTGCTTCGGCCCCCCAAAGTACTGGGATTAGAGGTGTGAGCCACTGTGCCTGGCTAATACGATAAAATTTGATAGCTGTTAAATAAACACAGGATCTTTAGGAGTCCATAGTAATTTTTTAAATTAAAAGTGTTTTAAAAGTGAGGTATAATTTACATACAGTAAAATGCACAAGTCTTTTTTTTTTTCTTTTGAGACAGAGTCTCGCTCTGTCACCAGGCTAGAGTGCAATGGTGCGATCTCGCCTCACTGCAACCTCCGCCTCCCAGTTTCAAACCATTCTCCTGCCTCAGCCTCCCAGGTAGCTGGGACCACAGGCGCCCGCCACAACACCCAGCTAATTTTTTGTATTTTTAGTAGAGATGGGGTTTCACCATGTTAGCCAAGATGGTCTCGATCTCCTGACCTCGTGATTCGCCCACCTCGGCCTCCCAAAGTGCTGAGATTACAGGCATGAGCCACTGCACCCAGTCAAATGCACAAGTCTTAAATGTACAATTCAACTAATTTTTACATATGTATACACCATGAAACCTTCACCCACTTCAACAGATAGACCATTTCCTTCACCCTGGAAGGACCCCTTGCACCTTACTGAACCAATACCTAGTCCACCAGAGGTAACCATTCTGATTTCTACCACCATAGATAGTTTTGCTTGACTTTGAATGTCATATGAATGGAATCATATACTTCTTACTTCATTTGGCTTTTTTTTTTTTAATCTCAGCATAATGTTTTTGAGATTCATCCATGCTGTTCTGCATATTACTATTTTTTTTTTTTTTTTTTCCTTTTTGTGGAGAACGGGGTCTCGCTGTATTACCCAGGCAGGTCTTGAACTCCTGGGCTCAAGCTATCCTCCCGCCTCTGCCTCCCTGAGAGCTGGGATTACAGGCGTGAGCCACCGCGCCCGGCTACTATTTTTTTTTACTTTTATTATTGCTGGTGGTATTCCATTGTATGATTATATCCCAAATTTATGTTTTTCTTGATGGATATTTGATTTTGTCAAGTTTTTGGCTATAGAAATTAAGTGGCTATGAACATTCTTGTACAAGACTTTTGGTGGACATATAAACTAATTTTTCTTGAGCATATTCCTGGATGTGGAATTGCTGGGTCCTAGAGTTTGGCTTTATAAGAAACTGCTGGCCAGATGCGGTGGCTCACACCTGTAATCCTAGCACTTTGGGAGGCCAAGGCAGGTGGATCACTTGAGCTCAGGAGTTCGAGACCAGCCTGGCAAACATGGTGAAACCCCGTCTCTACTAATAATACAAAAATTAGCTGGGCATGGTGGTACGCTCCTATAATCTCAGCTACTCGAGAGGCTGAGGCACAAGAATCACTTGAACCCAGGAGGTGGAGGTTGCATTAAGCTGAGATTGCGCCACTACACTGCAGCCTGGGTGACAGAGTGAAACTGTCTCAAAAAATAAACAAAACAAAACAAAGGCCAGGCGCGGTGGCTCATGCCTGTAATCCCAGCACTTTAGGAGGCTGAGGCGGGCGGATCGCCTGAGGTCAGGAGTTTGAGACCAGCCTGACCAACATGGTGAAACCCCATCTCTACTAACAATGCAAAAATTAGCCGGGTGTGGTAGCACACACCTGTAATCCCAGCTACTCCAGAGGCTGAGGCAGGAGAGTTGCTTAAACCCGGGAGGCAGAAGTTGCAGTGAGCTGAGCTCGCGCTACTGCACTCCAGCCTGGGCAACAGAGTGAGACTCTGTCTTGGAAAAAAAAAGAAAAAGAACGATTGATAATACTAAGTGGTGATGAGCATGAGTAACAGTTGGAAATCTCATACATTGCTGGTAGAAATACAAAATGGTAAAGCCATTTGGAAAAACAATAGGCAGTCTCTTATAAACATACTCGTCCATTTGACATAGCAATCCTATTTTTAGGTATTTATCCAAGAGAAATGAAAGCATATCCATACAAACACCCGAATATGAATGCTCATAGTAGCCTAATTCAAAGTAGCCTCAAACTAGAAACAATCCAAATGTCTACCAACTGGTGCATGGACAAACAAATTGTGGCACATCCACATAATGGAAAGCTACCCAGCAATGGAAAGGAACAAACAAGTGATCCATGCAACAACATGGATGAATGTCAAAAGCACTGTGGTCAGTTGAAAAACAAAAAAGGCAAACACAAAGGAGTACATACCATATGATTCCACTTATATGACATTCTAGAAAAGGCAAAACTATAGGGACAGAAAACAGATCAATGGTTGTCAGGGACTGTGGGTGAAGAGAGGAGACTTGACTATAAAGGAACATGAGGAAACTTTTCAGGGTGACAGAAATGTTCTGTATCTTGACATGGTGGTGGTTGTATACACTTGCCAAAACTCACAGAATTATATACTTATAAAGGGTAAATTTTACTATATATAAATTATGCCTCAATAGACCTGACTTTTAAAAACAAACATTTCAAAAATTAAGACAAAACCCCTCCAAAAGTCATTACCTTGCAAACAAAAATAATTCCTTTTAAGCACGGCCTGACATAGAATGATGTGTTCGGTGAGAGAAACTGGAAGCAACAAGAAGAAAAGAATACCTCCCAAGTACATGAGGTCCCACTTATATTTTGAAGGCTGGAAAGACCTATGCCAAGACTATAGCTCAACACATGAACGTATTTATCTTCGAGTCTTTGTGCTTTCCTAGCACTTAGCAAATGATAAGCATTCATGAAATGTTTGTTTGAATGAACTTTTGTTTTGGCTGCTGAGAGTCATGTGGCCTAATTGCTATAGTGGTTATGACAATTTGGCTAGTTCCATGTGAGTGATTTGAACTATGTCAAGAGTCCCCAAGACCACCCTCAGGTTCAGTAATTCACTAGGAGTCACAGGACTCTGTTAAACTTATGGTTATGGTTTATTATAATGAAAGGATACAGATTCGAATTAGCAAAGGGAAAAGGCTTGGAAGGCAAGGCCCAGGAGAAACCAGGCATAAGCTTTCAGCTGTCCTCTACTAGTCTCACAGACAGTGTTGAATGCTCTAAGTAATGATGTGTGACACGTGCAAATTGCTGCCAACCAAGGAAGCTCACCTGAGTCTCGGTGTTCAGGATTTTAACCGAGGCAGTCATACAGGTATGCAGCCCCTGTGTCAATGACCTTAGCTATCAGTCTCCAGCTGCACAGGTCAAATTGATACTGTGTGGCCCAGGATTTCAGACATACAAAAACAGGCACTCACCATAAATCACATTGTTAGCATAATCTACCTGGACAAACAGATGCAGTGTGGCCCAAGGCCTCAGGCATACAAAGACATTCTTATCAGGCAGGATATTCCAAGCTTCAGAAGCTATCTCCCAGAAGCTGGTCAAGGGCCAGTCCATTGTTTGGAATATGCAGGGCTTGAGTAACCCAAGCCTGCTGATTTAATGCTTTATTGCACAGACTGTATCAAGATTTTTAAACCAGGCTTTGTGAATAGCTATATATTCATGTGCATGTGATATATTCCTGTGCATGTGAGGGCATATAATTCTCTCAAAATTCATATCTCATAATTTCTGTTTATTTTTTCTAGGTAAAAGATGTGTCACAGCTTTTGACAGATTGTCAAATATCCCACAACTCAGAAAGATTAAGAATCTGGAGGGATGTCAGCAATAGAGTAGAACAGGAAGCCACAGACCTTGGTACCCTAAAGAAACACTGGGCTGGGCATGGCGGTTCACACCTGTAATCCCAGGACTTTGAGAGGCTGATGTGGGAGGATTGCTGGAGTCCAGAAGTTCAAGACTGGCCTGGGCAACACAGTGAGACTCATCTCTATAAAAAAATTTAAAAATGAAAAATAAACTAGCCAGGCATGGTGGTGAATACCTGTAGTCCTAGCTATTTGTCAGGCTGAGGGAAGAGAATCGCTTGAGCCCAGGAGTTCAAGGCTGCAGTGAGCTATGATTGTGCCATTGCACTCCATCCTGGGTGACAGAGTGACACCCTGTCACTAAAAAATAGACATTACTTAACAATAACATACAGTTTAGAAAGGCTTTATGAGAACTCCAAAAACCAAGTAAGAAGTCACAGAGGCTGGGCACAGTCACTCACACCTGTAATCCTAGCACTTTGGGAGGCTGAGGTGGCTGGATCGCCTGAGGTCAGAAGTTCAAGACCAGCCTGGCCAACATGGCGAAACCCCATCTCTACTAAAAATACAAAAATTAGCTGGGCGTGGTGGCACATGCCTGTAATCCCAGCTACTCGGGAAGCTGAGGAAGAAGAATCGCTTGAACCCAGGAGGTGGAGATTGCAGTGAGCCAAGATCGCGCCACTGCACTCCAGCCTATGCAACGGGAGCGAGACTCCATCTCAAAAAAAAAAGAAAAAAAAAAAAAAGTCACAGTACCCCATGCAAGTGCAAAGCTAAAAACAGCTGCATGGAAACAGGTAAGAAGCCATTGCCTTCACTCATGATAGTCCTTTCTCCACAAGCCAGCACAGTTCAGTGTAATCATAAAAAAATGCCCAACTCCTGGCTTCTCCCATGGGAGGGAATGAAAAGAATGGAATATATATCTAATGTTCCAGTTTTTTGGGGATACTTCCCAAGGGACTGGTTTCTGTTTTGTGTGACTCTGAATACTGACAGAGAACTAGCATACTTTGGATACATGGGGGCCTTCGAGACAGCTCCGCAGCTTGTTGCAGCACCGGAAAACCTGCAGTACTGCAAACACAGTGGAAGCAGCAAGAAATTATGAGCTCCTGATAAAAACCAGCAATCTCTTCTAATTGGGAAATTACATGCACAAGTCCAGAGAGACGCATCCCCAGAGAAGGTCTGAGAGGCCCACAGAATCTCTAGCTGGACTGATTGATGAAGTTCTTCTGCTGTATGAAGTCAGTCTGTAAAGACTGGGAGAAGTTGCTGTTTTTACAAATGCTCAAATTCCAACAAGAATTAATAAAGCATATGAAGAAACAGGGAAACATGGCCCAATCAAAGGATCAAAGTAAATCACCAGAAACTGATCCTAAAGAAATAGAAGCCAGCTATGTATGGTGGCGCACGCCTATAGCCCCAGCTACTTGAGAGGCTGAGGTGGGAGGATCCCTTGAGCCTTGGAGGCAGAGGTTGCAGTGAGCCAAGATCATGCCACTGCACTCCACCTTGGGCAACAGAGTGAGACCCTGTCTCAAAAAAAAAAAAAAAAAAAAAAAAAAGATACAATAACTAAAGAAAATAATTCACTAGAAAAGTTCAGCAGCAGACTTGATCAAGCAGAAGCAAGAATCAGCAAAGTTAAACACAGGTTATTTGAAATGATCAAGTGAGAGGAGCAAAAGAGGAAAAGAATAAAGAAAAATGAAGAAAGCCTAAGAAACTTATGGAACACCATCAAGTAGGCCAATATATGCATTATGGAAGTTCCAGAAGGAAAAGGGAGAGAAAAGAGCACAAAGAGCTTCTCTGAAGAAATAATGGCCTAAAACTTCCCAAATCTGAGAAAGAAAATGGACATCCAAATTCAAGAAGCTCAGCCAGGTGCAGTGGCTCATACCTGTAATCCCAGCACTTTGGGAGGCCAAGGCAGGCAAGCAGATCGCTTGAGCCCAGCAGTTTGAGACCAGCCTGGGCAACATGGTGAAACCCCATCTCTACAAAAAATACAAAAATTAGCCAGGTGTAGTAGTTCACACCTATAGTCCCAGCTACTTGGGAGGTTGAGGTGGGAGAATCCCTCAAGCCCAGGAAGTTGAGGCTGCAGTGAGCTGTGATCACATCACTGCACTTCAGCCTGGGCAACAAAGCAAGATCCTGTCTCAAAAAATAAAAAAAAAAAAATTCAAGAAGCCCAAAATATTCTAATCAGAATGAACCCAAATGGACCCACAAGAAATATGTTATAATAAAACTGTCAAAAGTCAAAGACAGAATCTTGAAAGCAGCAAGAGAAAGGCAACTCATCACATACAAGAGAGTTCCCATAATATTATCAGTGGATTTCTCAGCAGAAACCTTACAGACCAGAAGGGAGTGGATGAATTGGATGACACTTTCCAAGTGCTGAAAGAAAAACACCCAAAAGGGTGGGCATAGTGGCTCGTACCCATAATCCAAGCACTTTGGGAGACTGAGGTGAGAGGATCATTTGAACCCAGAAGTTCAGGACTAGCTTGGGCAACATATAGGGAGACCCGTCTCTATAAAAAAATTTTTTTTAATAAAAATCAGCTGGGCATGTTGGCATGTGCCTGTAGTCCTGACTACTTACGTGACTGAGGCAGGATTCCTTGAGCCTGAGAGGTTGCAGTTGCAATAAGTCATGATTGTGCCACTGCACTCCAATCTAGGTGACAGAGTAAGACCCTGTCTCAAAAAAAGAATAAAAAAGAAAAACTAGTAACCAAGAACACTACATCTAGCAAAACTATTTTTCAAAAATGAAAGGAACTAAAGACCTTCCCAAATAAACAAAAGCTTAGGGAGTACTCACCACTAGGCCTGCCTTATAAGAAATGCTAAAGGGATCTTCAAGTTGAAACTAAAGGATACTAGATAGCAACACAAAAACATATAAAAATATAAAGCTGTCTAGTAAATATATAGACAAATACAAAATCCTGTAATACTGCAATGGTGGCATATAAATAACATTTAATTCTGGTACAGAATTAAAAAGGTAAAATCATAAGATAATTATAACTTTAAAACTATATTAATGATACAAATATAAAAAGATGTAATTTATGAAAAAGGGATGTAGGCCGGGGGCGGTGGCTCAAGCCTGTAATCCCAGCACTTTGGGAGGCCGAGACAGGTGGATCACGAGGTCAGGAGATCGAGACCATCCTGGCTAACACGGTGAAACCCCGTCTCTACTAAAAAATACAAAAAAACTAGCCGGGCGAGGTGGCGGGCGCCTGTAGTCCCAGCTACTCGGGAGGCTGAGGCAGCAGAATGGGTAAACCCGGGAGGCGGAGCTTGCAGTGAGCTGAGATCCGGCCACTGCACTCTAGCCCGGGCGACAAAAAAAAAAGAAAAGGGATGTAAAGGAGTAGAGTTTCATATGCAACTGAAGTTGTTATCAGTTTAAAATAGATTGTTATAAGATGTCTTATGTAAAACCCGTGGCAACCACAGAGGAAATACCTATAGAAGATTAAAAAAAAAAAAAAAAAAAAAAACTGGCCGGGCGAGGTGGCTTAAGCCTGTAATCCCAGCACTTTGGGAGGCCGAGACGGGCGGATCACGAGGTCAGGAGTTCGAGACCATCCTGGCTAACACGGTGAAACCCCGTCTCTACTACAAAATACAAAAACCTAGCCGGGCGTGGTGGTGGGCGTCTGTAGTCCCAGCTACTCGGGAGGCTGAGGCAGGAGAATGGCGTAAACCTGGGAGGCGGAGCTTGCAGTGAGCTGAAATCCAGCCTGCACTCCAACCTGGGCGACAGAGTGAGACTCCGTCTCAAAAAAAAAAAAAAAAAAGAAAAAAACTGAGAAAGGAATCTAAGCATGTCACTACAAAAAATTAATGAAACACAAAGGAAGACACCAAGAGAAGAAAAAGGGGACAAATTAACTACAAGACATTAAAAAAGAGAAAGAAACAGCAATAGTCAGTCCTCCTCTATCAGTAACTGCTTTAAATGTATATAGATTAAACTCTCAAATCAACAGACATAGAGTGACTGAATGGATTTAAAAAACAAGATCCAACTATATGCTGTCTACTGGCTCACTTTAGATATAAGGACACACAAAGGCTGAAAATGAAAGGATGGAAAAATATATTCCATACATATAGTAACCAAAAGAGAGCAAAGGGGCCACACTTACATCCAACAAAATAGACTTTAAGTCAAAAACTGTCACAAGAGACAAAGAAGAACATCATATATATAATGACAAAGGCATTAATTCACCGAGAAGACGTAACAATTATAAATATATATGTGCCTAACGTAAGCGCATCCAAATATAGCAAACATTAACGGAATTGAAGGAGAAATAGACAGTAACACAAAAATAGTAGATTTCAATAACCCATATTCAACAATGGGTAGAACCACCAGACATAAGATCAATAAAGAAGTAAAAGACTTGAACAACACTTATACCAATTGGACCTATACAGAACAGTCCACCCAATAATAGTGATAATGGTGAATACTCATTTTTCTCAAGCATACAGGAAACATTCTCCAAGACAGATCACTTATTAAGCCACAAAACAAGTCTTAACAAGTTTCAGAAGACTGTAGTCATACCACATATCTTTTCTGACGACAATGAAATAAAACTAGAAATCAATAGCAAAAAGAAAACTGAAAAATTCCTAAGTATGTGGAGATTAAACCACACATTGGAATAACCAATGGATCAAGGAAGCACTCACCAGGGAAATTAGAAAATACCTTGAGACAAATGAAAATAAAAAAATCAAGAATCTGGCCAACGATTCCAAGGATGACCAAGTTTACCGAAAAGAATGAGATTTGTGAACATCACACACTGGGGCCTATCATGGGGAGGGGGGAGGGGGGAGGGATTGCATTGGGGAGTTATACCTGATATAAATGATGAATTGATGGGTGCTGACGAGTTGATGGGTGCAGCACACCAACATGGCACAGATATACATATGTAACAAACCTGCATGTTATGCACATGTACCCTAGAACTTAAAGTATAATAAAAAAAAAAAAAAAAAGAATGAGATTTGTAATAAGTTGACCTGAGTTTGAATCGCCAACTTTACCACTTACCAGTTGTGTGTCCTTAGACAAATATTTCAAGCTCTCAATAATTGTTTCCTAGCTGATTTAAAAATGGGTATAATCATAATTTCCTCATAAGATTGTTGTAGAATCAAGTGAAATAACACATTAAATGGGACCTTATAAATTGGAAGGCTTGAATTGTCACTATTCTTTGCCCTCTCTGCTGCCTTTCAGCTCTCACTGTGACCCTAATTGTGGTTATTGCTCAGGTTCTCTACATCATATGTTGCAGCTGGAAAACAGAATTTCTTTTTTCTTTTCTTTTTCTTTGAGACAGAGTTTCACTCTTGTTCCCCAGGCTGGAGTGCAATAGCACGATCTCAGCTCACCACAACCTCGGCCTCCCAGGCTCAAGCGATTCTCCTGCCTCAGCCTCCCAAATAGCTGGGATTACAGGCATGCACCACCATGCCAGGCTAATTTTGTATTTTTAGTGGAGACGGGGTTTCTCCAAATTGGTCAGGCTAGTCTGGAACTTCTGACCTCAGGTGATCCCCCTGCCTCGGCCTCCCAAAGTGCTGGGATTATAGGCCTGAGCCACTGTGCCTGGCCCAGAAAACAGAATTTCTGTACCCACAAGGACTGTTCTCTTCTTATAGTTGTTAATGCTCATGTTACAAAGAGCAGAACTTAGAACATTAAACCAAGACTGTAAAACTTGATTGAGTCCTGGATTTGCTATACACAATGTGTAGTCTGCACTGGTCCATAAACTTTTTATTTTTATTTTTTTTTGAGACGGAGTCTTACTCTGTTGCCCAGGCTGGAGTGCAACGGTGCCATCTCAGCTCACTGCAACCTCTGCCTCCCGGGTTCACATGATTCTCCTGCCTCAGCTCCCAAGTAGTTGGGATTATAGGCGCATGCCACCATGTCCAGCTAATTTTTGTATTTTTAGTAGAGACAGGGTTTCACCATGTTGGTGAGGCTGGTCTTGAACTCCTGACCTCGTGATCTGCCTGCCTTGGCCTCCCAAAATGCTGGGATTACAGTCGTGAGCCACCGTGCCCGGCCTGGTCCATAAACTTGTAAGTGTTTTCTCATTTGTGAAAAAGCAAAAGCAGGCTAGGCATGATGGCTCACACCTGCAATCCTAGCACTTTGGGAGGCCGAGGCAGGCAGATTGCCTGAGGTCAGGAGTTCAAGACCAGCCTGGTCAACATGGTGAAACCCCATCTCTACTAAAAATACAAAAACTAGCTAGGTGTGTTGGTGCATGCTTGTAATCCCAGCTACTTGTGGGGACTGAGGCAGGAGAATCGCGTGAACCCAGGAGGGGAAGGTTGCAGTGAGCCAAGATCACGCCACTGCCCTCCAGACTGGGCAATAGAGCAAGACTCCATCTCAAAAAAAGAAAAAAAAACAGTAATCTGTGGTTGCCTGTCTCTGAGAGTGGTTGTGCTGATCATCTAAAAACATGTATGGGAAAGCATGCTTAAAATATGATTATTATTATTGGCCCATCTGACATGTGGTAGCAAAATAAAGATTTAAAAAATATGTCATAAATATACTTCAGCCTACAAAGATCAACCTTAAGTGGACATCTTCAAACAGAATATGTAGGGGCCAAGGGAAACTTCCCCTTTCCCCTCTGAATGTTTACTGAAAATCAACTGACTAAAGGCAGATTAATAGGAGAAAAGGCAAACAAATCTGTTAGCATGCATTGGGAGAAACACAGAGTGATCACCACACCACGGGAAAGGGAGATAAGGAAGTGTGGCTGATGTTGGGGGGATAGTAAATGATTTTTAAGGGACTTCAATGGACTTGAAGAACATATAATGACCTGGAGCAAAGTCCGTTGGGCCCACAGAGCAGACAATGGTTTGTGACAAAAGTCTGTCCAGCTGTGTTGATAGACTTCAGTCTTTCTTCCTGCAATACAAGTTCAGTTAATGAAAACTCAGGGAAGGGACCAGAGGTAATTATTTTTTTCTTTGGTGGGTCCAGACTTTAGGTAGATAAGGAAACTTTATCCTGTGCTTAGTGAGACAGAAGATTAGGAGACAGTAGTTGGGGGCGGTAGGCCGGGGAGGTAGAAAGAGAGGGGAAGATCAGAGAAACCTTGAGAAACGACTTTTTCAGTTCAACAAGTCAAAGCACCATATTTTAGGGCATCAGTTTCTGAGCACTGGCAGAAAAAAGTTGGTTTCTTTAATGAAGACCAATGTCACTAAGAACTTTAAAGACACAGTGACAATGTTACCTAGAATGTTTCATAAAAGTTCTTACAATCCTTTTAAATTTCCCAAGTGAAAATCTTTTTCATTTTTCTGTGACTATTCTGAAACTACTCTTTCTAAGACTCCAGGATCACACTTAACCCTCTCTGAGCAGATGTCCCCTCTATAAAAGGGGAGATAATATCCTTATACTTTCTCTCTTTCATCTGTCCTATAACACTTATACCATATTAATACATCCTTAGCACCTTCAATCTTGTGTCGGAAAATAAAGGCCCTCTAATTGTATACAAGGCAGGTCTTCCTGATCAAAGTCCCTCTTGCTTCCTCTAGGACTTTATGCTCTCAGTTACTCCCCACACTATCCTATATGCAGTCACTCCTTTGAGACAAGGTTTTTCTCAATATACAAATGTGGGCAAGTCTCTCCAAACCTAATCAGCCTTGCATTTTTTTTTTTTTTTAACTTTACTTGGTTAGGGAGGATACAATAATTAAAATATGCTTAGAAAAAAGTGGTGATATACAGTTTAAATCGGAAAGAGGGAGAGCTAGAAGTGAGTTGGTTGATTTGGATGCCTCTATAGTAATCAAGGTAAGAAGGAACTAGGATCTGAGTTGGAATGGTGCCAAGAGAATGAAAGGAGAATATTGCAAAAAAAAAAATTGTGTAATTAATACTGACACGTCCTGAAAACTAAATGAATGTGGGATAGAAGGAAAAAGAAGAACAAAATAGAATGTTTTTCAAGTAGAGATTTCTATAGCCACACATAATAAAGAATATAGACTTTACAAAATTAGTTCAGGGAAGTCACTACAGAAACAAATGACAACAACAACAAGCCCTAGGGTGGAAGAATATGATTTTCAGATTATTATATGATTTCCACATTATATGATAAAAAAATTAAAAATTACTTTAATTTTTTTTCTTTTTTTTTTTTGAGACAGAGTCTTGCTCTGTTGCCCAGGCTGGAGTGCAGTGGCGCGGTCTCAGCTCACTGCTAGCTCCACCTCCCGGGTTCACACCATTCTCCTGCCTTGGCCTCCTGAGTAGCTGGGACTACAAGCACCTGCCACCATGCCCGGCTAATTTTTTTGTATTTTTAGCAGAGACGGGTTTCACCGTGTTAGCCAGGATGGTCTCGATCTCCTGACCTCGTGATCCGCCCGTCTCGGCCTCCCAAAGTGCTGGGATTATAGGCGTGAGCCACCATGCCTGGCCAAATTTTCCAATTTTCAACAAAATTATAAGACATAGGGGAAAAAAAAAAAACAAGAAAGTATGACCATACACAGAAAAAAAAAGCAGTCAAGAGAAATAATCTCTGATGTTGGACTTAGTAGACAAAGACTTTAAATCAGTTCATATATATATTCAAAGAACTATAGAAAACCATGGGCTAAAAACCTAAAGGAAAATATGAGAATGCTATCTTGCCAAATGTAGAATATCAATAAAGAGAAAGAAATTATTTTAAAGAGAACTAAATAAAAGAAATTATTAAAAAAAAGAACTAAATAAAAAAATGTAAATTCTGGAGTTAAAAAGTATAGTAACTGAAATGAAAAATTCATTTCATTTCAGAGGAGATCAACAGCAGATTTGAACTAACAGAAGAAGGAATCAGTGAATGTGAAAATAGATCATTTGAGGTTATACAGTTGAGGAGGAAGAGGTGGAGGACACGATCAACTACATCCATATATATGCATAATGAAAGTTCCAGAAGGAGAGAAGTCAGATAAATAAGAAAGAATATCCAAAGAAATAATGACCAGAAACTTCCCAAATATAAGAAAAGCATTAATTTACACATCCAGGAAGCTCAGTAAACTTCAAATAGAATAAAATCAGAGACCAATATGTAGATACATCATAATCAAATGATTGATGGTTAAAGACAACGAGAAAATTTAGAAACCAGCAAGTGAGAAGCAATTAATCACATACAAAGAATCCTCCATAAGATTAATTCATTTCTCCTTGGAAACCATTTAGGTCAGAAGGCAGTGGGATAGCATATTTGAGGTCCTGAAAAAAAGAAGTACTGTCAATCTAGAATTCTGTATCTTGAAAAACTATCCTTCAAAAACAAAGGAGAAATTAAGACATTCCCAGATAGACAAAACTTGAGAGAATTGGTCACTAGCCGACCTGCTGTACAAGAAATAGTACAGGGAGTCCTTCAGGCTGAAATGAAAGGAAACTAGACAGTAACTCAAATCCACATGAAGAAATAAAGAACACTTTGGTAAAGGTAAATATAAAAGATAACATAAACGTATTTTTTGTTTGTAACTTTTTTCTTCTATCTAATTTAAAAGACAATGGCATAAAGCAATAATAATAAAGTGGTGTTAATGAACTTATAATGTATAAAGAGGTTTACTTATGTTAAAAATTAGCATAAACGGGCTGGGCGTGGTGGCTCACATCTGTAATCCCAGTACTTTGGGAGTCCAAAGTGGGAGGATTGCTTGAATTCAGGAGTTTGAGACCAGCCTGGGCAACATGGTGACACCCTGTCTCTATTAAAAATAACAAAAATTAGCTGAGTGTGGTGGCACATGCCTGAAATCCCAGTTACTCAGGTGGCTGAAGCATGAGAATGACTTGAATTTGGGAGATGGAGGTTGCAGTGACCTGAGATCATGCTACTGCACTCTAACCTGGGCCATAGAATGAGACTTCATCTCAAAAAAAAAAAAACAAAAACAAACAAACAAACAAAAAAGATAAAGGAAGGGACAAGGAATGGCGCTACATAGAAACAGTTTTTCTATAATAAATTCATTTTGTAAAATAAATTCATTCAATAAATTGTATTAATCTGAAATAGATTACTACAAATTAAGATGTCAATTGCAATCACTAGGAAACCACTAAGAAAATAACTTTAGGCCAGGGACAGTGACTCATGCCACTGTCCCTGTAATACTGTAATTCCAGTATTTTGGGAGGCTGAAGCAGGAGGATTGCTTGAGGCTAGGAGTTTTTTTGTTTTTGTTTTTGTTTTTGTTTTGTTTTGTTTTTGAGACAGAGTCTTGCTCTGTCACCCAGGCTGGAGTGCAGTGGTGTGATCTCGGCTCGCTGCAACATCTGCCTCCTGGATTCAAATGATTCTCCTGTCTCAGCCTCCTGAGTAGCTGGGATTACAAGCAAGCATGACCATGCCCAGCTAATGAGGCCAGGAGTTTGAGACCAGCCTGGGCAACATGGCAAGATCCATCTCTACAAAAATTTTTAAAAATAAAGTTAACTGGTTGGACATGGTGTCTCACACCTATAATCCTAGCATTTTGGGAGGCCGAGACAGGTGAATGGCTTTACCCCAGGGGTTTGAGATGATCCTGGGCAACAAGGTGAAAACCTATCTCTACAAAACACACACACACACACACACACACACACACACACACACACTAGCCACTAGCTGGGCATGGTGGTGCATGCCTGTAGTCCCAGCTATTCAGGAGGCTTAGTTGGGAGGATCACTTGAGCCCAAAAGTTCAGGACCGCAGTGAGCTATGATTGAGCCACTGCACTCCACTCTGGGTGACAGAGTAAGACCTTGTCTCCAAAAAATAAAATAAACTGCCCGGCGCAGTGGCTCATGCCTGTAATGCCAGCACTTTAGTAGCCCGAGGCAGGCGGATCAGAAGGTCAGGAGTTTGAGACCAGCCTGACCAACATGGTGAAACCCCGCTGTTACTAAAAATACAAAATTAGCTTGGTGTGGTGGGACGCACATGTAATTCCAGCTACTTAGGAGGCTGAGGTGGGAGAACTGCTTGAATCCAGGAGGGAGAGGTTGCAGTGAGCCAAGATGGTACCACCGCACTCCAGCCTGGGCGACAGAGCAAGACTCTGTCACACACACACAAAATAAATAAATAAATAAATAAATAAATAAGATAAAAAATAAAAATAAAGTAAATTTTCAGTTGGGCATGGTGGCTCATGCCTGTAATCCCAGCACTTTGGGAGGCCAAGGCAGGTGAATCACTAGAGGTCAGGAGTTTGAGACCAGCCTGGCCAACATGGTAAAACCCTGTCTCTACTAAAAATACAAAAACTAGCCAGGCATGGCGGTGTGCACCTGTAGTCCCAGCTACTTGGGAGGCCGAGGCATCAGAATTGCTTGAACCCGGGAGGCAGAAGCTGCAATGAGCTGAAATCATACCACTGCACTCTAGCCTGGGCGAAAGAATGAGACTACATCTCAAAAATAAAAAATATAAATAAATAAATAAAATAAATCTAAAAAGAAAATACCTTTAGAATATACAGGAAAATAAATGACAAGAAGTTAAAACGGCACATTGGAAAATATCTACAAAAAAAAGCAGTAAGGGAATAAGAAATAAAAACACATAAGACATATAGAAAACAAATAGCAAAATGACAGACATAAATCTAACCATGTTAGTAATTACATTAAATGTAAACATAAATGGATTAAGCACTTCAATCAAAAGGCAGATACTGAGAAATGGATAAAAACAACATGATCCAACTATATTTTTATATATATAAAAATAAACTATATCTCTATAAGAGATATAGTTTATTTCATTTATTTTAGTCTTTAGAGATGATTTAATCTTGCTCTGTTGCCCAGCTTGGGTGCAGTGGTGTAATCACAACTCACTGCAACTTTGAACTCTTGGGCTTAAGAAATCCTACCTCAGCCTCCCAAGTAGTTGGGACTAAAGGCACGTGCCACCACACCCAGCTAATTTTAAGAAGTTTTTTTAGAGATGGGATCTGTATTGCCCAGGCTGGTCTTGAACTCTTGGGCTCAAGGGATCTTTATCTCTCTCCCTATCCCGCCTTTAAAAGAAATTAAAAAATTAAAAAAAGAGACAGGATCTCACTCTGTCATACAGGCTAGAGTGAAATATCACAATCATAGCCTCAAAATCCTGGGCTGAAGTAGTCCTTCCAACTCAGCCTCCTGAGTAGCTGGGACTACAGGTGCGGGCTACCAAACTCAGCTAATTTTTAAGTATTTTTTTTTCTTTAGAGACAGGGTCTCATTTTGTTGGCCACGCTGGTCTTGAACTTCTGGCCTCAAGAGATCCTTCCACTTCAGCCTCCCAAAATTCTGTGATTACAGGAGTGAGTCACCACTCCTGGCTCATCTGGCGTTTTTATTATTGCCAAAGAAAAGAGCTGGAGTAGCTATACTTGTATCCGACAAAAATAGACTTTAAGATAAAATGTGTTACTAGACACACACAAAAAAGGACGTTTAATAATGATTTTAAAAGTCAGTCCATCAAGAAGATACAGGCTGGGCACAGTGGCTCATGCCTATAATCCCAGCACTTTAGGAGGCCGAGGCAGGTGGATCACTTGAGGTCAGGAGTTCAAGACCAACCTGGCCAACATGGTGAAATCCTGTCTCTACTAAAAATACAAAAATTAGCTGGGCATGGTATGGGGTGCTTGTAATCCCAGCTAATCAGGAGGCTGAGGCAGGAGAATCACTTGAACCTGGGAGTTGGAGGTTGCAGTGAGCCAAGATCACACCACTGCACTCCGGCCTGGGCAACAGAACAACAATAACAAAAAAGAAGATACAACAATTATAAACAAATATCCACCTAACAACAAGAACCTCAAAATACATGAAGCAAAAAATAAATAAGGGGAGAAATAAATAATCCAACAGTACTAATTAGAGAAATAATACTTCCCTCTCAAAAATAGGTAGAACGACTAGACGGAATACCAACAAGGAAATAGAAGACTTGAACAACATTACAAACCAGTTAGATCTAAGGAACATCAATAGAACTTTCCACCCCAAATCAGCAGAATATACATTCTTCTCAAGTGCACATGGAAAAGTCTCCAGAATAGACCATGTTAGGCTATAAAACAAGTGTCAATAAATTTAACAGGATTGAAATCATACAATGTATATTGTCTCACCACAAGCAATATCACAATAAATCAACAACTGAAGGAAATTTGGGAAATTTACAAATATGTGGAAACCACACAACACGCTCCAAAATACCTATTAGGTCAAAGAAGAAATCACAAGAGATACTAGAAAATACTTTGAAGTGAATGAAAACAAAAACACAATGTAGCAAAATTAGGGCTGGGTACAGTGGCTCGGACCTATAATCCCAGCATTTTGGGAGGCCGAAGCAGGTAGATCACCTGAGGTCATGAGCTCGAGATCAGCCTGTCCAACGTGGTTAAATCCCACTTCTACTAAAATACAAAAATTAGCTGGGTGTGGTGGCATGCACCTGTAATCCCGGCTACTTGGGAGGCTGAGGCATGAGAATTGCTTGAACCTGGGAGGTGGAGGTTGCAGTTAGCTGAGATCGCGCCACTGCACTCCAGCCTGGGTGACAGGGCAAGACTCCATCTCAAAAAAGCAAAAACAAAACAAAACAAAAAAACCCCACCAAAACCAATGTAGTAAAATTTATGAGATGCAGCTAAAGCACACCTAAGTGGGAAATTTATAGCTGTAAATGCTACATTAAATAAAGACCTCAAATAAATTACTTAATCTTACATTTTCAGAAACTCAAAAAAGAAGAGAAAACGAAATGCTAAGCAAGTAGAAGGAAGGCAATAATACAGATTAGAGTAGAAACAAACAAAATTGAGAATAGAAAAACAATAGAGAAAATCAATAAAACCAAAAGTTGTTTCCTGGAAAAAAAAAAAAAAATTGACAAATCTTTAGCAAGGCAGACTAAGAAAAAAATTAGACTGAAGTTACTAAAATTAGGACTGAAAGAGGTACATTATTACCAACCTTACAGAAATAAAAGGGATTATAAGAGAATTTTATAAATAATTGTCTGCCAGCCAGGGGCAGTGGCTCATGCTTGTAATCCCAGCACTTTGGGGGGCCAAGGTGGGCGGATCACTTGAGGCTAGGAGTTTGAGACCAGCCTGGGCAGCATGGCGAAACCCTGTCTTTACCAAAAATACAAAAAACAAAGAAAAAAAAAATTTGCCAGGCATGGTGGTGCATGCCTGCCAGTCCCTGCTAATTGGGAGGCTGAGGCATGAGAATTGCTTGAACTGGAAGGCAGAGGTTGCAGTGAACCGAGATCACATCACAGAACTCCAGCCTGGGTGATAGAGCAAGACTCGGTCTCAAAAAGAAAAAAAAAAAGCAAAACTGTATGCCAACAAGTTAGGTAACCTAGATGGAATGGACACATTCCTATAAAGACACAAACTACTGAATGACTCAAGAAAATATAGATAACCTGAATAGGCTTATAATAAGCAGAGATTGCATTAGTAGTTACACACACACACACACACACACACACACACACACACACACACACACACACACCTTCCACAAAGAAAAGCCCAGGACCAGATGGCTTCACTGGTGAATTCTACCAGACATATAAAGAATAATTCACACTCTTCCCAAAAAATAAAAGGGGAGAGAACACTTCCCAACGCCTTCTATGAGACTGGTATACCAAAACCAGATGAAAGAACATCACAAGAACACTACAAATCAATATCCCTTATGAATATAGACACAACACTCCACCCAAATAGTGGCAAACTAAATCCAACCACATATAAAAAGGAATATACACCACAAACCACATGGAATTTCTCCCAGGATTGCAAGGTTGGTTAAATATATAAAAATCAATTTAACATACCATATTGAAAGAATAAAGGATAAAACTCACGTGATCAATAGATGTAGAAAAAGCATTAAATAAAATCCAGTATCTTTTTCTTTTTTTTAAGATGGAGTCTCGCTCTGTCACCCAGGCTGGAGTGGCACGATCTCTGCTCACTGTAACCTCTGCCTCCCAGGTTCCAGCAATTCTCCTGCCTCAGCCTCATGAGTAGCTGGGATTATAGGCGCCTGCCACCACGCCCGGCTGATTTATATATTTTTAGCAGAGAAGGGGTTTCACCATGTTGGCCAGGCTGGTCTTGAACTCCTGACTTCAGGTGATCTGCCTGTCTTGGTCTCCCAAAGTGCTGGGATTACAGGTATGAGCCACTGTGCCTGGTCAAAATCCAATATCTTTTTATGATAAAAAAAAAAAAAAAAAAAACATTCCAGCCGGGTGCGGTGGCTCATGCCTGTAATCCCAGCACTTTGGGAGGCCAAGGCAGGTGGATCACCTGAGGTCGGGGGTTCGAGACCAGCCTGGCCAACATGGAGAAACCATGTCTCAACTAAAAATACAAAATTAGCTGGGCATAAATAAGCAGCACCCAGATTTGAAAGGAAGAATTAAAACTATCTTTATTTGCAGATGACAAAATCTTGTCTATAGAAAATTCACAAAAAATCAGTGAGAACTAATACAAGTTCAGTAAGGATACAGGATCCAAGATTAATATACAAAAAGCAATTATTTTTCTATACACTAGCAATGAACAATCCCAAAATGAGATTAAGAAAACAATTCCATGTATAATAGCATTGTTAAGGACTGAATTATGCCCTCCTCCACCCTAATTCATATGCTGAGGCCCTAACCTCCAATGTTACTATACTTGGAGACAGGACCTTTAAGGCGGTAATTAAGGGTAAATGAGGTCATAAGGGTGGAGTACTAATCCAAAGGGACTGGTGCCCTTATAACAAGAGGAAGAGACATCAAAGACATCTCTCTCTACACATTTGCACAGAGAAAAGACTATGTGAAGACACAGCAAGAAGGAGGCAGTCGCAAGCCAGGAAGAGAGGCCTCACCCAAACCAACTCTGCTGGCACCTTAATCTTGGACTTCCAGACTCTAGAACTGTAGGAAGATCAGTTTCCATTGTTTAAGCTACACCATTTGTGGTATTCTGTTATTGCAGCCCAAGCAAACTAAGATAAGCATAAAAGAAAATAAAAATCTTAGGAATAAATTTAACCAAAGAAGTGTAAGACTTGTACACTGAAAACTATAAACATTGTTGAAATGAATTAAAGAAAACCTATATAAACGGAAATATATCCATATTTGTGGATTGAAAAACAATATTATTCAGATAGCAATACTCCCCAAATTGATCTACAGATTCAGTGTAATCCCTATCAAAATCTCAGTTGCTTTTTTGGCAGGAAGTAACAAGCTGATCCTAAAATTCAAATGGAAATGCAAGGGACTCAGAATAGCCAAAACAATCTTGAAAAAGAAACAAGTCAAAAGATACACTTCTTGAATTTCAAAATGGCCAAGAAGCAAATGAAAAGATGTTCAACATCATTAGTCATTAGGAAAATGCCAATCAAAACCACAATGAGATATCATTTCACACCTGGTAGCATGGCTATAATTTTTTTGAGATGGAGTCTCTGTCACCCAGGCTGGAGTGCAGTGGCGCAAACTCGGCTCACTGTAACCTCCGCCTCCCAGGTTCAAGCGATTCTCCTGCCTCAGCCTCCCAAGTAGCTGGGATTACAGGTGTCCGCCATCACACTCGGCTAATTTTTGTATTTTTAGTAGAGATGGGGTTTCACCAGGTTGGCCGGGCTGGTCTCAAACTCCTGACCTCAGGTGATCCACCAACCTTGGCCTCACAAAGTGCAGGGATTACAGGTGTGAGCCACCATGCCCAACCCATAACTTTTTTTAAAAGGGGAAAATGACAAAGCAAAGATGTGGGAAAATTGGAACCCCTTATATGTTGCTGGTGAATGTAAAACGGTGTAGTTGCTTTGGAAAGAGTTTGGCCATTTCTCAAAAAGGTAAACGTAGAGTTACCATGTGATGCAGCAATTCTGCTCCTAGATATATATCCAAGAAAAATGAAAACATATATCCACACATAACTTTGTACATGAATGTTCGAAGTATTATTCTTCACAGCAAAAAGGTGAAAACCTAAATGTCCATCAACTGATAGATGTACAAAATGTGGTAAACATAGAGTACTTTTTAGCCATAAAAAGGAATACATGCCACAATATGAATGATTATACTTTAGTTATTAAGTGAAAGAAGCCAGATACAAAAGGCCATGGTGTATGATTTCATTTATATGAAATATCCAGAATAGACAAATCCATAGAGACAGAAAGTAGATTAATGGTTGACAAGGCATAGGGGAGGAAGGAATGGGGGAATGACTGCTAATAAGCACGGGGCTTCTTTTTGGGGTGATGCAAGTGTTCTGGAATTAGATAGTGGTGATGGTTGCACAACTTTGTGAATATACTAAAATATGCTGATTTGTATATTTTAAAGTGGTGAATTTGATCTATATGTTTAATTAAAAAATACTTTTTTTTAAAGAGATAAGGTTTTGCTCTGTTGCCCAGGCTGGAGTGCAGTGGCACGATCACAGCTCACTGCAGCCTCAACCTCCTGTGATCAATCAATCCTTTTACCTCAGCCTTCTGACTAGCTGGGACTACAGGTTCATGCCACGATGCCCAGCTAATTTTTGTATTTTTTATAGAGACGGGGTTTCACCATGTTTCCCAAACTCCTGGGCTCAAGCAATCCTCCCTCCCCACCCTCCCAAAGTACTGGGATTACAGGCATGAGCCACTGCACCCAGCCCCCAATGCCTCTTAAAACAGTAAATCTTTCTGTGCTGTGCATTAATGTGACTGAGGTTAACGTAGTCCCTGGCACGTTTAAGAACATGGTTTCCACAGAAATCTGGCTTTTTGGGAGGAAGACAGTTTCCTTAGATGTAAGTTCTAGCAAACCTGTAAAGGAGGCCTTCTTCCAAGTCTCTTTCTCCCTTCCATTTTTAGAGCTAGGTAGGTAATTTTCCTGTGATGTCTTACACTTTCCAGATGTTTAACCTTTCTTTTGGCAGGAAGAAATTGGCCTTTGTTTGTTAGTTTAATGAGAAGAGGTGTAAGAAAAGTCTGCCTCAGATTTCTTATATTATTGTGTTCAGTTTATGCAAAGATAATAAGTATTCTGATCTTAAATTTGGGACCTTTGCAATCAGAGATCATTAGTATTTCCAAATTTAACCTATCACAAAGTTAGTATCAACTAAGGGAAGAAAAACAAGCCCCTTATGGAGCTGAGCCTGCAATATGGTCGTATAGGAATTCTAAACCATTTTTTAGGTAACCGTCATTTCCCAAGCACCAGGAAGTGTAGAAAATAAAGGCCCTCAAATGTTAGGCTGTCAATAGTGTGGAGCATTTTGTACATCACCTCATCTAGATCTCTGTGCAGATGTACCAAGTAGCAATCATGGAAAGCTAGTTTAAAGTCGATTTCATTTGAAACTTCTATTAAGTGATAATCATTAAGGGGAATAACATCATTTTACACGTCAACAAAACTTCACATTCAGAAGACAGAACCAAGTAGCTAAATAGAACATTTCCATAATGCTTGAGAATTCAATATCTTTCTCAACATCATTTCTTAGTCTAGGCACTCAAGCAGGCAGCAGCTTGTCACTTACAGCCCCGCCATTTCCTGTTCTAGTTCATTAAACCCTAGGCTTTCCCCAGAAACTCACAACCCTCATGGAGATCCTTCTGCCAGTCAGAACAGATTCATTTGAAGGAGGCAGAAATTGATATGCAGCTCTGAGTGAGGATGAAGGCCATAATAAATTGCCACCTACACATGGAATTATATTTTGTAGGATGACAGTGTGTGGGCAGAAGCAGCAGGAGTTATGTTTAGACCTTATAGTTGGGGACTTATTTCATATTGACTGCTTTCTCCTTGGCTGCCAATGGATGGATAAAGTTCAGAAGCTACAGCCAGGTTGGGAACTCTTTACCTTTGCCTTTCTTTCTACAAAATAGCCCAAATAAGCTAGCAATATAGTCAGTTCACATGCAAAGGCTTGAATCAAAACTACAGTTCTCTAAATCATTTTGCTTCTCTTTTCTCAGTGATGCTTAAAATTCTAGAATTTCAGAGTCACGTTCATAAGTACATTTATAAGCACCACTGACCACTCCTGGCAACCACATGGCTACTGCATGCTGCAATGGAAACCAGAATAAAATGACATCCCAACATAGAAATGAGCGCTTGAAATAAGGCAGCTGAAAAGAAAAAGCCACATTTAACTTAACCTTACTGAGGAAGGGGACAAAGATGAGGGAGGACTCTCTCTACTCAGCTTTTCTCTTAACCATAAGTGAGACACTTGGAATTGCAAAAGCAACATTTAGCTTTTGGGAGCATGTTGCTGCCAGGAGTGGAAAGAAAGGATCTTACACCTCCTTTTCTCTCCTGGTTCTAAAGTGGTGGGCAAAATGTCTGCTTTCATTGGTTTGAGGTATTCTAACCATTGCCAAAGAACAAGTAAAGAAAATGAGATACACATGCTCTCCTCCTAAAAATGTCACCTCCTTTGTAAAGGTGTCTTGATTCCCAATTCAGAATGTATAGCTTCCTCTCTACATTCTATCATATACTTTATACCTCCATTAGTATCACAGATCTCCCTCTCTCACTAAACTGTAAAATTCACAGTTCAGGGACCAAGTCATTACCCCTGTGATCCCTGCAGTGCAAAGTCGAGTGCTTCATTAATGGTACAAAATAAATGCTTGATGAATGAATGTGGTGGTGTCAACTTCATAACTGGACATTATGTTTTCAGAGTTCTAATAAATGTTGAAAACAAACAAACTTGGCCGGGCACGGTGGCTCAAGCCTGTAATCCCAGCACTTTGGGAGGCCGAGACGGGCAGATCACGAGTTCAGGAGATCGAGACCATCCTGGCTAACCCGGTGAAACCCCATCTCTACTAAAAAATACAAAAAACTAGCTGGGCGAGGTGGCAGGCGCCTGTAGTCCCAGCTACTTGGGAGGCTGAGGCAGGAGAATGGCCTGAACCCAGGAGGCGGAGCTTGCAGTGAGCTGAGATCCGGCCACTGTACTCCAGCCTGGGAGACAGAGCGAGACTCCATCTCAAAAAAAAATAAATAAATAAAAATAAAGAAACTACCTTTCCTACTTAGCTGCTCCCTCCATCCCAATCTTTTCCCCTATATTTGGTATCATGTTATTGCACCTTGAAGAGGGAGACACATCTAATAGGAGATATCCTCCTGAGAAGATATTTTTATATTCAATATGGCTATTTTGATAACTCTCCAATAAACCATCTTTTGGGGAAGATTTCCAAGGTTAAACTGAACTTGAAGAGCAGAGTTCCAATCATTTTAGGTAGGCAAAAGATAGCTCTGCTGGCCAGGTGCAGTGGCTCACGCCTGTAAACCCAGCGCTTTGGGAGGCTGAGGTGGGTAGATCACTTGAGGTCAGGATTTCGAGATCAGCCTGGACAACATGGTGAAACCCCGTCTCTACTAAACATACAAAAATTAGCTGGGTGTGGTGGCGCATGCCTGTAATCCCAGTTATTCAGGAGGCTAAGGCAGGGGAATAGCTTGAACCCGGGAGGCGGAGGGTTGCAGTGAGCTGGGAATGCACCACTGCACTCCAGCCTGGGCGACAGAGTGAGACTCTGTCCCCCACCCCCCCCCCAAAAAAGCTCTGCTTCCTATGACACAGTGCGCTGTAAGATGCCTCAGAATAAACTATAAAGGTCTAAAAGCTGAAAGCATGACACCAAGACTCCCCTAACCAGGTGCTGCCTATATGAAATGATCAAGAAGAACAAAGAAGAAACCCTGAATTCTTTTTAACTAATTAGGAAAAATGGTCCTTAGCCCTCAAAAAACAAGAGTCAAACTAGAGACTGATTGGTAAAACTGTTTCAGGTACAGAGTCAGGTGACGTAAATGTGTCTAAAGAGAGAAAGGTCAAATTTAGCCAATGAAAGTCATCTCAAATAAGATTCTCCCTCTATTTTCACCTATGTCATGTGTTATTTTACTACTGGGGTTTGGCAAAACCTCAGCTGGAGACTTTTGACCTTTGTCAAAATTCTGGTTATTTGGAAATTTCTAAACAATGATCAAGTTCTACCACAATGCACATTTTCTCCTTGCAAAACAAACAAAACGCTTTGACAGGGACAATTCCCAGTCTCTTATCACTGAAAGGTACAAAGGAAGCTGGAGAGTTGTTTGAATATCATATAGCACTTTTGAGTTCATTATGCCATTATCCCCAGGGTTGGATTTAATCAAGATGAAAAAGCACAGGCTCAAAGCCTTTTTAGTTGACAAGAAGCAGTTTTTTGGCTTGGGACTTCTGTGTCTGAGTTGTAAGTCAGGTTCACAGAAAAGTAATCAGAAATTAGCCTGGCTGGAGACAAGAAGAGTCTTGAAATAAGAGGTGTGCGACCATGGGTTGTATGTGTGACCCAGCCTCTTAAGAAGCTTAGGGACCTTGAGCAAATTACTTATACTCTCCTCTGTAAAGTAAAGGACTTGACTTGGAGGATTTCTAAAGCCCCCTGTAACACTATCAATTTTTAATTACCTAATGTTGTTCCTTAAGTAACCGATTCGTTCATTCAACTATTTGAATACCTTCCATGTTCACTGAGGAACAGTTAATTCAGGTATCTATTTGAATACCTTCAATGTACATAATGAAAGAAGTAAAAATAACAGCTCTTGCCCTCAAGGAGTTGATAAGCCAGCGGGAAAGGTGAAGGCTTTACCCAACAGCTCCTAGCACAGGGCCAGGCACAGGGGCTTATTAATCCATTCCTTTGGTCACAAGGAGCCTGCCAAATGATGAGGAAGGAAAGGAGTAAGAGAAACTCCACAGAAGCTCTTAGGAGGAAGACAGGGTAATTTATAATTTCAGTCCACCAACGTCTATTGAGTACCTACTGTGTCTATTGAGTGCCGACTCAGCCAGATCAGGCCTCTGATGACACTTACCTACTTATTCTAGGTGATAGAAAAAAACAAAACAGGTTATCAAAGAAATGAAATCCAGGGCCAGGCTTGGGGGCTCAAGCCTGTAATCCCAGCACTTTGGGAGGTTGAGGTGGGTGGATCGCTTGAGGTCAGGAGTTCAAGACCAGCCCGGCCAACATGGTGAAACCCCGTCTCTACTAAAAATACAAAAATCAGCCAGGCATGGTGACACATGCCTGTAACCCCAGCTACTTAGGTGGCTGAGGCAGGAGAATCACTTGAGCCCAGGAGGTAGAGGTTGCAGTGAGCCAAGATCACGCCACTGCACTCCAGCTTGGGTGACAGAGTGAGATTCTGTCTCAAAAAAAAAAAAAAAAAAAAAAATTAGATTGAGCGAAATTCTATGAAAGAAACAGAATAACAAATAACTGTGTTTGCTGGTGGGGTGGACTGCCATTAGTCTAGGGCAGAGAGGGGTAAGTCTTTGGATATGGTAGTAGTTGACTGAGCTCAGACCTGAAGGCAGAAGAAAATTAGAACAGCCAGCACAGAGGGCCTAGTGATCCAGCCAGAGAGGCTGGTAAATGCAGAGGCTGAGAAGGGCTGGTGCAGACAGACCATCTGTGTGGTTGGAGCTTAAAAAGCAGTTACTTCCAGAAAGTATAGAGTAAACGCAGTAGTTCTCGACAGAGGGCAATTTTGCACACCCCATGGGACATTTGGCAAAGTCTAGAGACATTTTTGGTTGTTATGATGGTGGGGGTGGGGGGAAGGTTGCGAAAACTTGCACTAAAGGAATATTTCAGCCCAAATTTCAGTTTTAGTCATTATGTTCTGAACTCATGTTCTCGCCAGCTTGAATAGTTTTTTTTTCTTTCCTGCAGAAACAAAATAAGAGCAGGTTTCAAGTGGCTCACTCTTTCATCTACTCTCTTGGGAAATCCCATTGGGGAGGTTCATAGGACTCTAGGAACCTTTGGAAAGCTCCACAGGATATGAAGTATCTACCTAAACAGGTGGGAAAGGATCTAAGGAGCCACACCCCCAACTGCTCCCTCAGTTACCAGGGCAGAAAAAACTGAGATTAGGGGTAGGGCACAAAGGAGAACATATTCATATTTTATTTGCATAATTACAAATTAATGTTAAAAAGAATATAAAGCCAGGTCCAGGGTAGGGATGAAGGGATGAAGAGGTTGCAGATGCCCTCAAGTATTGGAAAGCTCTGTCCTTCTGGCCTTATGTCTTTTTTCTTTTTCTTTTGTTTTTCTTTTCCTTTTTTCTTTTTTTTTTTTTTTTTTGAGATGGAGTCTGGCTCTGTAGCCTGGGCTGGAGTGCAGTGGCCGATCTCAGCTCACTGCAAGCTCCGCCTCCCGGGTTTACGCCATTCTCCTGCCTCAGCCTCCCCAGTAGCTGGGACTACAGGCACCAGCCACCTCGCCCGGCTAGCTTTTTGTATTTTTTAGTAGAGACGGGGTTTCACTGTGTTAGCCAGGATGGTCTCGAACTCCTGAGCTCGTGATCCGACCGTCTTGGCCTCCCAAAGTGCTGGGATTACAGGCTTGAGCCACCGCGCCCGGCCTTCTTTTTTTTTCATTTTTGAGACAGGGTCTCCCTCTGTGGCCCAGGCTGGAGTGCAATGGCAGGATCTTGGCTCACTGCAACCTCAAACTCCCGGGCTCAAGTGATCCTCCTATCTCAGTCTCCCAAATAGCTGGGACTACAGGCGTGTGTCAAGATGACCCAACTAATTTTTGTACTTGTAAAAAATTTTTTGAGACAGAGTCTTGCTCTGTTGCCCAGGCTGGAGTGCAATGGGGGGATTTTGGCTCACTGCAACCACAGGCTCCCGGGCTCAAGCGATTCTCCTGCCTCAGCCTCCCAAGTAGCTGGGACTACAGTTGCGCGCCACCACGCCCAGGTAATTTTTAAATTTTTTATAGAGACGGGGTTTCACCATGTTGGCTAGGCTGGTCTCGAACTCCTGACCTCAAGTGATCCGCCCGCCTCGGCCTCCCAAAGTGCTGGGATCCCAGGTGAAGCCACCGCGCCGCACCCCTCGGGTCTTCTTCTAACTTGGGTCCCTGGGTCCCCCAGGCTTTCGCTCCCTTCCCCTACGCCGCCCCGCGCCCGCCTCAGGCCTCTCTGGGACCCGCCGGCGTGGCGTCCTGGCCCGCCCGAGCCCCACGGTCCCTCGGGTCCTAACCTCGGCGGGCGGGCGCCTCCTCAGGAAACCCCGGTGCAGGCTGTCATTGTACAGGTGGCCCAGGCGGGCGGCGCCCGACCCAAGGCCGCGTCGGGTCAGTGTGCGGCCCCCGGCTGAGAGGCGGCTGCTGAGGGGCCGGACGGGCCAGGGCCTGGCTAACTGCCACTCGCCCCTGCTTTGCATATTCATGAAGTCTAGCGAGGCCGATCGACCCGGCCGCCGTGGACGGGTCATGAATTATTCATGAGGAAGTTTCTGGTCCCGCCCAGAAAGGCCTCGTTGACTATTCATGAGCCGAGGAGCGGGTTTGGGCCGGAAAAGGCCGTTGACTCTCGGTGGGAGGGAGGCGTCGACGAGCTGAGGTGAGGGCTGTTGAGACGCTAGGTCTCCGCCCAGAGAGGGCACTCGGACGTTGTTAGTTCTGTCTTTATGTCAAACAAATATATATTTTTTCTTTTCTTGTTACTTAAGGCTTTAAGTTGGATTTGAAATATCATTTTTCGTGAGGGCCTACAGTACTGTGAAGAGAATCGGGAGGGCAGGGGGCTGAGGAGGAAGACAAAAGGGAGGCGATTTCCCCTAGAACTGGACAGAGAGCACCCAGGTAGCTTTGAAATTCAGATTTTTCTGGACATGAAATCAAACTTGCTGAGCAAGCAGCAGCCACAATGAGCCATGACGAGGCTGGTAGGGCAGACGACGTCTGTGCCCGGCATTGGAGGGGCCGTGTGTGGTGGAGCTTTTGGGGTTTATCTTACCTGGATCAGATTCTCCTCAGCCATTGAGGTTTTCTGCCAGGATCGATGCCTGGTTCAGGCCAAGAGGTGAGAGAGGTGGGGACGAGCCACCCCGCCCCGCTTGACCTCAGCTCCCCTTTCGTTTTAGTGAGGATTTGCCAATTAATCCCTGTGGACTTTAGTTCCCTAAACAAGTTCAGAGGGAGAGAGTGTCTTGAACCTCAGGATTAGCCAATCGCCGAAATGTGTCCGAATGCGCAGAGCACTGGACAGGCTGTGCAGTACATCGCGTACTCAGTTGGTAGAAATGAGGGGTGGTTCTGGCCCCGAAAGAGGTTTTTAATCTCAGCAGGATCATAATCTAATTGCTCCTTCATTGGACCATCAATCTGTTGAGGTAGGAAAAGTATATTACATCTTGTAATCCTGCACGTTGCCTGGCACATTGTAGTCACCTGGTAAGATGTTGAATGAATGAATAATTGAAATAGCATGAAAAATATATTAAAAAGTCGAAAGCATGAACAAATAATTAATACAGTGGAAACCATTTACTCTGAATGAGCACAAGTAGGGGAATTACCAGGGCCAAATGGAATTTGTTAAAATGGTGAATAATTTATTGAAACAAGCTCTGTCAGAAGGTCTAAGTAACTGGGTGGACTCTGGCAAACCAAGTTCCCTTGCATAGCCTCACTTTCCTTTTCTTTTTTCTTTTCTTTCTTTCTTTTCTTTTTTTTTTTTTTTTTTTTTTTTTTTTTTTTTTTTTTTTTTTTGAGACGGAGTTGTGCTCTGTCGCCAGGCTGGAGTGCAGTGACGCAATCTCAGCTCACTGCAACCTCCACCTCCTGGGTTCAAGCGATTCCCCTGCTTCAGCCTCCCTCCTAGCCGGGATTATAGGCATGTGCCACCACGCCCAGCTAAATTTTTTTTTTTTTTGTATTTCTAGTAGAGACAGGGTTTCACCATGTTGTTCAGGATGGTCTCGATCTCTTGACCTTGTGATCCGCCCGCTTTGCCTCCCAAAGTGCTGGGATTGCAGGTGTGAGCCCCTGCGCCCAGCCCCTTTTCTTTATA
This sequence comes from Piliocolobus tephrosceles, assembly GCF_002776525.5. Classification (NCBI taxonomy): domain Eukaryota; kingdom Metazoa; phylum Chordata; class Mammalia; order Primates; family Cercopithecidae; genus Piliocolobus; species Piliocolobus tephrosceles. Next base: position 11,545,182 of record NC_045452.1, read on the forward strand.
GCTTTATGTTTAGGTTTAAATTCATCATCCATTTTGCATTAATATTTGTATACAGTGTGAGATTCAGGTTAAGTTTCTTTTCATTCTCTCTTCTTCCCCCTACCCCCTGGATGTCCTTTTGTTTCAGCACCATTTGTTGAAAAAAAGATTCTTCTTCCACAGAATTGGATCTTCTTTAAATCGAAGGGGTTGGAAGATGTCTGTGCTCCCTTCCAGCTTTATGAATCTATTGAACCCATTTATGTTAACATACACTTCTTTTGAGTAAAGTCATTCTTAATATCATGCATGTGTAAGGAAGGTCATGTAGTTGCATTTCAGAATCCAGCTATTGGATATTGTTCACCTGATAGAAAAGGGATTTTTTTGTAAAAAATAGTTTTGGAAGATTGAGAAAGATAGGTAGAGAGCCTTCATAAATCAGCTATAATTATATTTGGGAAAATGTAATAAAACTTTGGTTTTTGCTTCACTCGGAATGGTTGAAAAAGTGGTTTAGGCCTTAGTAAACGAAACAGCAGCTGGCTAATCTTTATGTGAATCTTGGACTCACACATAGTAGGGGTAAAATAGGAAGTAATTGTGCCACCATATAAAATAGGGCAATTGAAGGCGTGGTGTGGTGTCTCACATATATAATCCCAAAACTTTGAGAGGCCAAGAGTTCGAGGCCAGTCTGGGCAACATAGTGAGACCCCCCCCCCCCCCACCGCACCCCACCCAACTCTACAAAAATAAAAAACTGCAAAAATTTAGCAGGGCGTGGTGGTGCATGCCTATAGTCTCTGCTACTTGGGAGGCTGAGGTAGGAGGATCACTTGAACCCAGAAGTTTGAGGTTGCAATGAGCTGTGATTATGCCACTGTACTCCAGCCTAGGTGACAGATCATGCCACTGCACTTTACTCTGTCTCAAAAGAAAAGAAAAGAAAAGAAAAGAAAATGAATAAACAACAACAACAAAAATAAAATAGGGCAATTGAGATATAGGTCAAGAGGTAAGCCTAGAGTGAATCTTTACCCAAAAGGGCACAGAAATATTGCCTCTTTCTCAAGAAGACCATAATCCTTGTCACAAAGTAGACATATCAAATATAAGAGTGAGGGTCAGTTGCAGTGGCTCACACTTATAATCCTTATAATCCCAACACTTTGGGAGGCTAACCAAGGAGTATTGCTTGAGCCCAGAAGTTCAAAACCAGCCTGGGCAACATAGTGAGACCTCCTCTCTACCAAAAACAAAGAAAATTTGCTGAGTGTGGTGGCGCATTGCCTCTAGTACCAGCTACTTAGGAGGCTGAGGTGGGAGGATCGATTGAACCCAGGAGGTTGAGGTTGCAGTGAGCCAAGATTGCACCACTTCATTCCTGCCTGGGTAAACAGAGTAAGACCTTGTCTCAAAAACAAAAGAGGGAATGGTATTGATGTGCTGTGAAGTTTCAAATATGTGTGGATCTAATTTGCAGACAAATATATAAGAGAATGACATTTCAAAGTTAACTTTCAGTTCTTAAAATCTGTAGTTATGGCCGGGCGCGGTGGCTCAAGCCTGTAATCCCAGCACTTTGGGAGGCCGAGACGGGCGGATCACGAGGTCAGGAGATCGAGACCATCCTGGCTAAC